>NC_143014.1:157182053-157512053 GCF_055824585.1 Amblyomma mixtum | reverse complement strand
GACTGCGCAGTGTTTTTATTTTCCTGTCTCCTCCCCTTTACCTCCCTCCTTTTCGCCTATACATTATTCTGTGCGCCCAAATAAAGATCAGTTGTTAGTCAGCCTCCTGTCGTGTCTCCTTGCTGTGTGCTGTCCCTCGTTGGCTGCTGTTTTTAGTGCAATATCAACCAACTAGCTCACATCTAGATTATCCTACTGTATTTTGCGATAATTATTCATTCCGGTTCACTTCATTGCCACTTTCTCATTAGTCAGCACCGACCTCACGTCGCAAGCTGTGGCAATAAATGGTGGAAGACGAAATGTATGAATCTAGGCATGAATCATTCCAAATTACGTGCCTAGGTTACACAACAGGGCATGACAGTACAATATACGAAACCATAAAGTGCGCACACTTCCTCTTTAGTTGGTAGAAATTATTCTACCAACTGGAATTATTGAACGTGCACCAAAATCGCGGTACACGGTGGTTTTTGCATATGAATCATTTTGTTTCTGCAGTACATCTTTCTTGCAGAAGCGTGCCGCTTGAAAAAAATAACGCGTACGTAACCATGCTCTTTGTAAATAAAAACGTTGATGGCGGAGCCCTTAATGAAAAAATAAAAGGCCTAATGGCGGCAAACTGTACTAAGAGAGCGAGAGCCTGACTATATTATCTAAAGCCACCTGGAGATAAGATTTAAGCAGTCAAGGGTTACGCAAGTAGTAAAAATAGCTATTCGTTTTTGAGGGAAGGAAACTGTGACGTGGGAAAACTGCTACGAAACTTCTGTATTGTGCAATGCTTGAGTATTGCGAACACATGATACAAGTTTATGCAAGCACTGCTGCAAGTACTGCGATCCCGTGGGACGAGAAAAAAAGACGAAAACGTAAAAAAATTGTTCATGCATATAAATTCACAAACTTAAGGTCACTGCTTTTGATACGTCGCATGGCCGGATTATCTGTCGCTGGTTTCATCAGATTACCGCTCCGAATAATGGTTTTAATCAAGCCTCTCATCAGGATTTTTTTCGTATCGATGTTAAAGTGTGTTCGTGAACTTCCTGTCAGGGTCGCTAGCGGCGCTAGTTGAGACGCCTCCCAGAAACACATATACGAGGTCTGTTAGAAAAGTATCCGACATTATTTTTTTTTGCGAACACCTGACGGATGTGAAACAAGCGCACTTACAGCAGCCGACCTTGAACCCTCGTGCGCATGCACGGATTTTTTTCCGCCTGCCGATAGCGTCAGTCGCTGGGAAGCAGCGTTTGAGTGAGGCAGTGCGCAGTGCTCTCGTCGGTTTTTTGTTGCAAGGAAAATGGCGGAGCGAGAGGAGCAGCGCTACTACCTCAAATTTTGCCAGAAACTTGGCGATAGCCAAGTGGAAACCATTCGAAATGTTCAGACGGCTTTCGGTGATGATGCTATGAGCAGCACACAGATTAAGCAGTGGTGCAACTGGTTTAAAGACAGCCGCACATCCGTGGAGAGAGAGCCACGCTCCGGTCGGCCATCAACATGCCGAAATGACCAGGCCATTGCCGAAGTGAACGCTGTGGTGATGCGGGACTGTTGTGTGACTATCCGAGAAATTGCGGAAGAGGTGGACATCAGCAATTTTTCTGTACATTCCGTTATCACCGAAGATTTGGCCATGGAGAGAGTGGCAGCGAAATTCGTGCCGAAGCTGCTGACGGTGGAGAAAAACAGCTTCGTGTTGAAGTCTCACAGGAGATGCTGGATTCCACAAACAGTTACCCTGACGTCACCGACGCCGTAATCACTAGTGACGAGTCTTGGGTGTACGGGTACGACCCGGAAACCAAATCCCAGTCGTCACAGAGGACGCATTCCACGTCACCAAGACCAAAGAAGGCCCGCCAAGTGCGCAGCAATGTCAAAGTGATGCTGACTGCTTTTTTGACTCCCTCTGTGTGGCACACCACGAGGACGCACCCCACAGGGTCAAAGAATGACTAAATGGTACTACAGGGATGTCCTCCATCGCCTAAGTGGTGCTGTGCGGCGCAAGAGACCGGAGTTGCGGTCAACAGGAAATTGGCGCATCCCTCGCGGCATTGCTCCTGCACATTCCTCGCATTTGATTCAGACTTTTCTGGCGAAAAACCAGACTCCTGTAGTTCAACAGGCTCCTTACTCTCCTGATATGTCCCCCTACGACTTCTGGCTGTTTCCTAAAATGAAGAGGCCATTGAAAGGAGCGCCATTTCAGAAAAGAAAGGACATTGTGGCTGCAACGACGGCAGAGCTAAATTCCATTCCGAAAAGGGCCTTTTCGGAATACTTCCAACAATGGCAGCTCCGATGGGTGATGTATATGGAGCCCCAAGGAGACTACTTTGAAGGTTATTAGGTTTCCAACGCTCCAGTTATGCCAGTTTTTTTCTTCGGCCAAAGGTCGGATACTTTTCTAACAGACCTCGTAGTTATAGAATGTAGGGGATACAACACAAGAACCTGATTGGCTATCCTCAGCCCGATACTCTATGACATCATGTCTCGCACCACTGGGCCGAGCAGCGGCGTCTGGCGGTGGTGATGCCCTACATTTTTATTTTTGGATTTCTTTCAACCTTTGCTTTTTTTTACGCCAGTGTCCCTCAAAAATAAATAGTGGTATGCAAAAGAAAACAATTAACGCCGCGTGGCTTCAAAAATGTGCACCTGTAGCTGTTTGTTCCACATCTTGAATTGTGTGAAGCACGAAGAGGAAAATTTTTTATCGTATATTGCATGAAAAGCAAGACCAAAGCCGCCTCAACAACCCAAATGACTTCCCTCACAAAATGAAACAGGTGTCAGGAGGTGTAAAGGGGCACACCTCTCATAGTAGTGCGCATAAAACGAAAGGCTAAGGTCATCATCACATAAACTATAGGTCACACTTAAAAAATGTGTAAACAGGCATAAAAAAGGTAAATATTTTATAGTTCACGCATGGGAAAAAAAAATTAAGTTGTCTTCGCGAAAAAAAAAAACGAAGGGAAGAGACTGCGGAAGGCGAGCCACGGTACTACGCGTCCGAAAGCGGAGGTCGTTACATTCCGCCGAATATTCTTTCTTTTCATTTACTGCTGAGCCGCCGCGGTCGCTCAGTGGTTATGGTGCTCGGCTGCTGACCCGGAAGACACGGGTTCGATCCCGGCTGCGGCGGTTGAATTTCCTTGGAGGAGAAATTCCAGAGGCCCGTGCACTGTGCGATGTCAGGGCACGTTAAAGAACCCCAGGTGGTCGAAATTTCCGGAGCCCTTCACTGCGGCGTCTCTCATAGCCTGAGCCGCTTTGGGAGGTTAAACCCCATAAACCAAACCAAACCAAACCATTTACTGCTGAATCAACTTTGAAGAAAGTAGCGTGGGGCAAAGAAAAGCATACGTGTTCGTGAAGTGTCGCTCTGCCTGTGATAACCGGAATATTAAAAAGCGGGCACTGATGTAAAGGCTGAAGCTTCCATCCTCGGAAGCATGTTTGGTTAAGGCTGCAAAAGCTTGAGCGTTCAAATTGTGTTGGTGTGGGCTCCTTGAGTGCACAGCCTCACAGGCTTAGCGCTTTCATCACCATGTCGTCTAGCAGCCATTATAGAGCGTCAGGTTCTGTGTAGACCCGGCAGCATATTCGTATCTATAGTTGGATGACATCCTCACTGATGATGTCAATCATCAACAATCTGATGAACAAATCAAATCTATCCTTTTTACTGGTAAAAGCTGGTTGCCAGAACAGTCCAAAGGCAGGTCTTTTTTTTTTTTCAAATTCCGCTGAAAAATATCCCGGAAAGAATACTCCTCCCAACAGTATAAAAACACATTCCTGGCTTGCGACAAATAAAAGTGCCTCCCCCCTCCCTCTTTTTTATATTGCCTAACGATGGATCAAACGCAGGTACAGGAATCGTGCAGCAATACGATGGAGACGAAATGCAAATTGCCCATACTATTGAAGTTGCGCATGTCGTTGGTTCGAATCTCTGTCGCAAGCTAGCCTCCAACTCGACTAGCACATAAAGCTATATGCAAAGAGAAATCGTATGACGCCACCCGAAACGCTGTACGACAAACGGTTACGTGACAATTTTGGTACGAATGTCAGGAAAACTGGCGCCACATGAAGGTCAGCCAGTATTGAGTATATATAAACGAACATGTGTATCTCAAATGGTGGTGTTCGGCTTGCTGTCTGCGTCCTACGGCCGCTTGATGACGCCACCCTGTTTTCCTTGCCATCGCTGGGATTTTTTGTGCCATCTGCGAGTAAACACACACACATACACATGCCGCCAGCTTTTTTCGTCATGGGATTTGTAATGCTCTTGCTTTAAAATTCGTTTTGGTACATGAACAGCTCCAATCTTTCGAGGCACTGAGTGAGGCCCAATGGAGGATGTACTCGTGCCGTGTTTCGCATGCTTGACGGCCGATGCTGTGCTACACGCTGTTGTTGGCCGTTGTGCCTCCTGCATTTCACAAATGGGCGACCTGGAATGCTGGAGACGTCTCTGAATTCAGTTGTGCGCCAGTTAGCAGGCACGCATGCTTGGAAGGCAAAACTATCCAGGAACGGCTTGATTAGAAAAAATACAAGAATGCCTCGAAGCACTCCTAACTGTTCTCACAAAGAAGTTGGAATAATTTTAATCTGTTCACGACATCTCACGCCCCTCGGAAGTACCACTCGCAGGTGACCGCACTTTCTTCATTTCACGTTTTTGCGCTTCTTAAAAGTTCCTAAAATGGTTGAGCAACACAGTTCGTGAGTAGCCGGGTGTGGTGCAAGACAACATCCTAGGGAAATTGAGACAGACCGGCAACACTCCTACGTGCAACCGAGGAGCAAGTTGATGCAGCAGCGGAAAAATACTATGACTCATCGTTATCCAACCCAGCTTAATCTAATCTACGCTGATCGCGATCAGCTTGGGTAGCATAACGCACCATTGCCGCGCATCGGTCATTCGCTGTGCGAGGTCGTTGAACTAAGATCATAGGCTCGGACCGTGCAGTGTCAAGCGCGAAGTAGGAACGGGCTCGGCTGTTTAACAGCAAGCGCCGCAGACACGTACACATGCTCTTCTTTCTTTTCTTTCTTTCACCAACAATGCGGCCAGTGGCGGTGACTGTATATCTGCTGGTCGTCACCGCTATCCAAGGTGGTACACGTACTCGTAGTGCACTCACCTCAGGTAGTTGCGTTGGTTTACTTTACACATAGTGACCGAGGGCGGCTTTTCAGACTATCGTTTAAATAAGAAGCCGACTTTGCGCATGCACTAGGTCGATATATTGAAAACGGATTTATTTGTTCTACACCGAGGTTTCTGGCATCCTTCCATAAATTATTAGTCAGTAAATGTTTTTTTTTTCTTTCCGTCTATAGCCGCGTCGCTGCTGCCTTCGTTACTTACACCTGCGTCATCTTTGGATGCTTTGCCACGTGGATTTGTTTAGCGGCTGCCTAGGTGCAGAATAAAAGTGTTGGAGAGCTTTAAAAAACGCCTACGCCGTGACTTTCGTCGCGCCCTTCAGCACTAATAGGAAGCGTCAGAGTATGGGATGTATTTGCCACCCCACTTGCTGACCGTCGAGTAGCGCACGTCCACAGAGTAGTGGCTAGGAATGGCGAAGAGCAAGAAAGGAGGAGGAAAAACGAGAATAGGGGACGGCTGAGGGTCAAGGGAGGATAGGTCCCCCTGTCGTCCCAACGCCAACGTAATGATCCCGCGCTAGAGGGGACCGAGCTGGGCACTTAAATTCTTGAAAGTTGGTTTCGTAATTTCCGCTTCGGAGTGATCGCTGCCGGTCAAATGCCGACTTCCTGAACTCGTCGACTGCCAACACGTACGGGCTTCCTGACGCGTTCCGAGAGCTGCCGGGCGCACTTCCCTTCATTGTTCATAAAGGCTGGGACGTGGAACCGTGACGTCTCGCTGCCGTCCCCGCTGATGTCGTTATTCTTTAGTGTAGTGTGGGAAAACGAAAAGATATGCAGACCAGCAGCCTTCGTTTCGTAAATCCGCAGCCGATTGAATTAACGCTGATGTCGGTCGAAGACAGCGCAAAATTTCACTCTTTTGTTTTCGTTCTCTGTGTGTTTTGTCCAAAAGTTTTAAAACCGTAACGAGTTTCACAACCGCCGCTTTTTCACGGCTGTAGCTAGTGCGTTGTAATCCTGTGAGTGTGATACGTTCATTTCAAACACCCAAAACAGAAAAGGTTTGAGCCTAACAGAGCGAGGAAATGCCACCTACGAACGCCACAGTGCATCTTCCAAACATATTCAACAAACATGAGCTGCAGAAGCTAGAAGGGTATGAGTGTGTCTATATGAGGCAAAATTTCCCAGGCTAACGCCGAGACGTTCCCGCCTCTAGCATGTTCGCCCCAACGCTGTCAGCTGCGCTGTGCCAAAAAAAAAGAAATTGAGGTCTGTCTCATTGCCGAAGGCAGCTGTCACCTGCGGCTTAATAATAATAATAATAATAATAATAATAATAATAATAATAATAATAATAATAATAATAATAATAATAATAATAATAATAATAATAATAATAATAATAATAATAATTTATTTTGTCACCTTCAATAGCACTACAGGCGAGACAGGCCGGTCTAAGCCTTTAGATGGCTTGTAGGACCGTGCCTAAAAAAAAATACATAGTGACTGAAAAGCGTGAAAATGCGTACATAGACAAAGAAAAAACCAAAACAGTAAAGATGAAAAAGAGCATACTAAAAATTAGTGAGTCCATACAAAACAAAACTGAAAAGAGCATAAAGGCGCAAAATCAGACAAAACGAAACAGATTGCACTAAACGAGGAACTCTACCATTCATTCTGCAATAATTATCGAAGTTTGCCTCTGGAACTAGCCGTGAAGGTTTCCTCCGGCAATTTGTTAAAAGAAGCCGGCACATAAGCGCAACGCTATCATTATAATAATAATAATAATAATAATAATAATAATAATAATAATAATAATAATAATAATAATGTCTTTATTCCTGTCATGTACGATGCATGACACTAGAGGCCGGCAGTAAAAGCTGTCATAAATGTCAGCTTGAAAGAGCCCCAGGCCCTCATGCACTAGACAGTGGTACAGTGACATTGCTTGCTTAAAAGGACGATACAGTGCAATGCAGTACAGAATACACGCTTTGCAATGAAATTCCACTCTTAGAGAGTAGATAGAACATAGAATTAGCATGTTATAAGGAAGGAAAAAATACAAAACAAATTAACTGAAACAATAAAAGTTACAAAAATGCATACACACTCGAGTCAGGCAAGAGAGAACAATCATAATTACTATTCACTCGTCCGGTGGCAATAACATCAGTATATTTGCGGACTCTCAGTGACAAAGCCAAAGAATCATTTGGACATGTAATATTTTCCGAGTTCTTTTAATGTATATATTTCTGGCTGTACGTTTTCCCTGTTCAGTTTATTTAATATACTCGGCAACTGATTTTGCAGTATTTGTAGGCCATATGTTGTGCGGTATATTTTTCATTCCAGGTTTCGTTGTAACGGGTAATATGGCTGGGGGCGTTGTTTCGTAGTTTCGCTGACTCTTAAGAATGCACGGCCATCCTTTATTTCCTGTTTATAAAGCTTAGTTAATCGGTAGTCATATATCGTCATAATAGGCATCACGTTGTATTTGAAAAATAGTTCACGTGAGTGAAAACGACTATGTTGCCCATAGTTGCTGCTAGCTGGAACTTGAATCGGTCTCGGCTAAGTTGTATGCGCATTTGCCGGGGCATTCGGCCGCACTGTTTCACTGCCGGTGGCGATGTGCTCGGCTGCCTTCATGCGATTGCGTGCGGCCGCATGAAGCACCCGTCGCCCATCAGCAGAGTGCGTCCTAGCTCCGGCATCAAGTACACGTTGCGTTCCGGATTTTGGAGACGCTTGTTGGCTTTTGAATCCCCAAGCCTCGTCAACCGGTGCAGCAATCGTGCTGCCGAGCACGTGGATGCGCGCGGGCTGATCTTACCAAGCATGAAGAGGGACCCATAACGATTATAACGATTTAAGCCCCTGCACACTGCGTCCGTGTGAAGTCACTATCTCCAGTGGCTCTTCGTCGGTGCAATACGCGTCGTCTTCGCTTCCACACAGTCACTATGCGCTCTTAACGGACCACCACGTGTTATTAGCGCGGCGACCTACCCTTCCAAGTGGTGCATGCGGTCTACGTAGCACCATTCATTCTGGCCACATGATCTTTAGCAAGTGCGGTTCATGTGTGGAAATACTTGTTGGAAACGCTGTTTTCATCATGCGGTTATGGTCTCGTGATCTAAGGTGTCAGTCAAGCGCGGTTCTTTGGAAACTATTTTTTTTTCTCGTATGTAACTACACTGTCGGACTGAAATCCGCGTCGAATTCGGCTTTTGTTTCGCCGTTATCCGGTAAGATGTCGGGAAAAAAAGGTAGCTAAAAGCATTTCATGCTTACTAATGTCCCAGCACAGCGGTAAGCCGGCAAAATAGCATTATTTATGAACCCTCTGCCTGAAGAGCGAAGCTTGTGACCATTGACCACTTACTGGCCAGGTGACTTCATCAGGACTCGGTTGAGAACGCCGTCGACTCTGGTCGCTCGTCATGACTGCCTGATGTCTGGGGGGAGGGGGGGGGGGGGGATGCTGCAGCTGAAGGAGTCGTCTTCGCCTTGGTTCATGAGCTCGATCATCAGCTACAGCTGCCCGGGCGGCTCTCAATCGCGTTTTTCAGCTCTCCACTCTCGCCTGTATGGCTCCCAGCTCCCAGGCTCACTGCTCACTGCATCACTGCTCTTCTTGTCGACGTCTTTAATGGAGCGCAGAGGCAAAAGATCTCGTGTAAGGAAGCACCAGGGAGTCACGAAGCTTTGTGCTGCCCATAGGAGCTTTCTCACTACCAAATCCTCGGAATGTTTTACGTCAGGCATGCATTTCATTGTGGTGCATTACTTATCTATCAGAGACATGTCTGGTCCACACAAAGCCGGGAACCTTTTGTACAACTGCCTTCTTTGCACATTTTTCTCGTATGCGTGAACGACACTCGTATTAAAGGCTCGCGTGCCTGAACGAAAGTGTATTGAATCAGCATCGCGAGCTGAGCAATGTCATACGTATGCGCCAACCGCGGGTTTACATGAGCTCGTTATTGACGGATCAACCCAGCCGTGACGCGACCTCGGAGGCTCGGGGGCGCAAGCAGCAAAGAAGCCCCCATTCCGCTCGCACCTGCCACTAATCCAATTCTCAGGCGTGAATGGGATTAAGTGAAGAATACCGAAGGCGTCTAGAGAGTCAACCTATCCTTTGTAGCGACTTAATCCAGCCCGCGAGCGTTTGCAGCCTTAAAATCAGTTCCCTGCTGAACATACGCGTTCAACCGTACTCAGCCGTGTTCTTGTAAATGTTGCTTTTGGTGCGTTCGATATTTCTAACTCTTGCCCGCGCTCTTCGTGCCGGCTAGAGCTTTTGCACAGAGAGGCGAAATTGAGTATTTTCGTTTTCGCCCTAACTTTAATGTTTTCGAACACTTCAGATTACTGTCCCGATGATGCGCCATTCCATCGCGTCAAAATCAACCATCGAGATGACTGAAGCTACGTTTAATGAACCGCTCATTCCGCCGTTTAATCGGCTTGACAGGTTCGACTCGTTCATGCAGATGTCGTCGAGTCGGGTTGGGGAGTCGACTGCTTGGTTCCGATCTGTTCGACAGCAGGCGGTGTACTGACTCGCTCCGCTACACTCTCCAAGTGCAGGCAAACTCTATGGAGTGATGCCGTAGGGTTAGCGAAAGGGGAGAGGAGGAACGGCAGCTTGATCTGTATTGACGAGTTTCACGAAACCGACGCCAAAGCCGCCGCGGTGGATTAGCGGTTATTGAGCTCAGCTGCTGACCCGAAATACGTGGGCTCGATCCTGGACGCGGCGGTTGGATTTCGATGGAGGCGAAATTCTAGAGGCCCGTGTACTGTGCGATGTCAGTGCACGTTAAGGAACCCCAGGTGGTCGAAATTATCCGGAGCCCTTCACTATACGCATCCCTCATAGCATGAGTCACTTTTGTATGTTGAACCCTATAAAAGCAAATCGGCGCCACGCTGCGGGGGCGCCGCGAACATCCTAAGAAGGATGGCGCGCTGAACCACGACATTTTAACAGTTGCGTGAGTGGTTCGTCATCGCACTGAAACGTTGTCGTCACAGTTTTGCTGTGAAAGTTTATCTCGGAAGCCCTGTTACGTGGACGTTTGCATACAGACGAAATAGAAGAGCCGGTAAGTGTCACTGCGCGGGTTCTCTATTGTCAGCCATACAAAAAGGGCACGGGGCAGGAAGTTCGCACGATGTGTAGAGCAGCGCTTGTAGGGCCATGAAAGCGTAGTTCTTATCAAGAATCGAGTCTCTATTTCTGTAGAGGTAATCTGCATAGACAGATGTAAATATGGGGCACTATTTGTTAACTAATACCGCTGAGCACACACGGCTCACGGGAGTGCAAGGAGCTTTGGGCTTTAATGTCCATATAATAAGATGCCTTACTGCGGTGTGCGTGTATGGTTTTTTAAGGCGAAAGCCTTTAATGCCTCATACTGTCGTGACCAAGACGTGTAAGCAAATGTGTCCGCGTTTCGGATGCATGCCTTATATGGGCATATGCCAATCAATAGCCAATCGATACTTGGCGTGCAATCGAAAGACATCGGAACAGGATATAAAGGTATTTCATGATTATATCATTGCACTTAATGACTAAATGAATAATTGGCAATTAGTAGTAGTTAGGAAGTGGCACATGGCACTGCGCCTGTACCTTAACAACACTAATTAATCAGTGTACTAGTTAAGGTCACGTTAACTATCACTAACCATAGATTAACTAGTATCACGAAATGTGCAAGTTATGCTTAACTATCATTAACCATCATTAATAGTTAGATGTTTTTAGACGTTTCATAGACATTGTGTCGAACATTCTAGAGAGTTCCATCCCTTGACAGGTGAGTGACAGGACATGATGGCTGGCATTATAACAATGGTAAAGACTAATTAGCGTAATTAACCTTTCTAGTCACACCACATAAATAAATAAAACAGAGTCGGAAATTGGTCGAGTTGGGGAATCGAACTGTGGGGTCTCCGGAGTGCGAGACGAGCACGTTAACCACTCCGCCATGCCAGCTCGATGGTTTGAAACGAACAAAAGCGCTTCTAGCTAATACGGCATCTTCGCTCACTCCCATCTTCCCCCTTTTCCTTACGGCGAGGTTCAGGTGTCCACCGAGATATGCGAGAAATATACATTTCCTTTCCTCAAAAACCAATTTACCGTCGAGCAAGGCGTAGAGCCGAATGGGCGATGGCGTTTTGTGGACTCCCTGGCAGCGTTGCAAGACGCTGTCGCGTTCCACTTTTAGAGGCGAAGCTTAACATCTTAACCATACATCAGGGACGCAAGCAGCAACACTGCGCTTAATGCTTTCACCTCACCGCACTTTAGGCCAACAAACTGCCCCCTGAATTTTTTCTTATCCACGCCGCCAGGAGGGAGGGAGGGGGGATGTTGTAATGATTTACTCGAACTCCATTCCGTCATGATCCTTTACGCACTTATTGTCCCATGTCTTCGCTGCGACATGCACTCAGATGGGTGGATGGTAAGAGCCGAAAAGAAATAGACGAAAAGATTGTGTCGTGGTGGCCGTACGTTCATTACAAACTTTCCATCCACTTTTTTCGAGCAAAAAGAGACAGCAATTTGCGATTGCTCCGAGAAAACAGTGCGTGGGGAAGACGAATCTCATATTATTCTCGTTTTCTGCCTATATACGTACAATTATTATTCTATGTTCATGTCTAAAGTAGCACGTGGTCATTAAAATTTATGAGCTCTAAAAAATTCTAAAACAGAGCAACTTTAGCACCTGAAACTCACTCGAAAGTGCGAACGTTTCTGGCTTGTTTTCTGCGCAAGCCGCATGGCAGTCACTGAGTTCTGCTTACGCGTAGTACTGAATGCAAAAAAAAATTGCGCTTGTAGTTTTGTCACTGACCCGTTGTACAAGTCTTCAACGTCGGTATTATTGTTTTCAGATTCTCTCCAAAGTGCGCGTTCACGGTTCACATTGCGGATTCACGCAAGGCGTTTTCTCACGATGGGGCAGCGATTTCTTTCTTGTCCCTCGTTTATTCCTTTTACACCGTCGAACAACGAACGACTGCCTCTCGCGATGTCGCCACGATCGACAAACAGGCGCGAGTTTGTCGTGAAATTTTAAAACGAGCACGATTCTACATAAGCGGCGGCCAGAAGTAGTCCTCCGTAGTGTCGCCATATTGGATGAATCGAAGCGCCTCTTCTAGGTAATGAAAATCACCAGTGCTGGCACTGTCGCGCTTTCGAATCACCTGTGCACCTCGATCTTGCACGCCGCCTTTACCTTCTTGCACAGCTTCGCTGGACGCTGGGCATCGCTGCGAGTCGCGGTGAATATTTCACCCTTTACGACTTCATTAAACGCACGTGCATTTTGGAATGCCGCGTGTGTACGGCAAACTGCCTCTGTAGAATCCGCCAATTGGAACGCTGCTACCACAGCCGAGTAGGGATATTGGCTCTACAAAAAAAGAGTGAATTTGAAAAGATGTATGCTTAGAGCGTGGCGACATCCCATCTTTCTGGCCAGTTTCCTCCTCGAATTTCCTTGCCCATTATCGCTTGCGAGCGCACCGGATGTGGAAGGGTCAGAACGTGTCATTGGATTTGAAAAAACAAAAAAGCGAATCTTTGCCATGCTTTTGCATCATGATTACAGGCTGTTCCACTCAGGGAGTAATAATTTCTGCAATCACTTGCCCAGTCGGTTACGACGCGGACGCGTTTCCTGCATACGCGGAAGTTTTGAGCCTTTTTCCGAAGCAAAATAAAAACTACTGCCAGCCGTGAAAGGCATCACATGGGCACAATGGGCCAATCACAGATGCAAGGAAGGGAAATCGGAGAGTAGGCGCAAAGGCGAAGAGTTCGGCGGCAAGATCGCAGCATGGTGCTGCGTTCAGTCTATAGAAGGACCTTACGCCCAATTTCGCTCACCATTTTTGGGTTCATATTCGCAGCTCCAGATTATTCCCCGCCAGCTAGCGGCATGCGCGAGAAACCGTCGATACAGGTTCAGCATAGCATCGCACGCTGCTTTTCCGTTGCTGGTGCGCTGTGAAACGCCACCTCCATTCTTGATCCATCGTGATGCCGTCGCGTGAAAAGCAAAAAACGAAAAAGCGAACGTCGGAAGAGTTTTGCTGCGCTCCATTTTGTTTGTCTTCTCACTGGAAAGTCTGTACAGCGTCATTTCGTAATTGTTCAACTGACGAAGACGACAGAGAGCGATATGGATGAAAAAAAAAAAATATTGCGATTACACATTCATGATCATGCGGATGATGAGGTGGCACGTTTCCCGTTGCGCTTTTGCTATTTATGCTTTTCTGATTTATGATTTAGCTGGTCCATCTGGCGCGGTTATGACGGTGTGCGCCCTTACCACAGGTAGATTATGAGCATGAGGATCTTGCCGTCTTTCATGGGTGGCTTGGAGATCGCGGACACACACCGTGTAGTTCGCACGCGCCTTACGTTTGCCCTCGGCCCATTGCTCCTGCCGCGAACGCTTATATGGGCGCGACTGCCTTTGTTCCGTTCGCTTGCGCCTCTTCCCGCTTGCGAGTCCTGGCCGGTCATTTACGCACCGTGCCCGTCCCCCGAGCTTCTGCACGATGTTATTCCGCGATGCGACTGACACCGCCTTCAGCCGGACAGGGCAGCTCCCGGACTGGTAGCGAAATGTCAGCGCTCTTCGACAACGTACTGTGAAGTTTCCCAAGCCGAAGGCAGCGCCTTAACACAACCTAGCGATCCAAGAAAACAAGTTTGAGGGGGCCCCAGAGCGGAGCTGCGACTCCACCACTCATGACATGCTCGCGACACGGATATCCTTGCTGCGCGGAGGCTGCATCCGGTCGCCTAAGGCAGCGAGAACACAAAACAAAATGGGCAGAGTTCGGGGGTGATCCTCAGCCCGCTAGCCAATGTTCCGCCAAGAGGATACGTCTTCGACTGGGTAATGGGCAAAGAAGCGAGGAGCGCTCAAGCTACAGAGTGCGCATTTGCGTCTGGGAAAGAAAAGACGCCGTAGCGGTCTCTGACTGAGTGGACGCCTGGACTGGGCCCGGAAGGAAGGAGTGAAAGGGCCAGTCCATGATGCAGAACGACGCTACGAACCAGTCATGCGTCCCTGGTCGCGTTCTGCGCTCCGGCCGGACGCGAGCCGCAGAGGAGGCGTTGCGATGGAAGCGAAACGCAAAAAAAAAAGAAAAGAGAAGAGGCCCCTTGTGCTGTACGATGTCAATGCACGTTAAACAGCTCCATGCAGTCGAAATTTATCCAGAGTCCTTCAACACGGCGCATCTTTCTCTCTACTTTCACTCCTGCCTTCTTCCGCCAACAGTGCGGTTGAGGTGTCCACCGAGAAGTGAAACAGTTTCTGCTTCTTTCCTATCCTTTCTTCAAAAGCCATTCGTGCGGAGGCTTGATATTGACAGCCCCGACTACTACGCATAGACCGGGAACCTTCACCTTACGAGCTAGTGGTCTTATAATGAGAAGTATAAAGATGGTAAAAGATGCTTAATAGCATTCATTCACGAACTTCTTCCTGATGCATCTATATGCATTAGGAGCATTCGGAATTTGCCAGCAATTTTCCGCGTGTGCTTAAAAGCGCTCAGCGTTGATACAAAAGAAATTTCAATGCTGGTCGTTAGTAAGCGCGCAAACCAGAAGGCAGTAGTCATGATTACTGCCCTAAGAAAGTTTCTGGGATCAGTGGAAGGAGATCGAAGTGATCAAGAGACAAGTTCCGTTCAACAAGACGAATTCAGTGAGGTGGTTCTACTGGAGTGTTATATGAACGTCTTCGGCGACAACTGAACTGTAAATGTTCGCTCACAACAACATATTTCAATTATTTTAAAATATGCTTACAGGGTCAAGCTTTAGAAATCATTAATACTGAACTGGTTTTGGGTTCGTATTCGCTCATCTCACATAACAAGGCCTTATGGCACATATAAATGCTGAAAAGGGAGGTGGGTGATAGCGTTTGTCCAGTTCTCCGACTGCTTAAGGCCCCAGCAGAAAGCGTCATTTGTTATGGATCACTTTGCTTTAGAAAGTTCTGAATGCGTTTACGAAGTAAAACAAAGTTCGGGTAAATAGAACAACTCGGCTTTTTTTTTTCTTTTTGCTGCTATACAGTTGACGTTTAGCACATGTTCCAAGGCTGTGCGTTTGCCTTTTGTTGTTGTTTTTTTTTTTGCAGACCTTAGCCCTGTTAGCCCTGTTTACTGTTTACAAGCCTTCTGACTAGCATGCGTTTGTGATTTTTAGTCCGCGTTTTTACGAATAATACCTGTGTCTCAGGGCACCCAGACAGTTATTTCCCTCTGAGACGAAGCACCGAGCAAGATAAGCAATTTATTCCTGGCATCGAACATCGAAATGTCAACAAGTGAGGACGTTCAGAAACAACGCGCGGCAAAACTTCGAAGTGGTATAACTCCGAACACGTGCGACTGCATATATGGTCAATTGCTGTATGGCAGTTTCGTGCACTGCAGCAGATGTCCGATTGTGTGGTGAAGGAACATGCATGGCGATGCGAACAAGACTTGCCGTTTTAGAAAAAGTACAAATTTTGCTGTATGCTCTGTGAAAATGTTATTCATTCTTTCGAATTGTTTGCACATATGGCTAAAAATCGAGTGTTCGTGAAGAATGAACGCGCTTTGTATTACTGGCTGTAAACTGCAAAAATATTACTCGTCCTTTAACACGACCAATGCTGCGCTTGAAAAGCGGTAAGCTTTGCTTGGTGGGGTTTTAGCGCTGAAGAGTCTCCGAATGCTAGGGGCAGTGCGCGCCATGTCATCTTTGCACTTTTTGGACATTTCTATTCCCCGCATGCAAGGAACAGAGAGAGAGAGAGAGGGATGGCGCGAAGGGTTCGGGTCAGACCTCGCAGCTTTTAGATTTTCAGAGAGTTCCTTTCACGGACGGAGCTTTGACCTCATCGGCGCACGTCAGCGGCCCAAGGTTGTAATGTTGACAAAACCCTCTGCATATGTCACACGAGAGCAAAGAGGGTGAAAACCACATAAAAAGTTTCATTGACTGCTTAAACACGCTTCGTGATTGTGCAGCATGATGCGTATACATCAACACCGATCTGTTACGTAAACAAGATGCGAGGGCGGTGCTGTCGCTGGCTGGGGGTAAAAGGTTGGGTTAGGTCCCATAGAAATGCTTGTAAACAAAAAGTTTTAAAGCAATTTTCTGATTTCGCTGTGCACCTACGGTGTGGTCCCTTCGTTAAGAAACGCCGAATATACCCGGCGAGTACTGTGAAAGTGTTAAACGTTGTTTCAAAAGCAATGTGTGTTTTTAAAACGCTATGATACATGCGTGTGGAAGTCATCGATGGCGAGAGAGGGGCACCGGGCGCGAGCGCGACCTATGGACACACATGTAAACTAAACTTTCAGAATTTTGTTCGCTCGTTTCACAGTGCACTCAAGAAGGCGGCGGTTCGCTAACAGTTGGCGAGTGCTTTGCGAAGAGTGTGACTAAGTGTGCAACGTCATTTCGAAGCTATCTTTTTAAAACGTCGCAGTGAACCCCTAACAGGCGCTCTATTAGCTGGACGTTTTTCCGAATCGCACAAGCTTCTCGTGGAGTCCGATATACTGCCGCCTGCGATACGTTTTCTCACTAAGACACTTGTTTTCCCACTAAGAGACCGTAGGCAACCTTACACAAAAAGGAGTTCTGAAACGGCGTGAGGACCGAACGGAAGCGAACCGCGCGCCAAGCAGACGACGGCGCAAACGATACCCCCAGCGGCCTCCGGTAGGGTGCCTCATGCCAGCTTCTTGAATCGAGGCGTCCTAACCTCCGGCGCCAGCGAGCGGCCCCTATGTTTGTAAACACAGTGTTGGTCAACATTATAAATATTCGCCGTTGGAGAAGCAGAGGCCAGAGGTGAAGGAAATGGAGCCGCTAAGCGTAAATGAACAGACACGGTTGTTCAGCAGCCGATATATACAACTACGATTTCTTTATCTTACGACCTTGACACGGTGGAACGAAATTCCGAATACAAAGTGAGGCTGGAGGATTACTTTTATCCCTACATTATGATGTACGTACCTGTTATAATCCTGTGCATGATATGCGACCTTCAACATGCCCGGAAAGGCCAATTAAAATTTAATTAGTTTGAGGACGTAGTGTCAATGAAAACAACAGCGAACGACTCGCTAATATGTGCAAGCATTTAATTACCGATTTCGGCGTTCGAAATCCTGTCACCCTTAGGCAGTGGCGGTCTATGCACGAAGGTGTTTCATGCGCAATGATACTCTCGGTGGAGAAGAAAAAAATATAACCGTGTCTTTCTTTTCTTTTGCACTCTAGAGCTCAACTGCATTAACATCTTTTTATTCAAAGAGCTTGAGCTCATGTCGAGAATTCCTATAGAAGGCGGCCGACGTCCTTCCAGCGGGAGCTTACTCTATTCAAATGCAGCAGGCGGGCTTCCCCGGAAGAAGCCTTAATACCACCGAGCTTTTTCGTTTCTGATGGCTTCGTAAACATAATAAGATGAGCCCAAGACTTTCATGTTTCTGACCTTTCTTGCCGGTGGCGACAACAAAAATATAAACCGTTCTCTGTAGAGCGCCTACTTGCGGTTTATCTATTGCTCTAAATTCCTTTCTCCCACGCGTGAGTTTGGCGGGAGCTCGCGGCAGATCTCGCCGCCCTTAGCGAACTTAAACACCTCCGCTTTTGTGCGCGCTCTTCATACGCGCGCACGTGCGTTTATTCGGCCGACCTTCTGGAAACTGTGTCGCATCTGTCACCGCTCCCAGCGCGCAGCGAGGCGACGCGCGTGCCCCACGCATAGAGAATTCTGTGTGTGTGTGTGGGGGGGGGGGGGGGGGGGGGGGTGCTGCTTTTCAAGTACGGTCCTGCATAATGAACGCCGGCACCGTGCGGACCAGTTCTCGCCTCGTTTAGAATGCCGCGAAGCCACAGTCGGAGCGCGCCGGTGCTGGAATGGCCACATTGTGCTCGGGGGCATTCCTTATGCTCTTTCGCGCTGCTTCTGCACTCGTGACGGATACCGCGGTAGGCAGCTGCACTCTAAACACGAAAGGAGTAAAAAGGAGATAGGCTGCCCTCTAACGCACTCTCTTTAAGGGGCAGCGATGCTGCCCAAGCCCACGGGTAGATTTCTATCACAAACTATACGGGGCATTTGCGGTTGGCAACGGAAACAAATTTCCTCTTCAAAACGCGCGAAGTTCTAGCAGTTACGAAGGTTTTAACGCGATAGAGTTAAAGGCCCCGTTACCCACAAAATCTGGCGTCGGCGTTGTGAGCGAAAAATAGGGTGGCGTCGGCCACCCGCCGCAGGAACAACCTAGGTGGGCCACCTAAAGGTCGCGTGACCTTGTGGCGTCATCAGAACCTGCCCACCGGATTGTGAGCAAACTGTACACCGTGCCAGGTGGCTGCTAAATTAATGATTGGCCGCGAGAGGTTGCTAGGGAAGAGCAAGTTGGGACGCACAAGCCCCGCCGGGAGCAGCGCCTGCCATCCCAGGGCAGTGGTGCATCCTTTAACAGCTGCACCATTGCGGATGTAGTGGCGTGAGGACTCCCAAGGATCTGTGAACATAAAGTTGAGAATAACCAATTCCGCGTACATGAGTGTTAACTTATTAACGATATCGCGTTATATCTTTAAGGCAGAGCTGAAGTGTACTCTCCAATTTGTTAACCGCAGTTTCAGTCTCCTCTGTTTGCATTTAAAAGCCTCCTCCCATAGCTAATTGCACCAAATTACTATGCTTTGCGGTGGGAATATACCTCCGTTGCCAAGAGTAAGCATTTTGTATATTTAGTGATTGAAATCTACTAGAAAAAACGGGAGACATACCCTGCCCCTAAAAGGGAGTGCGTTAGAAGACATATTACTTCCTTTTTTACTTCCACATAGGCTTATTGGTGTTTATAGCATAGGATTGAAGAAGCGTAGCTTGTTGGGCCAGTTGGTGCATGGTAAGTAGAAAACCAGCACAAAAGGCCGCATTCACAAGGAGGAGAAGTACACAGGACAACGCTGGAAACCAAACATACCAATGACGTCCTGCGGCGTAAGATCGTTTTTTATGCAGTGGGAGTAAAACCGGGCTTTGCAGGAGAGGTAGGCAATGTTGCTGACGCAGAAGGCAGCCTGGTCTGATGGAGGCTGAACACGGTTTGTTTGGTTTCCAGCGTTGTCCTGTGTACTCCTCCTCCCTGTGAATGCGTCCATTCTGCTGGTTTTCTACTTATAGCATAGGCAGCCACGGCAGGCGTTATCCCCCTGATGGAACGAAGGTTTGCTAAAAGAACCGCCTGCCCAACAAAAAGTTTGTATGATCGAAATCGCTGGCTGTGTTCATTGTTTCGGCGGCGCCTACAACCTGGCTTCTGAGCGAGGAAAAAAGCAGTGCATTCTAAAACGCTTACAGCGCGGATCAGGTGTCCATCCACCATATAAGTGACACAGTTACCGCACCTTTTCCTTCCTGACAAAACATTTGCAATTTTAAGAGCAGGTCATAGCTTTATTACTCTCTAGCGACCGAATCTTATTTTTTCCTCACCCAAGCCTCTCCTTAGTCTTTCAGTCTTATCGGCCGACCCAAGAGGCACCCTACGCGCCGCCGTACCCCTACCCTACCAAGCAAGGACAGCATGTAACGGCGAAGCGTCCAAATCCATCTTTCCCGCAATATCCCCGTCATACTGTGTACACAAGGCAACCTAGGTCGATCCCCCCGCTTCGAGTACTGCGGTGGCTATCGTGATCAAATCCGTACATTATGGAACTGTCCACACTTCTAAACCACACCCCACTCGGGCCCTGTCCCTAATCCCCTACCCGGAACCGTCCCACTTCGTGTGCGAAGTGGCTGAAGCCCCGCTTATCCGCGCATTCCGAAAGTTCTCGAAGCATAACAACGCAAACCTGGACTCTGAGGGAACCTCACCTGTTACAGGGGTCTTGGTGTCGCTCGACGAGTAACGCACCGCAAGTAAAATCAGGCAAAGCACCAGTATATTCCCGGCAAAAAAAAAAAAAGAAATCCGACAGCAATTACAATCTAGGCGGCCAGAAAAAATTGGGGGAGACACTTAAGCTCCGCCTTAAGAGTATGACGCGGTAGCGTAATGGGTTAATTGCCAAATAACCAGAAGGTCATTTTCTCCTTTTATTTCATGGATCCATGGGAGTCCTCGTACCCCTCCTGGCGCAGCGGTGCAGCGGTTAAGCGATGCGCCACTGCCTTGGGATGGCAGGTGCTCCCAGCGGTGGACATTGTGTGGGATCATGCAGGTTGCTCTTGCCGAGCGACCAATCATTAAGTGCCAGCTGCCACGGTGGGCAGTTTGCTCACTATCTGATGGGCAGGTTGTGATGACGCCGCTAGGCCACGTGAACAAGGTGGCCCACCTGGCTCCTGGGTTTAACTCTGGGCACCACCAGCCAGAGTCATGCTCGTGCTCACAGTGCCGACAACACAAACGCCGGATTTTTCGGGTAGCTGGGCTTTTAACGCTGTCGAGTTAAATGCAACTGCACCACTTTTTGACAATCCCGCACTATTCAAGGGTCAAATCTATGTAGGCTCTAGGTAATGCATGCCAAGTGTTTTTTCGCAAGCATTTAAAATAGTGACGTCATTGACAATTAAATTTCAGGCTTCCCCTCACAGCACAAGAGGAGTGCGGAGAAGGTTAGTGTGACGTCACGGAAGGTAAAATTTCAAGTTTCTGCTAACAGTCAACCGCACCCTGCCATGCCTAGTTGGATGCTGCAAACAACGCTCGATGGCCTTTGCCTTCGGTGGCGTTGTTTTTGTTTTTCTCTTTCTGGAAAGCAAGCGTTTATTCGTTGGAAATGTACCGGAACCGTCGATGACGTCATGATGCGCCCCACTTGGCATTGTGCGCTGCGGAGAAGCAGATTTTAATCGGCGATTACGTCATCATTTCAAATGCTAGCCCTAAAGGACTGCGCGTGCTTTACCTTCAAGTTACACACATTCGACCCCTTTAACCTCGTCGATTTCCAAAACCTATGTAGTTGCGCTTTAATACAGCATCAGAGCAAGCAGGACAACACTGATGCGCTTCCAGTAGCGGAATATGATGCGGGCTAAGGAGCGCCTACAGCAACTACTCGATCAGGATAGTTATCAGGCTGGTAATGACGCAGTGGCTAGATAACAACACAGTACTGAACTTGGCCGTAACCGACACGGTAGTGCACACACCGAACAACGCGAGAAGCCTCGCGGCTGCTGCCACAAACTCTGTCCGGATCTACCGAAACGACGCGATGCTACTCGAAGCCGAAAGCGACAGTTTATCAATAAGAGCTGTGCGCAGTTTCTCTCATCGAGGTTATTCTTTATTTCGTGTTTGCTGTTTTTTTTTCTTTTTCTCTTCCTGTCTCCCAGTGGAAAGCTTTTTCATTTTTTGGGAAGTTTTATTTCGAGTTTTCCAGTGCAGCTTTTCATAAAACTCGCTGGTGGTGTTGAGCATTGATTGATTGATTGATTGATTGATTGATTGATTGATTGATTGATTGATTGATTGATTGATTGATTTACACGGTAACCAAAATCTCTGAGGGCCTGGATGGAAATGGCGATCGCGTCATCGTAGAATGCCCTCGTCTTGCGCCACTGTGGCTTGGTGCCAAGAGGCTTCTTGATGCGCCGCTGGCCAGTTTCAGGGGCACGTTTAAACACCCCTCACAGTCTATGGGCAGCCGAGGCTGGGGGAATCGGGGACTTTGTTCCAGCAAGCGCTTCTCGCCTGCTGTAAGCGCAGAGGCTGGTCCGTCTAATGTGGCCCCCTGATGCAGCGTCCGCGGTGGTTGTTTCTGCGCAGGCTGTCGGCGCTGTCGGCGGAAAGCGGCGGTGAGCGCGGCCTGTTGAGGGCCCCGGAGACGAGCGGCGTGCTGGGCGGCCATGGGAGCGGCGCCCTGAGGACCGAGCCCGGCATGGCCAGGCGCAAGGGCCTCGACCCGCGGGCCAGGGGGCCTTCCTCGCTCTTCCTCCTCTCCGAGGACAACCTGCTGCGACGATACACCAAGTTCTTCATCGAGTGGCCATATCCTTTCTCGCTCAGTGCCCGTGGCGCGCAGTGCGCGGTGGTGGACGCGCGTGGTGACACGCGTCCGAGCACGCCGCGCGCAAACGGCTTCGCTGTCGAACGGATTACTCCTGGCGGACTTGCCTGGCCCTCTTCCGAACGTACCAAGCCCAGGGGAAGACAACTTCAGGTATCAGAGTTAGCTGCACTGCGGTGTTCTGCTCTGTCCTAACCTGTTTTCGAGCGCAACTGTGACAACTCGACAGGGTAGCATAGCAAAACACGCGTCTGCTTTGAAGGCCGACGGAAACCTACATATAGCAAAATGTGACAAAGGACGCAATTTATAGTATGCCCACGCTCAGACTCCTGCGCTTGAGATAGGTCGCACAACTTATTTCAGTCGCGATTTAATATAGTCCAGTCTGTAGATGGTTCATGTGTCACTTTATCACTCGCGATGGTTTCAACACCATCTTTCTTCCACGGCCCAGTGCACGTGCCCCTTAGTTTGTTCCCGTTTTGCGTGTTGAAGCAGCAAATATTTCACTTTTTTTTTCAGCGACGTAACGTGCATGGCACCCGCGCAATCTTCCGTGGCAGCAGTGGGCGTTGTTCTTGACCGTGCAAAGTCTGCATGCGCCTAGTATTTTGACAACCGACCCTCTAGCGACACTCGCATTGCAGACAGCGTGACAGCCTCGAACACGCTGCTTACATAAAGTTCGCTGCATGTAGCTGTCCATTCGTCCGTAAACATAATGTGCGCTCATAAGCAGCTTCATAACGGCTGTTTCGGTGAAGTTGGCCGCTGGAGCAAAAGACGAACGATGCACTTTTGGCTCAATGGCAGATCCCGAGACTGTGACGGGAGGAGGGCAGCACAGGGGAAACTGGCCCAAACCAGGTGTCTGGCTCGACGACAAGCCAGTCACAGCCGGCCGAGGCAGGCAAGAGTCGATGTCCTGTCCGCTTAGGCGGCTCTTCGCCCACCGGAAATATTGCTAGGCTGTAATTGTGGCGGGCGGAGTTACCGACGCCGTCGGTGCACGCTCGCGCGAAGCGTGGAATCACACCCGGCAGGGCGGCTAGCAACACTGGCGGTGGGCGCAGAAGGGGGAAGGCTGGCGGGGCCCTGCGAGGGGGGCCCGCGCGTCCCAAGAAGCGGCCCTGCTGGGCTGCTGCCAGAAACAACCCCTGCCGCGCCATCGATTGCTTTCGGGGGCCGCGGACGCTGCATGGCGCCATCTTCCGGCGCGGCGCCTACTCGATGCACCATTGGGAAACGCCTCGGGAAAGGCCCGACAAACACCGGGACCCCGGGGCACAAAAGGAAGTTGGCCGCTCAGCTTCTCCAGCGCCCGCCGCCTTCCCGTGCACTCCTTCGCCGCTGGCCTTGAGTTTACGCACGGCTAACACCTTCAATGAGCCGACCACTCTCTTCTTCGAGTTAGGGTCGTCTGCTTGCCTCCGGAGTGCACGAGTGGGCCCGCGCCGTAGCCGAAGCCCAGACGAGACTTCCGTCGCTCGCGCCCACGCGCCGCGAGGGCCTCAGACGGAGCAGCTGCTCCACGCCCGTACTCCCTTGGCAGCAGTCCAGGTTTCTTACTAAAACCGGCCTATTCTCGCGGCGGTGCAGGCTTTTCTCTTCGCTCGCGTCGTGCCACGGCGAACAGCAGTTTTTCCCGTGCGCAAAAGTGACGTCAGTGCAGCGTCCGCACGTTATCGACGACGCTCGCTGTCTGCGCTGCGTCCGAAGGTTGCGCGCATTGCAGCGAAGATGAACGCATGCTCCGTGCTTCTCGGCCCCGGTCCGGACAAGGCACGTACGCCTGCCACGACAGAGGCAGCCACGTCGTCTAGGGCACGCTTTCTAGCCTACATTGAAGCTTACAACGCGAGTGAATTGTTCAAAAACAATTGTTCACGGCGTTCGTCATTCTGAGGACTCCGTCCGAAGTTGTAATGCTGTAACAGTAATTCTGGAGAACAAAAGTGAAATGCACTGCTATCATTTAGGATGCGTAGGTGAAGCGGATATCTGACATTTAATGACTTCAGCGCTGCAGCGTAAAGCAGAACCATTTTTTTGAAAAGACAAACACTTCCACTTGAGGCGCTGCAAGCATTAAATGTCCTACAGTACCGGTGTACCACACTCTAGGATAGGTCGCAGATGGTACCGGCCGAATTCTTCGAACAGGTCTTCCTGTCGCTTTCATTCTGTGGCAGAAGCCCTACTTCCGCCAGTCACCCAGAGAAGGAGAACAGACGTGACAGACATGAAGCGTGACGGATGGCGATGATTATAATGACTTATGCCCTTCCCCTTAACGTCGGTGTGGTGGAACGAACGTACCATATGTCTAAGATAATAACGACGACAACGATGATGATATACCGGGTGTTTTTTTTTAGAAGGTCCAAAATTTTTAAAGAAAGGTAAATTCCTTTAGATTTATTTTAACCCTGGGGTTATACTGAGGGCTACGGCGGACACCAGGTAAGAGGCAAACTACTTTAATTACTTCGCTGATGAACTGAATACGTTAATTAACTTTTATAATTTTTATTTTAGGGGATATGTTGTATTAGCAGAATTGGAGATCGTCTTCCAAACAGTCCAGCCAAGAAAAAAGATTTTCATGAAAAAAAATTTTGCGCGCGTAACGAAGCAAGAAAAAGTCACCCTGGTAGGCAGCTTCAAGCTGTAACACAGCGTCTGTGAGCGCCTGTGACGTAGCTCGCTCCGCCCTGCACTTTGTGTCAATGCGTTTTTGTTCCAGCGCGGCATTCCGTGAGGCCGCGGAGCGAAGCGAGATAAGCAGCGATAGCGCAGGCCGCCAGTCCGAGACGCGTGACGCAAAGCGCAGGGCGGAGTGAACTACGTCAGAGGCGCTCCCGCCGCTGCGTTAAGGTGTGAAGATGCCTACCAGGGTGAATTTTTCGCGCCTCGTAACGTGCGTGAAAAATTTTTAATTAAAATTGTTTTTTCTCGGTTGGACTGTTTGGAGGACGATCTCCAATTCTGTGAATACAACATATCCCCTAAAACAAAAATTAGAAAAGTTAATTAACATATTTAGTTAATCAGCGAACTAATTAAAGCAGTTTTCCTCTTGCCTGGCGCCCACCGTAGCCTCCAGTATAGCCCCAGTGCTAAAATAAATCTAAAGCAATTTACCTTTTCTTTAAATTTTGGACCTTCTAAAAAAAAACACCCGGTATGCCTTTCCCTTTGTGCCCGTGAGACAGGAAACAAGACAGGTAATTTTACAACACAACTACCCGTGCACTCAAAGTGATGCCCTCTGTTATCAATGCGCCAATTCAGTCCCTAGCAAGTGATGCCTTCTCTGATACAAATGCCACCTACAAGACAGTGCGAGTGTCTTTGTCTCAATACCCGAGTGGAATGAATTGAGCGTCAGGAGGAGGAACTAGTCGCTTTCCACATGCATTGTATCGAATGCTTTTCGCAGCGCTGGGAAAGCTTTCAATGAAGAAGTATATTCTGGGGCTCGCCCACCAGATTTTCGCAAATCCAAATTTTGACTTTGCCTTTCGTGGCAATACTTTTTCGTCTGCACTTCAAAGTCAAAGCTCACTACGTGCTGTTAACTGTGAATACATGGCTAGTGAATACACTACAGAGCGGTGAATATAGTATTAGTTATAGTAAGTAGGAGGCTATTGCTGTTATCCGGCTGAGCTTGAAAGAATAGGAAGATAGATACACTAGGTAGAATCCTGGGACTTCAATGGGCAATAGGTGCGGAAGCATTTTTGCAGAAGCTCCACCCAACGCTTCGCATGTGCGCCAGTAGTTTCTTTTTACAACACACATACAATCCGGATGGAAATGTCAGATTTAGAAGCAGTCCGCTTCGAGATGACCTTTTAAAATTCATCCGCGAGGCTGTAAAAGAGCCTGCTTCCGAATTCCGAGGTATACAGGCCCCTTTGAAACAGCCGACGCCAGCGGGCAACGTCTCTTAAGATGCAGATGCCGACTGCCCTTACATGGATGCCCAAACATTGACTCGGGCATGGCAGAAACGCATCCCATAGGTACCTTCTCCAGTATTAGAGGAGAGCCTTCAGCGTGGGTCAGCCTTTGCAGCAAACAAAACTCTTAGACCGGCGTGAATGTTGCCGGCGTCCCACTTAAGCGGCTGATATGTGCGCGGCTGTTATGCATGATGAAACCGGTTTTTCTCAATTCTCTCAATATCTCTCTCAATTGCTGGCTTAAAGGCCAGCCTTAATTACTGAATCTGCAAGAAGCAGTTCATTCTTCTCTAAGTTTTTTTATTCAGACGTGCTTAAGTAATAGTTCTAGCGGCCGTGATACAGCTACCGAAATTACTGGTGATATTTTCACAGCTCTAGTTAAGTTATTGAAGCTGACCTTCTTATAAAAAAATCCATTCGTTTATCTGTGGTACATACTTACGATCTATCTAATTATATTCCAAACAAGAACATTGGGTGTGTTAGGAAGGCAACCAAGGAAGATGTACTTGCCTTTCGTTGCTGACAGTGTAATGTGCCCGGCATCGATGCAGGCGTATATAGTTTTCGTCATAACCATATCAACGCAAAGCACCGCGGGTGATATTCAGCGTTATGCAGGGTGAAACTCCGTCATAACTTCATCGTAAAAACGTAACCATGTTCGAGAACTTTCGCGTTCAAGTCGTGCAGGAAGTGACCGCACTGGAGCGGCTTTCCTGTCGGAGCTATATAACTGCTTTGAGGTGAAAAAAGAAAAAAGAGAAAAAAACCTGATCGTAATAATAATAATAATATTTCGCTTTTGCCCGAAGCGTCTGTGCCGTGTTTTCTTCCTTGACTCACGCTGCACTCCGCTCGAGTACGCCGTGCTGCTCACCATCATCGCCAACTGCATCGTGCTGGCGCTCGAAGAGCACCTGCCCAAAGGCGACCGGACGCCGCTCGCCCAGAAGCTGGTGAGGCAGCGGATCCTTTCTCGCCTTCTTTTTTTTTTCTCGTTTTTTTCGTTGCCTCCTCTTGCCCCTCTTGCCCATTTGTCACCTACATTTTTGGCAGTACTGCTCACCCCCAACAAAATGACTGCCTTCAATCGACGCAAGTGCCTTACGTCAGTTTGGTAGCTATCTGCCAGTAGGATTCAGTGTTTCTCTTCTTTCGTTACTGTTCCGTTGCTCATTCACATTTCTTACTAGTCGCAAGCGCGATCTGTGCCACTGCGGACTGTGAGTAGGGCTTTTAACCTTACGGCGTCTGAGCTGACGCTTATCTAGCCGCTATCCTCGAACGCGCAGCGCTTGAAGTGTCGCTGTCGGATTCTGGTAGTCGTCAGAGCTGCAACTATTATTCGAGTAGCGGACCATTTGTCAACCTTAAGTAAATTTAACTCACTTAAAGCAAACTAACTTAACTTCGTGGAACTAGGTAGTATGACCGAATGTAATCGGACTCGCCGTTTATAAATAATACAAATGGCCCCATGTAGCCTCAACTGCTGCTTAAAAGAAAAGTAAAGGGGGCGCTACTACACTTTATAACTTTTTGTCGTGGGGAAGCCCTCAGCGGACGCATTCAGTGACTTAGGCAACTGATGAGTATAATGATGAAGGAAAGAATTTTGAATGTTCTCTTAGGTAACTTAAGGTTCCAATCGAACGTACCGAACCTTCGCCGGAGAAGAAAACCTACCACTCACGCATGCCTTGTGATGTTCTGAGTTGTTGTTATCATATTCAGGTATTATGGAAGTACACTTTGGGAACTTAGAATGAAATGGTACAATCTTGTGTTTGGAGGTCACAGAGGAGCATTATAGACAACACCAGTTCCACAGGTCACCACAGCGGCGAAGCGGATTTTCTTCTTTTTTTTTTTAATAGACCCGATTCCAAGTTTCCCGCCATACGAAAGCGGGCAAAGTGCTAGGGCTGTGTTCAAAAGACTGTCCGTGCGTAAATTCGCATTGGGACTGGCGAAATCTGGGGCTCTTGCCAATCACAAAGCAAACTTGCGCATCAGTCTTTACGAGTTCCGTCTTTGAACAGTGACTTAAAATATAAATGTATAACATATACAAACCGTTTGTGAGCTGCGCTCGAGTTATCGCCTGAAGGAACTGAGCGGACAAAATGGCATTACACATGACATTGAAGCCTGTGTGCCTTATTGTTCTGTGTGCTGTTCCTGCACCCGATCCGTTCCTTCGGCTGGCAGTTGAACCTAAGATGTACCGACTGATTCAGATTTAACGGGTTCGTCTATGAGCTACCCCTCCAAGTTCTCAGTACATAAGGGCCTGTGTATACTGCCGGCGGGGGGTTTTAGTGGTCTCATTGAATGAAACAGTATTTAGTTTCTTTCTTAGTGAGAATGCAGCTACGCAGAGTTGTTCTTGCTTACGCTAACTTCATTTTTGCCCTGCTCATGCTGCCTGGCATGTAGATCACACTTCCGGAAAGCTCCGCGATTCCCATTCGTGGTGAACGTAACGTGACCAGGAAATGTTTCTACAACACTCTCACCAGTATGCTAATAATGCCTCCAAAATACGCAGTGTGACAATAGACGTGTCTACACATGCCCTTCTTAAATAATATGCATGACGCATCCATATTCACTTTTGTTGAGTGGGTCATCAAGTTGAGAATGGCAACGCAGAAGGCCTTCCTCAAAGTGCCGTTCGGAGCTTTTCAGGTCTGCGGCGCAGCATCGTCGCGTGACGTAACTCATGAACCGCTCTTTAGCGCGAGCAGCTTTGTAAATTTGGCGCCAAATTAGCTTACGACCACTTCAGCTGCCCCATTGCCTGCAAAGAGGCAAGCGGAATACATTGAGCTTGTTCGTCAAGTGCAGCCAAACTTTTAGGAAAGGACAGTCTGGCCTCCTTTCCTAATATATGTGTGAGGTCATATAGACTCCCCCTAAGCTCATCCGCGACCATATAGAATGTTGCAAGACTGCCTTGTCCCTATCCGGGATTGCTGCGTAGACGATGATCTGCCCGTCGTGAGACAGAAATAGTAGACGTAATGATAAGGCAATCAACGAGCGTTCGTTTTGGAAGCTACCGCAGTCTATACTGAGATTAGCTACAAGTGGCACGGTTATTGTCCACGGAAGCTGTCAGGGCACCGCCGTCAAGTTCGCTCGTGATCCGGAATGTGTCTGCGCACAGGGCAGTTTGTGGCAAAATAATGAAGCTGTACAAGAACGCCCCCTCCGCCTCACTGGGGGGCAGCTGGCATGGAGAGCAGTGGTCACAAGAGCGCTAGCTTCGACGGATGCTCCACAGAAAGTAAAGGCCCCTTTTTTCGCTGTCTCACTGGTTCGAAACAAAGAAACAGCGCCAGCGAGCTGGTTCTGGAGCGTTACGCAGCGCCGTCTTTTATTGTTTCATATCAGTGCCACAGCAGTTACTCTACTTGGCTTGGGTCAGCACTGTAGCTGGTGTTACGCTGCAAGGGTATAGTCACAACAAGTTTCTAGCGCAGTGGGTGACCTCGAAAGAGCGATTCGGTCAAGCCTTAGTAGTAGCAATTTTTTTCCCGCGTGACCAAACCATTGCTTAATAGCGGAAAACAGCAAAATGGTCAAGGTATTCATTATAAGCATCAAGTCGCTCCCATGTGAACACTGATTACCTGATCAGATCCTCCTGACTAAGCGTATGCGGAAGCTTCTGTATAACCGTTTGTAGCAAGCAGCAGTTGCTATGTGGCTTCAGGGCAAAGATATTAACTACCACGCACGCCGAGAAAAGAAAAAAAAACCTTGAAAGAAGCGAACTCTCCTTCGTGGATGAATGTACAGCCTCGTTCGAAAGTCTTCAGGCCACGGGGTTTGGTCGGAACCGTGCAGTGGGGCACTTCCGAAACCTTGAAGCTCAAGAAGTCCAGAGGGATAAGGACAAATGTTTTCCACCCCGGCCCAGAGTTTGCAACTGTTTAAACTACACGAGGCTCCAAAGCAAACCCTGTGGTCTGATGACTTCTTACCAAGACAGCACACGTTATTGTTGCGGTGAATGTCATACATATTGCGCACGACATGTAGACGCAATGGAAGGAAAAAGTCATTTTGAAGAGTGTCGTTGTCTCAGCCTCATCTGCATCAAGATAAAACAGCACTGGGACGCGAGAACATGTTTACTCGTTATACCGTTCCAGCGCTCCTTTTTTCCTTGATACAAGGTACCAACTAACCGGACAAAAGCCTCTTTTCAGCTGCGTTTGCACTGACTAACTCTCTCGTCTCTCTTGTTTCAGGAAAAAACGGAGCCTTACTTTCTAGGTATCTTCTGCGTAGAAGCCCTATTGAAAATTGTAGCCTTAGGATTTATACTGCATCGCGGAGCGTACCTCCGCAACATTTGGAATATCATGGACTTCGTGGTTGTCGTCACGGGGTAAGTTGAAATTTCCGCTGCGACTCTTGCCGCCAGCTTGTTTTCGCGCTAGTGGCAGAAAAAAAAGAATGTTAAATACGGCAGCAAAGCAAGAGGTCGGGTCGTCACTTACATTTGGAGCGTCATAACTATTTCCTGCCGTTTTTATGCTGAGCGCAGTCTTGCGTACTGTTGATGTTCAATGACTGCATATTTCTTCCTCAGATTAACATGAAGCATGCGGTGCCTGTTTCAATCTATTACTGAGTTACTGTTTTCTTTGCATTCTTGTGAAAAAATAAATAAATAATAATTTACGCGCCTACATTCAAAGCATACGTTTATGAAAGGGCAGCACTTGATAACACTTGATGCATCATTCGAACGTGCCAAAAAAAATTAATTTCGCTCTACTGATTCGCACAAAAGAAGGAATGAGCTTGTGGCGCAATGTTGCAAAGTATTCCCAGAATTTTGGGATCCGCGCTTTGAGAAAGCTTACCTCTTCCATCACTCGCGAAACAAATAAATAGGACATGGTCTTCGGTATTAGCGCTATGTTCGCATCCTTTTTATGATTGTATACATGTCTTGCGTAATGTTCCTGGGGAGCCAGGATCGAAATAAGGCCAAACAGCCGTTCAAGAAAGCTGTCTGTTTTCGGCAACTGCTTTCGTGCAGCAGCCTTCATTCGCAAGGCTTAGGCACGAATCTTTCTCTTCGAGCATGAAGCTGAGCAGTTATTTCGTGTTCCAGTGTCCCGCAGTACTATGGACTCTAAGACAAGCCAGAGTAGAAGACAACACGATGAACGGCAGCAGAAATTGAAATCACATTCCATTAAGTTACCTCAGCTTAATTGTGAAGAAGAAATTTATTCACTTTGTTTTAACTGCAGCTTTATCATTTAGGCATTTGCCCGTAAAATTTCCATGACTGGAGTGCCCCAATTCTTACTCGTCTAAAGCGTTTATGTCAGAGGAGGGCAAATAAGAGTACATCGCCTACTTTTTTTGTTTTGTTTCGAGAAGTTAGCTTGAGAAAAAATAAAGGTCTGAGGTTGGACTAGCCATGATTTTGTCTGACGTACAGTTCATCGCACACCACCGCTGAAACCTCCGCTGAGTCGACGAGGGAAGCTCTTGAAATCTCAAAGTACGGTGAAAGATACCGCCGGGGCGTAACAAAACCGCAGAAACTCCCCGCGCTCTTCAAGAGCAACGGTAGCGAGTGCGGGCACCGCCAGGCGGCGAAAGCGTCGGGTATTGCAGTGGCGCGGACAAGCGAGTGCCAAAGCTGGCGGAACAACAGCAGAGCAGTGTGCGCGGCGTCGGCCCCTCGCAACCGGGGCGCGGAGCGGTGCCTCCGCTGCGACTGCACTCGTGTTCTTCTTTCAGGATAATGAATATAACGGCGCAGCAGACGGAGAACTTAGACTTGCGAATGCTTCGGTCGTTTCGAGTATTGCGTCCACTGAAACTAGTCTCTCGTACGCCAAGTAAGTGCGCCCGTCGCCTCGGGTAGCCAGAGCAGCCGCGTGCCCCGGGCCGCCGTCGCCCCGTAGAGCACGTCCGTGTCCGTGAGCGCCCGGCCCCGCACGCGCGCTCGGCCCGTGCGTAGCCCGCCCTAGTGGTGTTCGTAGCGAGGATGGCCGGGCGGTTCCGCTGTGTGCAGTGCCCGGGGCCGGTGAGTATGCGTCCCTGTAGGGGGCGCCAGGCACTCGCCTGACACGCCGTACGCGGCAGCGCGTGCAGTGGTCCCGAGGAGTGCGGTGACACCTGTTGTGTAGCCCGTAGTTGTACCACGTAGAACTTTCCCCCATCTCTAGAGATGGGGACAAGCCTTGGACGTGTATGTGTGTTTGTGCTTTGTTGTCGCTATTGTATAGGTGTGTAGATTCGCCGAGTCGCTTCGGTAAGCAGCAACGTTCGCGCTTCCAGACAAAGGGCTCGCTCGCGCGTCATCCACGCCTATTTTCGTCTAGCGGAAGCTATAAGACGACGTAGTGTCCTTCTGCCAACGCTACAGTCGGTGTGGCTTAGCCTTGCTTGATATTCACCGGGTGTCCTGTATAATAAGTCCGAAGCCTTCTTTTAAATAAAAAGGTTCATTTCCAAATGGGTTGGCAGGCATAAATTAGGGGGCAATAGGTTTTTCGTCAATGCTTTCCTGGACATAACTGCATATACGCAATCCGCTTCTTCCATCGGTTAGCAAAACTCAAAAGTTCTGCACGGCCGCTTGTTGGACATCGCCGAGTTTTCAATGACGAAACGTAGAGCGTCCGAGAGGGCCTTTTCAGAAATGCGGCTCTTAAGATTACAATTTCCCGAGCCGTCTAATATATGCGCAGCCGGTGCCACTGTCATCGCCTGGCACGAGTCGTAGACTCCGGCCTTCTTCAAGCACTCTTTCGTGCTTTTCAAAGTAGGCCACGCTTGACCTTTACTTGCTCCTTCGCTTCTGTCCTTCGATGAGACAGTGCAGAAAAGGCCCGATTTGCGTATCAGAAAAAGAAAAACACGAGCAAGTGGAAACACAGCATCCGCCGACCGTATGCAAAATAGTACAAGGTGTGTCCAGAGCTGGAGCTCCTCCGCTGTGCTTCAAATTTAGCACCCTGCGTACCAGCTCCCCTCGAAGAAATAGCGGACTGCGCAGAGTTCCAGAAATGAAGGAGCCGCTTAACCTCGCGTCACCGTGGTTGCCGAAGTCGACGGCTCTCTCTTTCTTTTTGAAAAGCCGCCTTCGCCTCTTGAGCGGCGCCAAAACAACTTAATTGAATCGCTGACCAAGGTCACCGCTCGCGAGTGCACTGCTAATTTTGGGGTCACGGGCGAGCATACAAAGGCGGCGCTGTGTGCATTTTGATACGGCGCTCTTCGAAAGGCGGTCTCTCCTCCGCTGGCCGGACAAAGGAGACGCTAAGCCGAGCCCAATAAAGACGAACACGGTCGCCCAAGGAGGCGCCACCGCCGTTTTGCTTTATTGCCGAAGCTGGGCCTTTCTTTTTCACTTCGTTTAGCGCCTGCCCCATTCTTCGCGAGCCAAGCGTCACCTGGCTTGATCTGGCACCGGATAAGGCTGAAAGCTTCCGCACGAACAATAGCTGCGCAAATAAACGCCGTTGTCGCCGAATGTTTGCCCCGCTGAACGCGTGCTGCCTTGCGTCTGGGCCTCGCTCGGCTCCCCGCTCTCTCGCGCGCCCTCTCCAACGCGTCACTGGGCGCACTCCTAACAGACTGCGGGCGTGAATTGCGCGGATTCGCTAGATTCCCTGCACTGCGCGTTCACCCACCAGCCGAAGCTACGATGGCACGCCCTCCTCCACCTTCTTGAACTTTTGCCTTTCCGATAATTAACTGCTCCTTCCTCGCTTTAACTCATTTCTTGCGTACTTTTCGCCGTCACGACACTTTCTGCCCTCCTCAGCATCTGCTGACTCGGCCTTCCCCCCATTTTGGCACGCGCCGATGGAGATCTGCGTGACTAGGCTCCTTCTGTTTCCCTTCCACTCGCGCGCTGCGCACGCGGCCGACATTCTCCTTTCATTCGCTGGATTTTCCGTTGGACATCCGAGATGCCTTTGAAGAAAAGTGGACGGCCGTGATTCGGATTCTGAACGCGGAGGGGCCTCCCACTATGCGCCTACGCTTCTCTGCGACTGCCTCACCTCCTTCTCTCTCCTCCTTTCAATCCCTCTTTTCCTCTCCCCCTGCGCAGAATAGCCGTTTTTCTCTTCTCTCTCTCTCGATCACAGAGAAACGGATTCTGAACCTCGTATTAGAGAGGGAGGAGAATGAGCCATTTTTTCTCAGTGCGGGGCGGAGAAGTACAGCTAAAAACTAGCAGAATAGCTACAGCAGAATGTGTCTGTTTCAGATGTCTTCCTTACGGTATTTTTTGTTTATTAAAAAAAGTACGCAGTAAAACAAAAATAGAAATACACCACGCCACGTCAGCACTGCTCGCTCCTTATTTGGGCACGCGCGGGCCGCTCTCATTTTTGATTACTCGAGTCGGCGCGAAACGCCCGCGAACGTTCAGGTCGGGCAGGAAACGATGCAGGGCGTGTACGTATGGTCCGAGGAGGCTACGGGTGCTCGGTTTTGGCGCCTTCACTCTCTGCCACGCTGAGATGTGGATGAGAATACGTCGGAATAGCACGGGGGAGGGGGGAGTGCCGGAGGTTTTATGATTACACTTATAATTCTATTTATGATGCCCTTGGAATTATGATTCCATAGCGATGTCATGATTTATTGAAACACACTATGAGCCAAATTTTATTCCAGCTACATACCGTTGAGATTATGGGGCCTGATACGTTACGATAGAAACTTGGGAAAGTTTGTAGGGGTTCATGGCTGAAGTTAGTGCCTTAGACCACGCAACAACAAGGACGACTGACCAAAAACTCCCTCCTCGTACACTATCTTTTGCTTGAAAAGTTGGGCTCGTGGTTTATAGGGTTTAACGTCCCAAAGAGACTCAGGCTGTGAGGGACGCCGTAGTGGTGAGCGTCGGTAATTTAGACCACCTAGGGATCTTTAACGTGCACTGACATCGCAGTGCACACGAGTGTCTGGCCTTTCGCCTCCATACAAATGCGACCGCCGCAGCCGGGATCGAACCCGCGTCTTTCGGGTCAGTAGCCGAGCACTATAACCACAGAGCCACCGTTGCGGCTACTACAAAAGTCGTGCCTAGTGCGACGGGAAAAAGAAAATATGCAGGCTGAGGCGTTGGATCTCATTCATTTAAACAGGGCGTCAGACCATATAGCACGCGTAAGAGAGAAATAGAGAGGGAGTGGATCCAAGACAGGGCAAGCGTAGCAGGGGGCGGCAGAAAGTCAGGTGGGCGGATGAGATTAAGAAGTTTGCGGGAATACGGTGGCCGCAACTGGCGAAGGGCAGGGTTAACTGGAGAGACATAGGAGAGGCATTTGCCCTGCAGTGGGCGTAGTCAGGATGATGATGATGGTGCTTGCAGTGTAGTGCTATTGTGATGGTGATGGACAAAGCAAACAAAAACAACGCTCCGGAATTTGACTTACGCAGACAATGGACCATAGGTCGGAGATTCCCGAGCCCTAGCAGACAGCACTCGCCATTCTATCGATGGCGCAATCTGAACTTGTCGCATTCGAGATTCTGCGTAAGTAAGGCGTTCGCGACCAGCCGCGCAGGCTCAGTGCCTTTGGCATTGGGATGCGAGGCCCAAAATTTCAGGATCAGATCCTGGCCGCGCCGGCCACGTTTCTATGAGGGCGAAATGTAAAATCGCCCGTGCGCACTGCGATGTCAGTGTGCGTCAAGGAATTCCAGGTGGTCGAAATTAATCCGGAGCCCTCCACTCTACAGCGACTCTTTGTCTCTCCCTCTTTTTACCCTTTCCCTCCTTCACTTCTCTTACCGTGCGGTTGAGGTTTCCACCGTGAGTGAGGCAGCTGCTGTTCATTTCGATTCCTGATGACCTCCCTCCTAGGCCGCCTAATTCAGATTATCGTCAGTAACAAAGAACTCAACCTTTCTCAAAGGTCATAAGAGCTCCCCCGCACCCGTACTGGCATCGTTTTTTTTTCAGCTGCAGCTACATTTGGCGTGCCTGTGGACTACATGCAGGTTTCAGAGCTCTGAAGCACAAGCCATGCATTCCTCGTGGAAACAGCTTAGAGCGTAGTCCATTCGGGGACCGTTTGTGGGACGCGTCGTCGACGCTGCATAAAGCGAAGGGCGGAGCGCGCAATTATCCCGTCGCAGTCGAGACTAGAGCTACGCTGCTAAGATCGTCAGCGCTGGCAGTGGCCTGCATGACGGCCAACACGCCGGCGTCCATTTTGCCAAAAGCAGGACCGCGAAAGAGACCCGCCTTTGCGAACCCGCCCATTGTGTTCGACAAAGCCGCGGTGCATTATACTCCCGTCATCATGCGAACAGCATTCGCATGCGACCCATCGGCTTGATGACAACTTCTCGATTCGCGCGGCGCCGTGCCTGCGAATCGTACGATGGACCTTCATTCCTAGTAGTCGCCATTTTTTTGCCCCAACCGCTTCAATCTGGATGGCCGCGTAAAGCGCCGTCGACAGCGTCTTGTGCGCTTACTTCCGTGGACCCCGTGACAAGGACTTCCGGACTTTTGCATTTGGAGAAAATATTTCCTCCGGATACGTTTGCGTGACAAAAAAAATGGGGGGGAAGGGTTCAGTCGATATTTGAAGTTCTAGATTCCATTATATTTTGCTCCAGCATTCGTAGTAAGGTCTTCCTCCTTCCAGCGAATAGCGTAGCTATGATTTGAATTCAGCCAACGTGACGATCTTTTATAGTGACCGTGAGGCCAGCCGTGCGTTCTCTTTGACGTATTTCCTGCTTCCTTAGGTTGCAAATCCCGCGGTCTCATTTCAATGTCCATAGACTCTGATCAATTGGGACGATAGGTTTTTCCCGCACACATATCTTTCCGGGTCAGCCAGGGCTGCATTGTCACCCCTCTAACCGACACAGAAGGGGGAACGAAGAAGTGAATGCAGATGAGACCTTCTGACTGCGAATCTTGTTACGGGCAGCGCAGTGCACATTTTGTTCAACCCGACTGTGGCGGGTTTGGTCGAATGCGCTTTGAATCGCAAATCTTAAATCGTCGCAAACAACACACAGACAGAGAAAGCAAGTCGCTAATAACATCGAAGGTGAAGCAGATGTTAGAAAAGTGATGAAGTTACCGCGTCGAGGGCGTGGCCCGCTTCCACTCCGGTCGCTTTTACGCCTAACAAAGACTAAACATATGTGATATCGCGGTAGCGGTAAGCGGACCAATTTCACTGGTATGTCATTCAGTGTCAACCCCGAATTTCTTTAGGAATTCTGCCCCAGCTACCGCGCAATAGGTGGTAATTCCGGTTCTCAAAGCCATAAGACCGAACCGCGTCCGTTGTCTCGCGTCGTTCTTGGGTAAGGCATAATGACATGCAACGCTTAGCGTGCATTAGCTAAGCTTCTCTATCGATGATAGTTTCCTGCACACGACAAACACCTAAGCTTATCCTGGGGGGCAATAACCAACGATACTGTTCCTCCCGATTATCCTAACCACATTGAGTCAGCAGAGGAATATACGCTTTCGTGCCCTCGACGATCTGCAGTATGAAATAAATAGAGATAACAATAGCTGATATCATCTTCCCGCAGTGAAATGGAAATGTTTATACTTATTTAAATGCCTCGCGTTGTGATTACCTCCGGCACTAGCGAGTAGCAAGAGGTACTCGTGAGTGTGACGTCATGTACACGCATGTGATTAGCGCCCCCACGTACCATGCGTAGTGAAACGTCGCGGTGCCGTGAAGTCTTTGCGTCCCCGACGCCGCTAACCCAGCAAAACGCAGCTGACACGCCTATCGCTCTAATAAACGCAATGGCACAAGCCTTCGTCAAAGATCTCCGTTCTTCCTGCCCATACGCTCGTGACGGTCGAGACGAGCGAAGCGGTCCTGTAGCCATCGCCAACATGCAAAATGGGCGAAATGGTCTGGAAGCCGCGGCACGCAGTTTGGGCGGCGCCCGACGCGCGAACGTTGCTGCTCACCGCGGTCGACTGGTAGTGGCGAACTTGCATGCGCAGCGCGGCAGCCTAGCGGCCGCTTTGTAGCGTAGACCCGTAGTTAGAGCATCCCGCTCCCCTTGTTTGCTTGCAGGTTTGTTACCTACTTTGTACCGGAGGATTTAGATTTAGATCTCAGAACCTTGAGAGCCATCAGGGTGCTTCGACCCTTGAAGCTGGTCTCCGGAATCCCAAGTGAGTTCTCCCTCGGGCAGCGTCACTCCGCCGCCATGCGGCGGCGGGCCGCAGCCGAGCAGGCAGCTGCGCTGGCCGCGGCGGCGAACCCCGTGCCACCACGCGCTGACCGCTGGCTTTCGCTTGGCCCGAAGAGAACTTGTTGTGCTTGCTTGCTGCTTCGTCACCGCCTCAGAGCGCTGCAAAGGGTGCGGAGAAAACGGACGGGAGGGATTAAAATAGCGTTACAATGTGACAGTGTGTTCACGGCAACGGGAAGCCTCCGCTCGCTCCAAGGGGATTACTGCCGTGCGCGCACCCACCTCGTTATACCGCATATGCATGACTGCAGAGAAAGTTTAAGCGCTCTCGAAGAAAGAAACGGAGCAGAGAAACGTAAATACGGAGTACGTGGGGAAAAGCCAGACTGGATTGTCGCGTGCGAGAACACAGCGCCTAGAAAATCAAGGAAAGTAAAAGAGAAAGAAAAAAAAAAAGGGGGGGGGGGGGGGGGAGTGAAATAGCTACGGGCAGGTCTAGGGTGATTTGTTAGCTTCGTTTGACGGCCAGCGAAGCGGATATGCGCCTCCTTTCTCAGGGTTACTCTTGCAAACTGCCGGCTTCAAGAGGCGCGCTATGTGAAATGTGTGCTTTAGAATTAGAGCGGCGTGTGTTTTTTTTGCCAAGGACAGATATGAATGCATGCGTTGAACACGTTGACCGCGAACTGGCACTAATACCAACATTGTTTCCCGGTGCTTTTCCAGGCCTTCAAGTAGTGTTGAAGTCCATCATCAAAGCCATGGCGCCATTGCTTCAAATAGGACTTCTTGTTCTCTTTGCCATCGTTATATTTGCCATTATTGGCCTTGAATTTTACAGCGGTGCTTTACACAAAACATGCTACAGTTTAGAAGATGCAAGTAAGTACCTTAGCTGCTTGCTTACGTACTGCACGAGTAGAGTTAAATTCCATTTGATCACGGGGCCGACATCTAATTGTGCTCATTTAGGCGCTGGCGACAATACGGACGCGTAGTGGGTTGGACTGAAACGTTCAAATACGAGCACAATAGACTTGAAAAATTCCACAGCGTTGCGCTTCAGGCCGCTTTGGTATCAGCTCAGAGCTTCTGTTTTGTTTGTTTCTTTTTCGACTCCTACAGTTACGTTATGCGCGCAGATATATCCCTCAATCTATTTTGTCAAAAGGTAAAAGTTTGCAAATGGTATTTTAGGCGCATGCCTTTAATCCTAGGCGCATGCCTTTAATCCTAGGCGCCTTACAGTGCAGCCGTCTCTCATTGGTATAATAGGAACGGTCTTTGTTGTTTCGCACCACACGCCCGGCATCGTTCTGCCTCGTCTCTAATCGTGTCGCTTTTCCAATCTGTCTCCCACGAAAAAAACTGTCGCCAGAACGTGGCAGTACGCCTTGGAATTCTGCACGCGCCCAATACAAGTTGTCTACTGCCGAAGGCGTTGTTTTTAAACTTGGCGCGTTCATTGATACTTTCCTGTGCTTGTCGAAGTATCAAATCATCTTAAGTTCAGTAAACACTTTCAAGATATTTTTCGCCTTAACTAGATAGCCTTCAAACAAAAATACTTACACCCACCATCAGCTTCCAATCAACATTAAATTTTTACTTCGTATTCCAAACTAATACGTGCCCCGCAGAACCACAGCACCTTTATTTCGTGACTACAGTCGCCATATTGTCATGTGCACTTGTGTCTGCGCACAAACACAGCAAACAGCAGTATGGTTGGATGCGCTCGTTAGCCTGAAAGATGAATATGAACTCCCTAAAGTCAGACTGCTACGCCTTAGCGTCAGCACTTATTTCTTCAGATTGAGGGGTGTCCTTGGCGCTGTATTCACTTACAAAGGCTCCACTGTAACTTCACGTGACTTATTTGTACGCACAGCCGGACGAGATCGTGACCTCGTGACCTGTTTCAGACGAGATCGTTCCGGAGGGCGAGCAGGAGACGCCCTGCTACCAGGACTCTCCGATAAACTCGTCGCATCCTTCCGGGGCGTACATTTGCGACCACAACACCTCCATCTGCAAGGAGGGCTGGATCGGCCCTAACTACGGCATCACTAGCTTCGACAACATCTTTTTCGCCATGTTAACTGTTTTTCAATGTATCACCATGGAGGGTTGGACGGCCATTTTGTACTGGGTAAGTACAAATCGCCTCACCGAGCGCGCGGCCGCGCTGAACGTTAACGGGAGAGAACCTTCCCGGCGGCACGAGCGTCGCCTATGATTTCTCTGTACTGAGAGCTGCCCTCCTTTTACTGCGCGGCCGGTGGCTGGCTTCAGGGGCGTGACTGTCATAAAAATTTCTTTGTAGGCTGTTAAGTTCCACACCACTCTCCGAAACAGAATCATACAGGTATCTTGGAATCATCATAAACAACAAACTAACCTGGTGTGAGCACATTGCAAAAATTTGTACAGACGCTTCCAAAATGCTTGGGTTTATCAGACGATCCCTTGCTTTTTCACCCCATTCTGTCCGACAGCTCGCCTACGTAACATTCATCCGTTCCAAACTCGAATATGCCTCGGCGATCTGGAATCCCCATCAAAAATATCTAATCGATCAGCTTGAAGCCATCCAAAATCGCGCGGCCCGTTTTATCACATCGCAGTACGGCAGACAACACAGGATGCCTTATCAAGGCATCCCTTGATCTGCAACCCCTGGCACTCCGGCGTAAAATTTCACAGCTCTGTTTGTTTCACAAATTGTACTACACCTTCCCACAGCTAAGAAACTCTGTATTGCACCCGCCGCTTCGCACCTCACGACGACTTTTTAACTCTTTAAGTCTGCAGCGCATTCACGGCTCCACAAACTCATTTAATAAATCTTTTTTACCTAGCTCCATTACACTGTGGAATGACTTACCCGATTTCATAGTTATTGAAACAGAACCCATTAAATTCAGGCAGTTATTATCATCACATTTCAAGGGTTGAGTTATTTTGTCGTGTTTTTGAGTGTGTGCATGTGTTTTTTTTTTGTTTTTTTTTTCTTATCTCAAGTTCTTCTTGAGCTGCTGTGTCTTTCTCATGTTAATATTTTGATAATGTTAATGTTGACCATGTACCCTGTACTTTGTATTTCTTGTTGATTTTACTGACCACTGATTATGTAACGACCTTCCCCCCCCCCCCCCCCCTTATGTAATGCCCTAAGCCAAGGGCCCTTAAGGGTAAATAAATGATGATGATGAAGAACATCTTTGTAAGGGGTTGCAGCAGCAGTGTCACAACAGCTGATGTCACGACTTGCTCGTATCGCTGCTGCGCCGAGAACCGCGTATAATAACTGGACGCGCCATCCTATAGCGCCTTGCTATCATTGCACAACTCCGTAATGTCACCTACGTAATCATACGAGGGCGTGAGTTTGAACACCGTGAATAACGACGGCGCTAGTCCTGGATGTCCTTACTGTACCACTGCTTTTTCCTTTGTTTTTCAGACAAATGATGCCTTGGGTAACTCATTTAACTGGGTGTATTTCGTACCTCTCATCATCCTGGGATCCTTTTTCATGCTCAACTTAGTTCTCGGTGTTCTTAGTGGGTAAGTACATTTGGCTCCATACGTGTTCACACCCGCGCTCTTGCGTTGAGCGGAACCCATTTCTCTCAGTTATTTCCAGCTCGCCGTAACTTGAACTGCACCATAAATCTGAGCATTCTTTGTTGAATACCCGATTGCCAGCGTCACAATGATCTGAACTAATACTGTGGTATTCGCCATCAATCAGAGGCTTTCGTGATTGTTAAGTCGGTTTCCCCGCGATGCACATAGCTCAACTAAGGGCTTCGGTGGTTTCAAATCAAACAAAGGCAGAGTGCGGATTACACGTGCCAACGCTAAACAGATGCACTCAATGCCATCCCGGGAACCGTGTCGACAACTGTTGCGGCAAAAGACACATCCACCGTTTTTCCTGCTTCGAAAACTGCCCGCTCCGCCATCGGAAGCCGGCTTCACCTCAAGGTTCTGAGCCTGCGTTGTGGCGGAACAGCAGTCTTTATCAAGAGAACATAGAGGCGCAGCTTGCGTTTTATGAAGCTAAACATGTCAGGGAGGTTCCCATGACATTCACACGTTCACATGTCCAGTGCTAGCGTGCGTGTGCGGGGCTCACTGACGGCCAGTGGACACAGTGTAACGTGGCAAAACCAACTTAACAAATATTTATTGCGGATAACCTAGATTAACAATATGGCTAGAGATGCACTACGTGAAGAGAGGTGAACAATTAGCAGCACATGCACTGCCATAAATAAGAAGCAAAAACAAATGTTGCTCGTAACCTCTGTGCTTCATGTTTGAATCTGAGAAATGCAGCATCTTCTCTCTTTGGATGTGTAATTAAGAGACAATATTCCTGAACTGCTGCCGCGGTGGCTCAGTGGTTATGCCTCCCGGCTGCTGACCCGAAAGACGCCGGTTCGATCCCGGCCGCGGAGGTTGAATTTCTTTGGAGGAGAAATTCTAGAGGCCCGTGTACTGTGCGATGTCAGCGCACATTAAAGATCCCCAGGTGGCCGAAACTTCCGGAGCCCTTCACTACGGCGTCCCTCACAGCCTGAGTCGCTTTGGGACTTTAAACCCCCCTAAACCATAAACCAATATTCGTAAAGTCCTCCATCTCGCGTTAGTGAGTTCTATGGTCAATCGGCGCTTTTCTTTTTGTCTAACGTGTTTATGGGCGACTGTTGCCTCGGCTGTCACGATCGGTCAGCGCTCGGACGCCAGCCAACAACGGAGCGCTCTTACATGAGAGACTGTTTGTGGATTCGGCCGCAGTTGGCTGCTTAAAAGTTAGCTGCCTATATTTTAAAACAGGCTTTCTGAGTTAGAAGGGCACGTTTTTCGGCATAGCATCGTCAGCGGTGTAGTACATCAGAATACAGCTAAGACGTGCTAACTAGCACGCTGGTTAACTAATATTGAGTAGTTATACTTTTAACTATTGCTGTTAGTCTCCTTAATTATTGAGAGGCGTAGCTTGCCCGAAGTAATATCCATTTCAGTTTTAGAATTACGAAAACGCGGTTACCCTCTGCCCTGTGACCCAACAAATTCTGACTACATCGCGCCAAAATACATGCGCTTTCGGGAAGCCTGCAGGCAAAGTAACCCCTCCAGGTCACGTAACTCCTCGAAATAGCCAACATTTGTTTGGCCACAGCGCCGAGGTTTACTGCGTTTTCGAAATTCTAAAAACTGATATGGATATTACTCACGGTGGGCTACACGCCTCTTAATAAGACTAATAGTAATAGCTAAAGAGGTAACGATGTAATATTCGTTAACCGCCCTACTATTTAGCACGTATTATCTGTATTCTGAGCGCTGCACCGCTTACAATGCTATGGCAAAAAAAAAAAAAAAAACGCTGTTCTAACTGAAAGCCCATTTTTAAAAACTGCGGAACATCTTAGGTGAAAAACCCGGTATATCGCGGAGAGAGCGCTTTTCCGCTCGGTGTGCACGCTCAGCATGCTCGTGTTGCGTGTCCGTTGCCGCCATGAACGAGAAGAAGCTCTCCACCAGAGTTTTCGTGCATGCATGTCGTGTTATCATCCTGCCTTCGGGTTTGCGGTGTTAACGAATTTACGCCTTCCTGTTTTGCGCAACAGAACTATTCCTAATTGTCTCATGATCGCAAACTTTCGTGTGTTTTATCGCCCATTTCTTGACAAAAAAAAATGACCTCAATATATTAAAATACTAAGTTCTCAACTTGCAATGTCGTTCCTTGCGTAAACGAAATGTTTAGAATTTTTGTTATTCTTAGCGGCCTCACAAATATTCCTTGCTATCTTGATTTTTTTTTTCATGCCACAGACACGAGTGTCGTTAAATGCGAATTCGTGTTTTTTGCTTCGACGTGTACATTGCCGAAATGAAATTTCCATTAGCATTACACAGTGCGACAATATTTGACTCTGTCGCCTCCAGAAAAGTGGAAATAGGCTGATGGAAAGGGAAATGCCAAAAATGCACGCTGTTGTTTTCGGTTTTGAGGGTGTAACTGGCGTTCATTCGGGTTTCAAATCTCTGCTCGAAACACGAAAACAATCTAGATTATTTCTACTGTGCACTTCAGTCATAGTCAGGGTTAACGTGACTAGGCGGACGAGTGTCGTACCATGGGCTTGTGGGAGAAGAGTGGGGGGCCACAGGAAAACGCATTCTCCTGTTTCTCAGTGGTCAACCTTGTTCCCTTGCAGAGAGTTTGCAAAAGAGAGAGAAAGGGTAGAGAACCGGCAAGCCTTTCTCAAGATTCGGAGACAGCAGCAGTTAGAAAGGGAGTTGGACGGCTACGTCGAGTGGATATGCAAAGCGGGTGAGTTGGCGCCTAGTCGCTTTTCTCTCTCTCTCTCTCGTTCCCTCTTTGCAGCCTCTCTCAAGTTCCATGAGGCTGTAAGCCATCGTGAAGATGGAGCACTTCTGAAACTATTGCTATGAAGTAGAAAAACACACACATGCACACACACACACGCACACGTACACGCACGCACGCACACGCACACACGCACACACGCACACACGCACACACACGCACACACACGCACACACACGCACACGCGCGCGCGCACACACACGTACGCACACACGCGCGGACACACACACAGTTACATAATTTTCTGCAACAGAGAAATACCTATGTGGTGGCCCCGTTGAGCTCATTCTCGTCGTTCCCACGCAGAGGAAGTAATTCTGGCGGAGGAGAGAACGACGGAGGAAGAGAAGATGCACATAATGGAAGGTAAGTTCGACCTACCCTTTTCTGTGTGTTGTAACAGTACGTGTGCCTGCGGCACATATTCAGGAGATCTAGTTACTGGACAAGGACACAGTGGCGCGTCAATGAACCCTGCAATTAGTGGCTGAACTAATCTCGGCAATCTTAGTCTGCACAGTTCAGCGTTTCAGATTCTAGTTCATGATACAGTTCTAACAAAGTGGCTGCAGCGTTGTTCTCTTCGCCGAAAATATGGAGGTTGTAGGGACTCAGTGCGAATCGAAGATACGTCAACTTTTTCAAATGTCAGTGCATATGTAGACGGCATTTTTGGGATTACTGGATGATAGTTTTTGTCGTTTTTTATTATATTTATTTTTTTTCGCCATGCGTATCCTTTTGTGCCACATAGTTGAAGGAAGAAAGGCACTGAGCATTTAAGTCCAAGAATCCAATATCCTGTAATTAAATACTCTATAAAGGTGTTGTTCACTATATTGAGAGGAAACAAGTGAGGATAATGTATGCCACCCAATATGGCGCCGTTTTTACCGTCTAGCACCACTGATATTGTACAGTCTATAGCGATGGGAAACAAGTGAGGATAATGTATGCCACCCAATATGGCGCCGTTTTTACCGTCTAGCACCACTGATATTGTACAGTCTATAGCGATGGGAAACAAGTGAGGATAATGTATGCCACCCAATATGGCGCCGTTTTTACCGTCTAGCACCACTGATATTGTACAGTCTATAGCGATGGGAAACAAGTGAGGATAATGTATGCCACCCAATATGGCGCCGTTTTTACCGTCTAGCACCACTGATATTGTACAGTCTATAGCGATGGGAAACAAGTGAGGATAATGTATGCCACCCAATATGGCGCCGTTTTTACCGTCTAGCACCACTGATATTGTACAGTCTATAGCGATGGGAAACAAGTGAGGATAATGTATGCCACCCAATATGGCGCCGTTTTTACCGTCTAGCACCACTGATATTGTACAGTCTATAGCGATGGGCTTCTTTTTCCTCCCCTGAAAGATAAATTTCCCCATTCGTTAAAAACGTTTTGCTGTGCTTTAAAAGCTTATGGCATAATAGGAATATTACTGTGTAGGATGTGGTACGTGTTCAAAAGAGCACTGTCACCTGCAACAACCATTCCCCAGAAGCCAGTTTTCCCCCGTTATCACGAAATGTATTTGGCAAATTGAATAAAAAACTAAGCCTAGTTAGAGGCGACCAGGGAAGTTACTAAAGTTTACTTCACGCTGTAAAGGCAAATAATATCAGCTATTCATTTAACACTCACTACACGTGCTTTTTAATAGCCTTTATAGCTGCTTTCATAGTCAAAAGGATCTTGCTAACTTTTCCAGAATGACTTTAGCACCACTGGCAAAACTCAGCATAACGGAGATAAGGTGTGACCTGCGCCAGTTTTCAGAATCTCCCAAAGAATGCCTATTGTTCTTGGTAACCGCATCATTACCAAGTGCGAGAAGCCAACCGTGCCAGACACGGCTGCGAGAGGCACTACTGCTTGTCGCGCAGCGTTAAAAATTATTGTGCACTCAGTCGAGCTGCTCTCATTTCATTGGCTTTTAAACCATCGCCTTGCCTGGACGCTTACACCGCACTCAACTCCACTGTTAGCCCTTGCATCCTCGGTGCAGAGCATCCGCTTTCTGTCAGAGCTCTTTGGTCGTAGTTGCGAAACTCACCGTATGGACCATGCTTGCACCTAAATCCGACGCTCTGACTGAGCCAATTTTTGAAGCTTAGCAGATTGCAACGCCATATGCGGCAATCAGATGGGCTCCTTATGAAAATAAGAAAAGTCTTAAGGCGTTGCCAACGGCTAATTCCTCAGCTCACAGGCGACGCCATAAGCTCCCACCCTCCAAAAATGGCCACAGGTTTTCACCTGCTTGTGATTCACAGCTTCTCAGTTTGCGCGATAAAGAACCCGGGCTTTCTGCCAGCACGTGCCTTCGAGCTGCGCAGACGTTCGTAAAGGCATGTGCGGGAAGGCGAACAACATCAAGCACCGCGCTCGGTTAAGAAGGGGCCAGCAGCGCCTTTCGAGCATAGTAAATAAACCCGCTCAACCGCTAGATTGTGTTCTGATGAACCTATGAGCCAAATAATACACTTCTACACGCAGCAAAGAACCCACAATCGCGCTCGAAAATTGTCGAGCACTCTCCAGCGACTTTCTCAAACTCGCGCGCTCCTCCATGCACGCATCTTGATATGTCGGTTGAGAAGTGGCTATCGCTTCGGTTCTTTCAGAGGTCACGCAGCTACGGTGACCGCGTCCAGTCAGCCGCGTCTCGCCGGCGCGTCAGCAGTCTCCTCCACCCGGGGAATTCCCGCGCGCTGACTGGGTGAGGCCAGCGGAGGAGCGCCGACCTTTGAGCGTGCAAAAAGCGAACAGATGAGGGAGAGAAAGGGGCGAACACGCTGATGTTCAAATTTTGAATGCAGCTAACTCAGCTTCTACAAAACGCACTCAATAAAATCCTTGCTGGAAGACATACCGCATACCGCAACTTGGCTAGGTAGTGTTGATTAATGACGCATAAAGATGGCGTCTGAGAACGAAGGCACGTTAATGCCGCGTTAACCATGCGCAGGAACAGAACGATGGCAATTCGTAAGTTGCGAGCGCTATTCACATCCCCTTGTCGAGTGAGACCCGGCACCGCCTTGTGCGACGCGCCGGTCAATGTTGCGTGGGTTTATGCGTCTTGTGTTGCTTCGTGGCGCCTTACACTGGTCGTATCTTGCAGCTCGCAGGCGAGCGGCCAATAAGCGTAAGAAACTAAAGAGCATGCACAACAAGAGCACGGACGAAGAAGAGGAAGAAGAGGTGGAGGATGAAGGTGAGCTGCGGCCGCCGTCGCCGCCGCCCGACCGCCCCGCAGCGGTGCTGCCGAGTCGCCCTCAGTTGCGCTTCTCTGTGGCCGCAACCCTTTGCCTTTTCGTGTGTCGATGGTTTCTTTCCTTTGCGTGCGCTGTGTGAGCTGTGCCCCGACAGGGCAGCTCGCAACCTATATTGCAGCTGCTTCTACCGAGCCTATTGCAAAGTGCTTCTTCTGCATCTGCGCTTTTGAAGGCGCCTATGAAGCAGCACGCACTGCGCATGAGAAGCGAAATGCAGTGGCTAAAGCCGACGCGCCGTTCGCTCTATACTAGGACTTTGTTACATCAAGCGCCAAAAAATTGTTGTTTGGTTTGGGCTGGTTTTGAAAGAGCGGCGTCGGTCAAAAGGTCACCGAACTGCAGGGTTTGCTGTTGAGACGTCTAGTGGGACACAGTGGGCACCCCTAAAGTTCCAGGTTTCTAGAGAGGCCCCCTTTTGTCGCCCCTCCGGAGGTTAGGAGGTATGCCGCAGCTGTCTCACTACACTCCTTGGCAGCAAGCCCTGCGACCTGCGGACTTTTGGCTAGCGTTGTACCCTGAAGCGGCAAACGTAGGGCGCAGAAATGGAACGAAGACAGGATCACACGCACGCAGTGCTCGTGAGGCCTTCTCCTCGTTCCTTTTCTTTCGTCAACGTTTTCTTTTTTTCGTTGATCTTTAAACTTTCGTCTCTTATGGCCTAAAGCCTTTCTGACAGATATCGTTAATTTGTTCCTCGGTAACCGCGTATAGGTGAGACAAAGGAGTGCGACAGTGAACTCGTCGTTTCTTTGTTGCATGCTGCCTGTTCTCCTAGTTCGTGCAATGTATTCACTGAGAAGTACAGTGTAAATGCCGAGACTGAGATCGCCCTTGAAGAGCCCTACGCTCAAGTGTTTGTGTGGTTACCCGCACCGATTAGACGGCCGTTCACAGAATTGTTTCAAATGTCCAAATTCACGTTATTATTTTTATGCGACGATAATCTTTTTTTAGTTTTTTGCTGGAAAAATCCTGTTGTCCAAAGAGGCAACTAGGCGTTAAACGCGCTTTCGCTCCTTGTTGCGAGGCTCCGAATGTGCCCCGAGTTCACCTCAAAAGTCGTGCGTAAAGATCAGTGCCTACGCGTGTACGGCTGCGCTGGCCGGCGCAAGTTTCCGCATTCCTCGACCGATTCCCGATCCTAGAATTCTAATTATTTCAGTTAAGCCAGGCACGTGCCTCACAATGCCTCTCCCAAAACGCAAAGCATGCCCGCAAGCCTGCTTGCTACACACGGAAAGGGCCAACATGAACGGCACCTCACGCTGCCGCCTTTCTATACTAGTGCGCATGATTCGCCTCAAGAGCACCGGTCTGAATGACGGGCATAGGGATAACCAGAGAGGGTACATGTGCTGGAATTAGCACTAATTTTGCCGAGGCGCCCTGCGGTTCAGAAGCCGTCCTTCCCCTCACTTTTTCTGACCTATGAGGATTTCGCCCTTCACGTCTCGAATCAGTTTCAATTCCACCACCTCTCCTTAAATTTTAGGCGGGCTACTGCGCATGATACGTTCAGTCCGACAACTCAGAACTGATATTCTTGCGCGTAGAACCGATGTCACGTCATTTCGCGCCGTAGCAGGCCTGATGAATGGGGACGGCGACCGACCACACAGTAGGCAGGACTATCTAACCGGCTTGCACCAGTCACCCGTTCTGTAATAACTGCGGTGCCCCTCGATACGCGAGCTGTTCCGTGCGAGTTCTAATGCCTCCGTGGACCTCTCTGCTTTCACTTTATTCCCGAGGTCTAGAGGTAATTTTCCTCTCTCTCTGCTAGCCCGCTTCCCAATTTCGGGTGCTACAATGCCTAGAGGCGGACGTTTCCCACTTGCTCCCTCAGGCGCACAGCTGCGATATCAGCAAATCAGCTGTGCGCGCCGCAAGGCTTCAATACACACGCGTTTATGACGAGCAGAGAGGTACAGTCGGGGACAAAAGTCTCCGGACCACGAGTTCCTCTAACGAAGCCGATAGCTCTCCTATTAGTCGGCGGCTGCAGACCACATTTGTGGAGGTAAAAGTTAAATTTTTGTTCTTTCATCTCCACAAGTGCGGTCTCCAGCCGCTGTCTGGTAGCAGAGTTATAAGCTTCGTTTGAGGAACACGTGGTCCGGAGACTTTTGTCCCCGACTGTACGCCTTATTCGCGGCTTAAACGTTTTCCGGCATGCATGGCTAGCGCCACTAATTACGTGCAATGCGTCAGTTTCGCAGGGGAAAGCTGACCCGAGAAAACTCCAAAGGCGTGAGGTGCTGTTCGTGTGGGGCCTGTTCGCTTTATGAGTTTCACGTCTGTTCTCGGCAATGCATGAAGAGCGCACATGGCCCATTCGCGTCATTTTATGCGCTGCCTTGTCTCACAGAGCGCGCATGGCTGAGCAGGATTCGCTTTGCTGCGTTAAGTTTCTCCCGCCGCACAATCGCTCAAACCACATTATCTTGTGTCTTCGATTCTTGCAGAACATTCGCATATTAGGGCGGGGTGTCCTACCTGATTCCAACAAGGGTTTTACCGATGGAACAGTTGGTTCGTAGAAGTCCGTCGTGCACCATTTCTTCGCCCTGCAGCACCTAGCAATACATTTAGAGATAAAACATAAATCAATATAGAAGTGTCATTAGGCGCTGAAAATAAGCCAATGAGTAACAAAAATTACGCTTACAAGTAAATAAGTAAATAAACGCCGCGCTTTTTCATGGGCTTCATCATCGAGTGAGTCCTCTTCACTTAGCAAAGGAGCCCAGTAAAATATCAGCTCAGCCAGATTATCAGTATCTGCGTTTATTAGGTGCTCCTGGAGTCGTATTTTGTAGCGATTCATTTTCTATCAGTTTTTCTGTCCCTCGACTGTTTTTCGCTGCAGTCTGTGTTGTGACGGCTGGAAACTAGCGAGAATTAAAGGCAGAGCAAGATATTTACAAAACGCGGCCTCAGGTTTGCTCTATTTAGTTAGGACGCTACACAATGCTAAGCTTTAGCCGCTAAAATGCGTGTTTCTCGAGGATGAAATTGAGCAGGACAGTTGTGGATTCTCGAGCTCGCAGTAGGCACTGCTCGTATTAAAAGGTGTTTTCGTAATGCCAGTAGCAGATAAACTGCATTTGGTTAAACTACAAAATTCGTGGTCGCTGTGTTTCCTCGCAGTCTACGTTATCTGAGCTCTTCCGTTTTCGGAGACTAGGCAGATTCTTGGCACCACGTAGGACACCCCGCACGCAGAGTACAGCCTTGATCGTGTGTACATACATTGCCGTAGCTCCGCGAAATCGTGAACCGCGCGCGGCGTTTCGAGGCCATTGACATCTCTCAGGCACACGCGACTCGAGGAGGCAGCTCGGGATGCGCGCGCGTGTGTGTGTCACGTGTCCACCCTGCCGCACTGTGTCTTGCTTTTCCCTGTGACTGGCCCCCGCTGTCTGGCCTGCCGCCGGCGGCCGGCCGTGCGCCCAGCGGGCGAGCCCCGGAGGCGCACCGGCGGGCCGTCGAGGCGGGCCCCCCCGACGAGGAGCGACTAACACATTTTCCTCTCTCTCTCGCATGTGCCCCCCTTCACACGCACTCCCACACATGTGCCGGGTGCGCTGGTTCGAACGGTGTGTGTCTCGCCCTCAGAGACCCCCGCTGGGAAGGTTAAATTAAAAGGTACAGGGACTCCCCCCACCTAGAAGCAGTGTCCTGCCCGCAACGTAGTCCAGGTCCAAGCGCCGTCCGCGCGCGGCGCGCGCGGTGCCTGCGATAGAGCGCGCTAGCCGGGGACCTCGTAGTCCGAGCATCGTGACTCGCCCGGCCGGCGCCCAACGCTCACCGGCCGCTCCTCTCTTGCAGGCTTCGCGAGGGCTTCCTACCTCAAAACGAAGATTAAGAACAAGGGAGCCTGTAGAGCTTTCTGGAAGGCCGAGAAGCAATTCAGGTGAGCAGACATTTCTGCATGGTCTTCACTGCTTCCTGCATGGGGCAGCAGTGCATCACGGTGCCGTCCCTGCCCACACAGATGTCTTGTACTCGCCAGCTTCGGCGGGCGCAGCGTTTGAAGTGAATCCCGGCGTATTTTTCCCCCACGAGGTGTTTGCAACTCTCGCCCGCCTTTGCTTGGGGCTCGCTGGGTATAACTTGTGCCTCTTGTGCCGTGAAACAAAGAGGGGTGCAAGGAGCCGTGTTCACACAATGTTTCTTATACATTGTTTCAGGTTCTTCATTCGTCAGGTCGTCAAGACGCAAACTTTCTATTGGGTTGTGATTGTACTTGTGTTCTTAAACACGGTGTGCGTTGCAGTGGAGCACCATGATCAAGATCAATATCTCACAGACTTTTTATGTGAGTTGTCGGCATAACACGCCTTTTTGCACTTGTCTGAAGGTTTACGATAACTCCTTCCACGGCGATGTTTCCTTTTTTTCTTCTTCTTCTTATTCGCAGATTATGCAGAATTTGCATTTTTGGGGCTATTCATCTTCGAGATGTTAATCAAGGTGTATGCTCTTGGACCACGCATTTATTTTGAATCGTCTTTCAACAGATTCGACTGTGTAGTGAGTACCCGAATTCTCGTTCATTTCTTCAGCAAAGAGGTTTTCTTCACTCGTGGCATAGCGACTGACAGGATGTTTGCCTTGAATGTTTCGTGGTGCCTTCGAATTTCACAAACGTTCACGGACGTCGCTTTTGTTCCAGTTTTCGTTCAACTAGTGACGCCGATATTTTTTTTCATTAGTACTTTTATTAGCAGCGAGTTCGCCCATCAAGTTGTACATCACTTTTTTTTTTTTATCCTGCGTGCTGACTGCGCGGCAACCACAAAATGCTGTATTAGTGTTCAAAACGGCAGTGTTATCTTTAGCGTCACGTTGTAGAACAAATTCAGGAAAGCGTCACGGGTATTCAGCTTCATTACAGGCTTGCTTCGAAAAGCACGTCTGAAGAACCACGTACACATGGCCGCCTTTCTCTTTGATGATGTCCAGGTTATAGCGGGTAGCATCTTTGAAGTGGTCTGGTCCAGCCTGAAGGAAGGCTCGTTCGGACTGTCTGTTCTTCGGGCCCTTCGGCTGCTGCGTATCTTCAAGTTTACCAAGTGAGTGACGCCGCTGAAATACAACCAAATTCGGAAAATGATCCCGCGTTCAGACGCGGGCCAAGACGCCTGGGAACACAGGACGAGCTTTGATGGTGTTCCCCTTCACGCGAAAAGAACATTTTGGCTACGTTATGAAAATATTGGACAGCACAAATCATCCGTACCTTTCGGCGGTGGCGGATGTCTTTTTTTATTCTTCTTCTTACATTAGTTAAAAATCACTAGGGGCAAAACATAATCAAAGAACTGGCATCAAAAAGAACCACTCGCGGCAAAATGAACGAACTCGGAAATATTTTGCGGCATCCCCGAGTTGAAAAAAATAAGCCGCCTTTTGTCTGCTTCAAGAAAAAAAAAAGCATAGAGGAGAAGCTTGCACATCTAATTGTTCAGAACTGCACATATTCCAGTATTTGGTTTGTATCATACGCCAGTTATTAAGGGAAAACCACGTCACTAGCGTGCAGTGTCGTTCTCCCAATTCGCAACAAGAATGGAGAAGTGGTTGTAGGTATTATAGCACTGCAGATTATATCATTTTCATGCAGGTGATCCGCATGCGAAACCGAAGCGACTGGCTGCTTTACTGAAGCCGTCCACCATGTTTTGTGTGATAGGACGCGGCACTGCATTGCCCATATTTTGCCTGTCAGGTTTTCACGACCTTTTGTGTCCAAATTGAAGGTCCGGCTAAATGTAGTTTTTCTTTTTCTTCATAATTAGCGGGAGTGGGAAATATCTTTCTGCGACCTGGTCGACAAAGAATCGCAGCTATATGGCACTGCTGCCAGCTGTTTCTGTGACGACTTCGCGAGAGTTTATATGAGCTCAAGTTGTTTAAAAAAAAAAAACGCAGTGACAGCCTGACCACACTCGGTTTGCTGAAACTGGCCACCGTTTAATCATGATGTAATAAATGGCATCACGCAAATGCTCACATGTTTACACGCCCTCGTGACACACGTACTGTTTCCGGTGCAGGTACTGGTCTTCGCTACGGAACCTGGTGATATCTTTGCTGAACAGCATGCGCTCCATCATCAGCTTGTTGTTCCTGCTCTTCCTGTTCATCCTCATTTTCGCGCTCCTTGGCATGCAACTCTTCGGCGGCGTGTAAGTGCAGCCTCCCTGCTGGTATTCCCCGTGCCACTGAGCGCTCCTTGGACGCGCGCGCACCTCTTCAGTCGCGAACAGACGCTGGGGATAAGGGTGTCACCGGGGTTCGTGACTTCACTGTGGCTTGAAGTGTAAAACTTGTGAAAAATTCGTCGGACGCCGATTGGTTTGCCTTGAATATGTATGTACAGTCCGCGACCTGCGTCTCTGGAACGCGTGCTCCGTAAACGAGGCCGATAGCTCTATCATTAGCCGCCTGCCGGATACCATATTTGTGGAGGTGGAAGTCAAAATTTCACTTCCACCTCCACACGTGTGGTCTCCAGCCAGCGGCTAATTATATAGCTATCGGCTTCGTTTACGGAGCACGCGTTCCAGAGACGCAGGTCGCGGACTGTGCGTTTGCCCTTGTTCCGGTTAAACTATATCCCGAGTCCCGGCGGGTAACTTGGCCAGCGCTTAACCCTCATTCCATATTGTAACGGCGTTACGCATAGAGGGCTCAGTGTCTGTCTATGTTTTATCACTTTGAGCACCTTTCTGCAGGAAGCTCTTAAAATATGAAAATTTCTGGCCTGGGGACACCTCAATAACGAAGCACAGTGCCCCTGTACCAACCGACACGCGTTGTCATCTGAGCTTCAACATGTCACGAAGCGGCCGCCTAACCTCTACAGTCTGCACTGTTTAAATGTGGAGCGGATCTGCGTAATGAAGGCGACTGCTGACGCGTAAAATACGCAACTCCTGCGCTATGTAAGAGCGCCATTTTGGTGCAGGTGGTGAATGTTTGCTGTTAACAACATGGCAGAATAAGGGAGATTTTCGTATTCTTGTGAGTGCAAATTTATTTACAGGATGCGAATTCGACGAAGCGCTGCATAAAGATGTCGAGAGTTTTTGCTTCCCTTTGTCACAGATCTAACAAAAACTGTAACAAAAAAAAAAACGCAGAGCGTTATGCGGGCAATGTTTGTTGTCTTTTCTTTTTTAACCTCGCTGATTAAAAGCCGGTAAAAGATATCTAACGTAACCGCTCTGAGCTTGTGAAGTCACGCGCTCTGAGGAGAATGCTCCTCAAACCTCTTGTTGGCAATGGCATTGTCTTACGAGCTGAACTCGGAACGCCATGTACACATATGTATTTACTTCTTATTTCCATAAAAAGTATGCTTCTGCGTTGGACGAATCTGAATTTCGTGAGGCTTCGTATCGGCGCAAAAATATGGTTCGAAGAATTGAAAAGCAATTGCGCTGATGTCGTGAAAATGATGTCGTCTTTTTCTTCTTTCCTACAGATTTAACTTTCCCGAGGGCACGCCGGCGGCAAATTTCAACACTTTTCCAATTGCCTTGCTCACAGTGTTTCAGGTAACAGTCATTCGATACCTCTTGCTGATGTACTACGATATGGACATAGAGGAGGATTTTCTCATCTGTGATATGACTTTTGATGTGACTATCCGCAGTTATGGTAATCAGTAAAATTACATTATTCAGTCGATATGGAAAGCGTCAGAAGTTTCTTTTCGTAAATACCGATGAAATAACTTCACTCAAGCTTCGGAGTGCGATTTTCCGTGCTCCTATCAGGCAAACTTTTCATTTGTTGCGGAAACACTCCGGCTTTAATGTTGCTGGTCCGCCTTCACCGTGCATCGTGTTGTCTTTTCTCGCCTCATTTCTTTTTGCTCATTTCAGATATTAACGGGGGAGGACTGGAACGAAGTCATGTATAATGGCATTCAGTCCCAAGATGGAATTCACGGTGGGATGATCTACAGCCTTTACTTCATTATTCTCGTCCTTTTTGGCAACTGTATCCTTTTTCTCATTTAATCATCCTGTCGAAAACCAACGCTTACGTTTTAAAGCGACATTGTAATGCGGCAGTACGCTCGACAGGAAAGGCGCTACTCCACCCATAACCGCCCCACAATGGTCGACATGCGTTCATTCAGCCATGCACACGTCCCCAGTTCAACAATCAAAGCATTATAACTGCAGGTAATGGTGGGAATGACCACTGCGCTCACACAAATTGTACGTGTGTTAATTGGCTTTCACATTTATTGCCATCCGTCATGTTTCCTAACACAATCGTGCATGCAGGCTGCCGATGTTGGTTATTATAGTTTATTTCTATAGGTAAATAGGATGACTCGTTCATAATGCATTTCTGCCTAAGAGAGGTTATAATTCAGGCATTTGGGCTTACTTGTACACTGCGGAATCATAAAATGGTAAAGTCATTGTAAACGTATTACAGAGAGGAGCTTTATAAATGTACTTTTACTTGTCTTATGCTGAAGTGGACCTGTAATTAACAGGTCTTCAGAAAGTACTGCGCTACCGCCGCATAAAAAAAAAGTGTGCCTAGCCGATGCCCACTTGCATCGTCCTTGACTCTGCGAACAGATACCCTGTTGAACGTATTCTTGGCCATCGCTGTGGACAACCTGGCAAACGCCCAGGAGTTGACTGCAGCCGAGGAGGAAGACGCGGAGGAGGAGAAGGAGGTGGGTGTGCACTAGGCGCTTGATCACCCGTCGACAGTGGCGCCACAGTTGTAGGGGCAGCAGTAACCTTAGGTTGCACTGCGCACTAGGTATACGCGCGTATAAAGAGTGGCCCGGCAGGCGTTAGCAGGGAAGTGGTCACCGAGGGTAGCCGTGCCGGCTCATCCGAGTTTCGGAGGGAGTATTGCGTGCCTGCCCAAAACATCTGTACGCGCGCCACCGTCCACGCTACGAACGCTTGTTGGCAGTAATGGTTTCGCACAGGGTGCGCAGCGAGATATTGATAGTAAGTCTGGGCAGAAGCACGAACTTCGAGTACGCCTCGCACACACCATCTGGGTAATGATGGAGTTCGAGAACGAGCACAAGCGGGGTTCGTGTGTCTGGTCTCTTTCTTGGCCTGTATGTGTTTGCGTTGTTGAACCACCGTTAGGAGTGCATACCTCGTTAATAAACACCAATGGAAGGGAGGGGTGGGGCGGGGGGGGGGGGGGGGGGGGGGCAGATGAATAATCAGTGACATGGCCTGATGATATCCTCGCGCTTTTTTTATGCATGAGAATTTCACCGCCGCAGTGGACTGCCTTTATTCTATCTAGTTTGTCTTCCTATGTATCGGTTACATTATCAACGGGGACAGCAGTTGTCTGCAGCTAACAGCTACTTGAGACTCGCTATAGTCTCAAGTACAGCTTAAGTCTTAGGTTAAACTTAAGGATACAGCTTAAGTCAAAGATGAATACAGCTTAAGTCAAAGGTGACTATCGCACATAATTCCTCCTTGAGAAAAGTAGTCCGTTGCTCAAAATTTTGTTACCTAATCAAAAATGTAACCACCAGACGAAATTATAATTCAAGATTTTTTGCACTTCTAGCTTGTTTGATAGAGCCAAACATCAAAAAGCTTATTACGTTCCCTGTTGTAACTGGCCAGCGGAGTAATACAGGACGCCGCGGACCATGGCCCGTTGTTACCAACTGCTCTTTCGTTAAGTTGTACCCTACTACAGCACGGCTATACATCTTCTAGCGCTTTGTTTTGAATTGCGTGCCGTTGGGCAGTTAAGCTGTGGTGTACTTCGGCTAGCTCATTACGCGTTTCTACGTGATCGTCGTTCACTGCAGCTAGCCGATGCATATCTGGGCCTCTTGTGCGTGTCCGTGGATGATTTGCAAACAATGTTGCTTCTCAGTTTCAACTGTTTTAATTTAGGCAGGGTGGTTTCAGTGCTTCACTACTGCAACGGCGTCATTTTTCTTGTTATCATTTCGCTTCAGTCCCCTAACAATCTCCCGCTGTGGAGAATTCATTACATCCAGTGCAGAACCTGAAGAATAATCCACCGTTCCTTTCTCGCAGAGGGCTAAGGAGGAGCTGGAGAAAGAAATTGCTGATCTGCAAATGGCAACCACGGGTAGCTTGGATCCGCCTCAGGTGAACATCTGCCCGCCGTCACCTCAGAGCGGCGCACCGGGCAAAGGGAAGACTTTCCCCTTGTGAGTGCTCCTAGTCTTGCCCTTCGCCTTTACGCTCTCGCCCTCTGTCTCCCGTAACACGTATGACACTGTTTCTCTGTTTTCGATCCCTGTAGCCAAGAAAATCAGTTAGAAGCTGGATCTAAATTCAAGGGAACCAATGACAACAACAACATTGATGTTGATGAAGGTGCGTGTACGTTTCTTTGCCTCTTCGGTGTTTCCGTGCCTGCACGTACGTGACAGCGTTCTCGTATAAGACGATATTAATTAATTGTCCTGGCGCTTACGTCCCATTACAATGAACTATGCTTTTGGCACTTGCTCCCCCCTACTGCTACTCCTGCGTCAGAATCTTTCTGTGTTAATGAGGTTGGCTGTTCGTATTGTCGCAGTAATATACACGGCACGTCCATCTCAATGCATTTGATATCTTCTCAACTTTACGAAGAAAAATCAATTTCTTGCAGATTATGCACCTCCTAGGGAGGACGACGATGAAGACGAAATGACTGGTCCAAAGCCGATGATGCCGTATTCATGCATGTTCATCTGTTCTCCGACAAATCCGTAAGCTGCTCCCTTTTTGTAGGTTAAATGCTTCAGGTACATGACCTGCAGGAGAAGTGACAAATAGCGCCAGGAATTCCACAGCACTCAGTCAACTACTCACGCGATTTCACGTAACTCGTGCGGTATTACTCATCCTTATTTTAGAACAACTAACATATACTAGGCAAAAAATTTCTGCTTGAAATGATCTGGGTGCCCTTTCATTTGGAGGGTCCCTGAAACACTGCCTTGTCAGTAAGAAGAAGCAAAGCCTGAGAGACAGCAGGGCGCCTTGCGAGCAATGTCGTCTAATGGTAGCGCAGAAGTGCCGCCAGCCAATAACTGGCATAATTTTCGATAAACTCCTATTTATGTGCTGAAACCTCACATTAGACATCAGTTTCTTGGGCGTGACTGACCGCTTATCAAGCTCGTTGCGCTTATACATCTATTTTACACGCAGAAGCAAATAAAAATTACGCCATCAATCTTTTCTCCTCGAAAAAGGCCAATGAGCGGCCGCATTTACAAAATCTCAATACCTAAATGATTATATTTTGGTAGAATTAAGAAAAATATGACTTATCTAGTTGATAACTATTAGAGAAGTGCTCGTTGCTGCCTTGATTATGCGGTTTTAATTATCACATTCATCGACATTTCACTGTGGCAGGCGCGCAAACTGCGATCTCGAATTGCGGTGAATTTATTTACGCATGGCTCGGCGTTTTCTCAGGGCTTCTTTAACTATTCTCGCTTTTGACGTCATGTGCATGCAGTGCCTCGGAACTGTGGCCCGGCTTCTAAGCTTCAACTAGCATTTGAGTGCAGAAGTCTCCTAGTGCGAAATGCATTCAGTGTAAGAGACCAGTGGCTGCTGCGAATAGTCGAATCCACTCTTTTTATAAGAATACTACGATCTCATAACACGACCACAATAGTAGTTGCTATGGAGCGAGTATGAAGAATGCATTCTTAATTTAAATATATCTGTCTTCGTTTGCGCTAAAGCGCTGACCACGTTGCGCAGTTTTGTGGACTTCCTTGCTCCCTGAATGGTAAAACGCCGGCAACTCGCACGGCAACAAAATCTTGAGAGTGGCGCTGATTTTCCCTCTTTCTTCCTGCAGGATCCGACGAGCCGCCCATTTCATTGTTAATCTTCGTTACTTCGAGCTGTTCATCATGATCACCATTACGCTTAGTAGCATTGCCTTAGCCGCAGAAGACCCAGTGGAGGAAGACTCGACGAAGAATAGAATCTTGAACTACTTCGACTATGCGTTCACGGGGGTGTTCACTGTCGAGATGCTTCTAAAGGCAAGGCATTTGGGCCCCGCTGTCTTCCTCGAACGCGGGGACTTATCCGGTTTTACATTTCAGATCGCCGACCAGGGCGTCATATTTCATCCGGGAGCCTACTGCAGAGACTCCTGGAACATTTTAGATGCCATTGTTGTCATTTGCGCACTCATTGCCTTCGCATTTGCGTAAGTCTGTTCTTTTTTATCTAAGAATTGGGCTTCTATTGATTTCCTTCCCTAGTCTGAATTGGCCTGTTGTTACCAAGGGAAGTGAACAATGGACTGTAGGAGTGGCTTTTAGTGCTTTTCGCAACTTTCAGGGCTTTAAAAGATTTTGGAGGACTCTTGTCAGTATCTTTCACCTCAATTGCGGCTGCGTTCTGTTTGGGGCCCGGCTGTATCGTACGGGTCATGCGTGAGGGCAAGTCTGCTTGCTAATTATGTAAGAAGCCATTGAATGTTTTTCAAGCTGCATTCCTGCTCCTCTTCTTCCCTCTCTTGTGAATAGCGTGCAGCAGAGAAGAAAAACTTACACTTGAAGCAAAAATATCTTAGTTCTCGTGGGCTTGGTGCTTTCCACAGCACCCGCACTTTTTTCTTTTCTGACGCCATTTACTCTCCCTTGGGTGTTTCACACAGACGAATTATGTCTTGCTGCCTTTACAGGGGAAGCTCCACAGGTCAGAACCTTAGCACCATCAAATCACTGAGGGTCCTACGAGTCTTGCGGCCTCTGAAAACCATTAAACGCGTCCCCAAGCTAAAGGTAAAAAAGCTCATATTTTTTCCTTGAATTTGAGATTACTTTTATCAGTGCGAAATCGCTTTTCTCGTACTTCTTTTCCTTCTTCCGAGTGTAACCTATTGCCGCATGATAACGTGCCCTCTGATTTTCCTCCCTTATAGGCCGTGTTCGACTGCGTAGTCACATCCCTCAAGAATGTGTTCAACATACTCATCGTGTACATTTTGTTCCAATTTATCTTTGCTGTGATATCCGTTCAACTATTCAATGGCAAGTTTCACTATTGCACTGACGCGTCCAAGCTCACGCAGATGGAATGCAAGTACGTATTCTAACCGGTTGATTTGTTCCACTAACGCGGACCCACTTCATTTTGTGCGTTGCATGTGATGTCGCTTCCAGTAGCTTTGATGTTCATTTCGCATAGCTTTCCAGTGACACATGTCCGTCAAAATGCAGTGCTAACTATTCGCAAAAGAACTATTCGCAAAGGGCATAAAAAGCGTGAATTAAGGACATATGTCGCGCACGTCTCGATTACAAGGCCGCGGAACCGAGCTCTTTTCGTTCTAATCACTGAGCCGCTTGTTCGCTCTCTCCTGCCCAGGGGAGAGTACTACGTGTTCAGTGACGCCGACAAGCCACCAAAGGTGGAGCGGCGTCAGTGGAAGCACCAGCCTTTCCATTACGACAACGTGATGGCGGCCATGCTGACCCTGTTCACTGTGCAGACGGGAGAGGGCTGGCCCCAGTAAGTATCTGATGCCCCTTCGCCGATTCTTTGCTTGTCTCTTGTTCGCCCTGAGAGAGAATCGGAAATGTTGTTCTTTACAGCTCTTTCAATTTCTTCTACCGTGAACTGGGATGGGTATTTGACCGAAAAAATAACGTTTACGCGTCTTTAATGAATGGAGGCTTGTTCCTCTCCGGGCAAAGCCGGCCGTGTGCGTGCGCCTAACTCTGTTTGCAGAGAGCAGATGTATGTGCTGTTCTATGCATCGTGGCGCCTCCCGGCTTGTCATAACTCAGAAAGGGCTGTTCTCGTGAATCTATCACGTTTGCTGGTCTGCTAACGGTGCATTGAACGGCATTTGAAAAGACAAAAAAAAAAACTTGACTTTGGCATTTACACTCGACTTAAGCAGCCCGGTACATACACTTTGTGTGTATGCAGCGCGGTGAACTCAAGCGTCACTCTGTGGGCATATACGCAGTTTCTGTCTGTCACAGTTTTCTACCCTTCTCCGCTTCATAGCTCTAGCTTGTGTCACACCAGTATGCGGCTGTTTTCATGCGTTCTGTCATTCGTAATAGAAAGAAAGCCCGCCACAGGAACACGGCTAACACAATGGATTGAGCACTGACAAAAACAGCAACTTTTGGAGTCATGCGACAGCTTTTTTTTTTTCGCTCTGTCTTTGTCCGTGCTCTACTTCTTTCTAGGGATGATGTTGGTAATACAGCGCACCTCCGCTAATGCGTTAAAGGTGTCAGCACAATACACTTCGGTTTGCAGTCAGGCACTCAGATATGACCCCCGATGCTTGTTGTCTATAAACAGCGCGCGGCTGCCTGAAAAGTTTTACGCACATTAGCCGGGTTAAAATATACTGGCTACAGGAACATATTTCAAATGCGACGCGTAATGTGACCCTCAGTATGCCTTCTCCTGACTTGCGAAAAAGAGAATTACGACCATGGCACTGTCCACTGATCGCACTCATACGTGACTGCAATCTGTGCTGTTGGACATTCGGCACAGCTAGGCACTTCAGTAAGTAAGCTCCCGTATTAGGATCTTACTGCATTTGAAGATGGAACAGTATGTAGTACTTGGACGACTCGCTTTCAAGGGGGTTAGCTGAGGCGGCAATGTGCGCTGCCTGCTGTCGACTCTTCCATTCTTGAAAAACCAGCTCTTGCGCAGGCATACCACTGCGTGTTGTCATAGAGTGCTGAACTTCTCCATCCTTCTCCTTCCTAACGCTGGTGACTCGGCTGTCCTCTTTACAGAGTGCTTCAGAACTCGATGGACTCCACGGATGAGGGCAAGGGGCCCCTGCCTAGATACCGAATTGAGATGTCCATTTTTTACGTCGTCTTCTTCATCGTGTTCCCTTTCTTCTTTGTAAATATCTTCGTAGCGCTCATCATCATCACTTTTCAAGAGCAGGGTGAGAAAGAGCTCGAAGAAGGCGAGCTTGACAAAAACCAGGTGAGCATTTTCGGGTTTCCCTATTAACAGCTTGCACCACACGCCACTTGGTATGCCGTGATCCTTAGCTCTTTATTTTTATTCTTGACGTGTCCCGCTTGTATAAGTACTGATAGACCAATCACCTGCAGGAAACCCACGCACGGAAAGGCCAGCTTCTTAAAAAGTTCCGTTTACTCGACTTTCTAGACGGCGTACTCGAAACGAATGTGCGCTGTGTTCTGGTTGCGCTGGGGCTACCAGAACTCAGGTCATAGCCTTCCTGCTACTTCGGTATTAAATTTTGAACGGTTAATTTTTCCGATCTGAGTTGCCGTTGGAATTTAAAGTTCTTGTCCAAAGGATACTTGCAACGGCAAGAGTTGTAGCTCAGGGGTGGGTGTATGCGGAATATCAGTGGCGAAGGGGGTTGTCGCCTCCCCAAGAGAGAAATTTTGCAGAGGAAAACCATGCTGAACAACATTATCCGATGAAACAAGTCCAAGCAACACATGGTTCCAATAAGACCACTCCTAATTCCTTCCTCCGCAACTGCCCCCTCCAAAAGTGACTCATAAATCCGCCCCTGCTGCTACTTTGTAATCTGTTGACGAGATTGGTACGCTACTGAACATCATGTCATGCCAAAGTAATGATTGTCAGACTCTACCCGCGCGGTGAAGAACTAAAAAATCTATACTTGTGTTTTCTGACTATTAACGTGCCTGAAGCGGCCTGAACAAAAAAAGCAGCACAAGTTCCTTTTCGACAAGCTACCGCCATGCGCACCCGATTTCGATTTTCTATAACCTCTGCGTAGTGCAGCAGGCGTTGCCTTAACAGAGTGTTGAATATCGTCCGTTGTCTTCCCGTTCCAGAAATCCTGTATAGATTTTGCCATTCAAGCCAAGCCACTGCAGAGGTATATGCCAAAGAACAAAGACAGTTTTAAATACAAAGTGTGGAAGATAGTCGTTTCAACTCCCTTCGAATACTTTATCATGGTATTAATTGTGCTCAACACCGTTCTGCTCATGATGAAGGTAAGTGGAAAGCTGCACCGTCCTCCTCGTCGTCCGACTGTGTCGTTACCTGTCGCGAGAGTGACCGGCGGCCGCGCACCCCCGCCCGCGGTTCCGGCACGGCCACCCGCGGCGCCGGGGCGCGCGACCGCGCCGGCCGCGCCGGTGCTCCTGGTTGATGATGATGATGATGATGATGATGCGGCATGAGGCGGCGGGCGGCGGCCTGCATGAGGCCCCCTTGGTGTGTGCATCGGGGCCCGAACACGGCTGGGCTCGGCGGCCGCCCTTGCATGCGGCCCCGCCCTGCTTCCTCCCTGGTGCTTGCTCTGCCATGGTCAGCCGGCGCGCGCGCACCAGCCCGGACGCACGTAGGCAGCGCGGTCAGGCAGGACAGTCGCTCGGGACCGTAGTGCACCGGTGCCACACGCGCCGGTTCCTCGCGGAGGTTGGGCTGCTGTTCCTGCGTTGAAAGCCACCCGTTTCCGTCAAGTGAGGTTGTCTGTGTCCCGGGTTGGCCGCTAAGGCTTTGGCTTCTCGTCTTGATCGCACTTGATTTCTTTAGTGCTTCCGTTTCTATCAAACAGTTCATTGTTCCTGTTACTCTGCATCGAGAATGGAGGGAGGCGTTCACGTGTTCGTGTCTCCGGTGCTGACCTCTTGTCGCGCTCAGGACTAAATGCAAGTTAAGTAGATATGACTCACACGCATTGCCTCTTCGAACACTGGCTGCTGTAAGGTTGTCCACGTTCTGCACATTCAGTCTTTCCGTTTCTATGTTTTCGTGTGCTTGTACCGCAAGCACTGATGGTCGAGATTTGCGTTTTCAGTCCGCTACTTAAAAAAAAAAACAGGCCGATGCAGCTCGACAATTTATTCTTGTAAATTGAAAAGATTCTTTCATTTTCATTTGTTTTCTTGGAAAACTCACACTTTCAATATTTTAGAGGCTTTAATCACAAATAAAACGACATTCGCAAGCACAAGGAATCTGTTCTAATCTCATACTTGGTTGCACAGCATCACGTTTACTTTGCATGCATTCGTTCTCGAGACAAGAGATGCGTTCATTATTATTATCTCCATGCCATCATGATTCCATAATCAAAACCATCTGATGCTTAAATCACGGCTGCATCCATTTTATCAAACTTGGACATCCTCAAAACCCTTTGATGCAGTTAAACAGGAAAACAAGTGTGAACGATGAATCCAATTGCTCGACCAGGTTCTCCCGCGCTTCACTTGATTTTTAAGTTCCGTTGCTTTATCAGTGATGCGCCAGCATTATTTCCTCGTCTTGTGCGGTGTATACTGACATCGCCGTTCCAGGTCAGACAGTGGAGTGAACTGATGCCTGTCTGGGACATATGGGAAGCCCTAAGCGTCGTCAACGTCAACGTCAAGCGTCACATCTTCTGCTCCACTTCCACTAGCTACTTCTTGACCGAATACATTCTTTAACACCCTCTTCAGCCTTCCTTCAAACGCACCATGTTTTAACTGTGGCGATTCCAGCCCAGGGTTGACAGAAGGGAATGAATCTGTGATTCAGTTTCCAAGCTGTCCCAGCTACTGGGAAAGTATTTACTGCTCTTGCCGGGCTTCATTCGTGATCGGGGCTTGTGTTCTCTCGCTAGTGCGTGGGAGCTAGTTCAAATACGTGCGGCGATCGCTGCTGCAGCCACTCGGAGCTATTGAAGAAAGCTGTTTGCCCGCAACAAAGAAACTAACAGCAGCCTCGTGAGGCATTGAGGGTTCTTAGCTGGTGCATTTTAAAGTGAGAGCGCCTTTAAAGCGTCCTTGTTTTCTCTCATTCTAAACTTTTTCTTGTAGCTATGCTCAAGCGGACAAGGAGATTCTTGCTTGTGACCTTGTAATATGCTAATAACGCATCAGTCGTCAGCTTTGGAAAAAACGTCAGCGCCAAGCAGAGAGCGCTAAGCACGCGAAGTCCGGCTGACGCCGCGTGCGTCGGTCCGCGACCAGTGGCGTAGCGCGCGCCGTCCGTGACCATGGCATGGAGCTGGGCTGCTCCCCAGCGGCACCCGCGGTATACGCCGCGGAGGGCCCTGCAGCAGGTGTCACTTGTGCATTGCGCGCTTGCATGCCGACGCCCCGCCCAGAGGTTCAGCGCCCTGGTTTCACGCAGGACGTGCTCGACCTTCTTGACAGAACCGTGCGCTCCGGTGAGAGCCGCAGTCGGATCGTCACTTCGAATGTGAACCAACTCTGAGCCTCGTGTTTGGCATGGGCGTTTTCACTGCCGCTCAACACACCTCACGCAGAGCATGCTGCCGTGCTGCTACGCTCTTTGGAGTTGCCCCGCGGCTGTCAGGCTCGTCCGAGGCGGCCCCAAGGGACCTTGATGCTTGTGCCAGGACTGTTCAGAGCAAGTGACACGGGAAATCAAGGCTCTCAGTACATGCGCATCCTTAAGGGAAAGCAAGCTGGTATGAGAGCTCGCAGTAAACGCAACATTTTGCGCACCTAGACGGCTTTGTGCACTCTAGGGGACTCGTGGCAACTCCCAAGAGCGTAAAACCTTGAATATTGACCGATGCTGCATCATGTCGTGAGCCTTGTCGTGGACATTATGATGTGCACACATGAAAGCTTTCGCGGAGCAAGCAACATGGTTTGACCGAGACAGTTTTTGATCGGCATTTAGACACTGTTTTACTGGCAGTTTTGAGGCCGTGGTCTGGAACAGATTATTGGCCACTGAAACTGGGTTATATAAGCTTGTGGGAGTGTACAGCACAGTCACGTTATGGCAGGGGCAGCCACACGGGCATAATGCTGCACGTTTTTTCTCGTGGCCGCTCGATTTAATCGCGTTGCCTTACGTATTCAGAAACCCACCACATCCTAAAGAGCCTCCTTATCTTTCGTTGAGCAATGGTTAAAAGAAACGTAGCCCTGTAAATTGCCGCGCCGTATTTGAACGTGTGCAGCCCACAATTTGCTTCCTGTTCGTGAAAAAGCTATAGCATTTCCCGTCTTTGTAGGTTGAAGAAAACCATATTTTTTCATGAAAATTTATAAAACGAAACTTCGCTGCCTGTTGACGAGACTTATCGCCCGTTAGTGCACCGTCACGCTGTCATTGTGTCACAGTTTCTTGTCTTGTCCTGTGTGACAGCAGCCGCCTTCGGCAAGGAAGACACGCATTTATTTGAGCACTTCTACCTGCTCACCACCCCTGTCACTCTGTCACTGGTCGTGAATGAGTCACTCGCGTTGAACCCTAGCTTGTAGTCTCCCAGTCAACCTATAGTGAACCTTTTTTGCCAACCCTTGTGGTCGCCACACACACTGTGTGAACACTGACTGTGTGAGCATTCCAGCACCTATCGAACGGCTAGCATTGGTGGAATATCCTCTTCTCATATCGTGCATGCGCACACCGACGCCGCTCTCGCCACAAAAGGGACCCATACGTTGACTAGGGGTCTTGCTTCTGCAGCCGCGGTACTGAAAGCAGGTACGTTCCCATTCGAAAGCGTACGTAGCTTTGATAATGAGGCCGAGCGTTCATTTCTGGCCCATCAGTGCCGCTAAAAAAGGTTGCTGACGCCAGCTAATGCAATCCGTGCTCACTGTGACGAGCGCCTCCACAGATCGTAGCCTGACGGCATAGCAACCACATTCTTTAGGACTATTTGCAATGTTTGCCAAAGCGTTGGCAAAACGACTGTTCATTCCTTCTCGCCCTATGCAGCCAACTTAAACATGAAATGAGACACGCTTCCAGAACTGCTTCCAGACTCTTCGCAGCTAGTTGCGGATGGTAGTTTGGGAATTTATCTCCTTCTCTATTTTCCTTAAAACCAACCAATAGAAAAGTAGTCAACTTACTCCTATGTCAAGCGGGAAAGGCGCTGTAAGGATTGTTTCGCCAACTTCAAAGCGCTGACAATGGAAGCATATTTGTGTGCAATTTTCCCAAAGGAAGGTACGCGATGTTTTATCGCAATGAAACCAGGACTGTCTAAGTATCTGATAAACATTCAACAAACGTTTCTTGCAATCCCATTCACGTTTATTTGAGAGTTGACACATGCGTGTGTGAGAGAACGTGCGCTTTTGCAGGCATAATATGCATAAGCGACGAAGATGGGCAAGCCTCATTAAAACATGATTCGTTATAAGGTGCACCTGCGGTTATTTCCACGTATACTATTGTAATTCATATTACTTCTATCCCGAATGCGTCGCACGGCCAGCAAATTGTGCGGCAAGTTAAGTTGAAAATGCTTGATTTCGGTGTCATTCTGATGAGACAATTTCATTGAGGAAACTTTCGTGCTCTTCCTTGGCCCAATGTCTCGACCGAACACGACAGCAGCGTTGACAGGATCGTGGATTAGGCTTCTATAAAGGGCCCTGCCAGCGCACAGGCCTTGGACCGCAACTGAAGTCTGGGCAGTGTTTGTTAGTCATCTGGAATGTAAAACAGCATGGTGAATAACGGGAGGGAGGAAAAGGGGTTGGGGGTGGAACTACAGTACTTCGGTGCATCAGAAAATATCATCAATACTGCGGATGCAACGTAAGCGGGTCGAAGGAACACCTGAATGAATTACACGCGTTGAGCAAGCCCCACGATGTGTGCTCATCGACATCAGCAACGCAGGAGCAGATTTTTCGCAGACCTCTGGCTTCATATTGGGGAGAAGAGCAAAGGGCATGTCTCAGGGACCACAGGCGACAGCAAATTGTACGCTGCTGCTGTTCATGTACGACGCCCATCCGTTTTACGTTCAATGAATACTGAATGGTGTTCCGAAAGCATCAACGGAACTGCGGTCCTGTTCTCGTAAGCACTGTTGGTTGATAGATCGGCAAGTTCCGAGGGCAGAGGTTACGTTCTGGTCCTAGCAGATATCTCGCGCGTACTGTTCAAAAAAAGCCGCGGCTCCTTTCCGTTACCACGAAAAATCCTCTCTTGAAAATATCGCCCAATCAAGAAAGAGTCGCTAACCCCTCGACTCCCCTCTGTCTGAAAACAGATACTCACCAGGAGTGTGTTGACGTTACTCTGTTCTCTGTTGGCGAACAAAAAAGACAGAAAGGAGGACTCTATCCGTTTATGATGCCTCTCCGTACACCTCTCGGCTGTTTGAAATTATCAGTGCAGCAGCACATTCAGTTATGCACACGCGTCAATCCAAAGCTATTTAATACGAGGAGAATACTCCCGCTTTTATTGCGCAGGAAAGGGTAGGAGATAGTTGAACTCTTGACTGGCACGAGTTGACGTACAGGGTTGGTCAAAAGTTCCCAGGCCACATGGTTCGCTTTTCATCGGTATATCCTGGCACTTAAGATTCCGATAAAGCTATCAAGGTTCTCAGATGGTAGAAGGATCCTCCTTCTATTCTCAACAGACATTTAGAGCTTCGAGGGTATCTCAACTGCGCGATTATGCTGGTCAAAAGCAAAACCTATGGCCTTGGAACTTTTGACTGGCCCTGTACAAGTTGCGTTCCTCTTCAGCGATAAAGCGGACGAAATCTCAGTGGGAAATATCATAGCAAGACCTGCTGTTCGGAGCGGAATATTAGAACTAGTAAAACCACGTTTACTTGTTCAGAGGCATTCGTGCGAAGGACCCAATTCGTCGCTGACATTTGTAAACCGCCAGGACAGACTCGTCTTCGTACTCTGTGGGTACATGTTCGAGAGACAAAATGTGGTGTACACGGCACAATGACTAGTGATTACCTTGATTTTAAAACCCATAATTTATTTACAGAATCATGCTGTCTAGCGTGCTGTGGTTGGAAGTAGCACAACTTTATGATTTATTCCAAGAATCCTGAGAGAAAAGGAGGAAGGTTAGGAGAAGGTCGGTTCCTGAATACGGGCATAACAATAGTGCTTGCCAGCACAGGAAATCTAGGACAGAAATTCTTGTATGCCACCACGTTATAACTAGCAGACCAGGAAACTTGTGACATATAAAGCTGCCGTCTTAGTTCATGTGTTTCATTTTCGACGTCTCTTCATTCGCCCAGAGAATCCAGCAAACATTTCCTACGTATCCATGGCTATGAAATACAATGCAGATTTTAGGACGACCGTAAAGGTAAAGTTTATTTCTACGCGTTAGACTGCCGGTTGAAATGTGGAGATAGTCGGCAGGCAAAGCACATCATGAGCCGGAAAATTAGATTTTGGAAAAGAAATAAAAAAAGCCTTATCTGATTAAGCTGAGCAATTAGCACTAGATGCAGTTGTTTTAAAGCGCAAGTAATTCAGGATTTTTTTTTCGGTCGCTTATTATACGGCACAAAATTTGTCAAGTGCGCGTTAACTTGTGCATCTAATCTCGGAGGCAGTTGGCTGTTGTCCCATGCACTTTCCCTGATGTATTCCATGCGAACGCGCGTTGACGGCAGCAGAAGCACAGTCCTTTGACAACAGCAGTAATGACCTAGGACAATGCGCCAGAGAGCAGCTTGTCATTACAAGCTAAACTAGCCTAGTTCAGACCTCACGCGTCGGCGACACGTCTTGGCTGCGAGAAATAGTTATCGCTGTAGGCTGCCCTCCGTGTTTTTTTTTTCGCGTGCACCACTGCCTGTGTGACCGTCGGCGAATAAGACGTTCCTGGCCGGGCCGTCTCCACGAGCCAAATTGAAGTCCGTTTTGTGCATGGCGTGCGCTCGGAGATCGGGAGAGCTTTCCGGTGCGGGCTAGCCCCGCACGTGAGTAGAGCGCTGTGCGGAAAGCTGCCAATGCTCCCACCACGCGGTCGGCGGCCCAGAAGCGAGCACCCTCGAGCATGCCAGGCGCGACAGCCGCTTCTTCCCACGTTGCGCAGCTTGCTGCCCAGCACACACACGGCGAACAGTGCACACGCGTCGCGGCCCCGCCGAGCGCACGGGGCTGCCGCCGCCGCCAGACGGAGGCCTCCGTAGTTGTAGCCTCCGAGGAGAGAGCATTGCTGTAGAAGGTTGTTTCTTTCTGTTTCATTTGCTTGGCTTTTGTTTTCTTTCTCTTTCTCTGTGACCCTCCCCCGTGCTTATTCCTTGGTTGGGGTCCTGTGCATCTCTTCGTGGCCGGCGGCTAGTTTTACAATCAAAGCAAGACGCTGAAGAACACGCTCCACTACATGAACGCTGCCTTCACCGCGCTTTTCACGATCGAATGCGTCCTCAAGGTGGCCGCATTCGGAGTCCGGGTAAGGCTCCCGCCTTAGGCAGCGCTTGGGCCGCCGGCATAGCCAGGGAACGCCGCCAGGGGTTCGCTGGCTAGGCCGGTCGGCCCCTAGAACGTAGCTCCTGTTGTAAGCTGGGCAGTGGGCGCACGCCCGTGAAGCGCTTAGTGTCTCTGCTGTCACGCTGCCCTGGGCTGCGCGCTGGTGGTCAGTGTCAGCTCAGTGGCGGCAGCACGACGGCGCCACTGGCAGGCCTGCTCTGGCCCGTGGCGGCTGCCGACCTGCGCATGCGCATTGCGCCGCTCCCGGCTGTGCGGGCCAGAGCGCGGCCCGTCGTCCCCCCCGGCCGCGCTCTCCCTGCACAACGGTGAACGGGCGAGAGCAGGTCTGAAGCTGCAATTAGCGACACGTAAGCAGCCCGATGCGCTCCTGTGCCATGCAAGGGCAAACGATCAGCCATCCGGCCTGATGGTGTCGTCTGGCAAGAAAATAAATAATAAACCTGAGCTAGCTTCCCTTGAACGAGGGTGCAATTTGCTGCATGTGACATGGTGAAAGTGTGACATGGGTTTGTGCTAGCAGCATCGTAAGCATCTTCTAGGACCTCGACGCTCGCCCCACAGAGGGCCCCGTCAGGAGTGGCGTCTCTACCCGTCCTACGTGTACACCGCCCCAGTCCATGCTTCACCTCTCTCTCTCTCTCTCTCTCTCTGCCCTCCTTGGTTCTCTCATAATGCCGGTAGTGTTTAGTTCCCTTCGTGTTCCCGCTTCTTTTTGTTGTTCCCCCTGAGTTGGCGTATGTTCTCGGTTCCCCTGAGTCTGCCCTTTGAAGACCCCTAGCGCGCACCAACAAGTCCCGCGACGTGGTCCAATTAGTGTCCCTTGGCCTCTTTCCGTGCCTGCCACCGAGCACCGGGCGGTGCCGCTGGCAGATGCCGCAGGGGAGCTTTCCCGTAGTGCGGGGGCTAGTCGCGTTAGTCGCGCGTACCGTGCCAAACCATCCCGCTGCGCGCGCCTTCCCGCCGGTGTCGTGGCTGGGAGAAGCCGTTTCCCCTCAGTTCGAGCCCCATCGGTTAGGTGCCCTTTGTTCTGCTCTCTTGGGAACATCGGCTCCCACTTACTGCCTGCTCATGTCCTGCACGCCAGACTGCATGCCAAGCATCTTCAGCACCTGCTGCCGTGTGGAGCACCCGCGACGGGTCGCCGGACGCTTGCCTGCCGCCCTGCTCGTTTCTTGGGCATGACCGCTGCACGTTACTGCTGCCGCCGTCTTAAAGTGGCTCTTGGGGGGCTCCTTCTGCGCGCATGGCGCTGCCGAGAGGGTTCCGAAGCGCCCCTTGGGTCCCGACGACGGTGGCCCCAGACACACGTCTTGACGCCCATAGGACAAAGCAGAGCGTGGCTGGGCAGACGCAATGCTATCTTTAGAAAGGTCTAACAGTCGCCTTCTGTTCGAGTGCTGTCCACTGAAACAAATGTTTGTGATTTTCTAGCAAGGTGTTCGAACCCCGTGAGGTGGTTTTCCTACGTTTTCGTTTGTAGTCGGATTCTGACGTTACTGTAGGTTCTCCACGACTAGAAAGAAAGTCAAAATGTCACCAGAAATTGGGGTGTTTGATTTGAATCCTCTCCGGAGCTGTTGAGTTCTTGGAATGAGCTACATTTACTCCCGGCGAGGCTCTGCTTGGCCTGTGTCAGGACATTATTCAGCTGAAGCATTACTGGAACCACATAGCACAAAGGAGCATAGCTTGGAGACTTTGGAACAGAGCCAGATGACGTAGACTGCACAGGTAATGTGGGTGGTTATTTTCTGTGCTATCTTCGACGTGCACTCATAGAAAGAGCCCCAAAAGCATAGCTTTCGTACATGACGAGCTAGAGTTGCCGTCGTTGGTGTAACTCAATCTGCCATATCTAATTTTTGAGTCTTGGCACCAGTTAGCGATGACCACATGAGTGGCACGTTATCATAGATCGCAGCACAAGTCAGAAATCATTTTTACTGTAAACGCCCAGGATGGCGATGAGGGAGAAGGCACAACGAGGTGTGTTGGTGCACCCTTGCTCAAGGCTTGAGCACGTGGCCGGACAGGGTGCGTTCTCCTACGCAGAAGGAGCGACGATCCGGGCCGGGCCACACTGAACATTTCGAGAACGGTTAGCCAGGAAGCTCGCCAGCATAGAGGCAGGAAGCCGCGGCGGTTTCGCGCGGAGTCTGCCCTGCGCTGCAGAGGCGGAAGGAGAGCGTGTAAGGCTTCCAGGAGCCTGGAGCCGCGTGTAGTTTCGTTCGCGGCGCGTCGCAGCCCGAGAGTAGCTGAGAGGAGTTTGATCGAATCGGGCCCGCTGGCCAAGGGGCGTTTCGAAGAGAACCCGGGACGTACGCTGCCTCCGGGTCCCAACGAGCGCCGGCGCGGACGCCCGCCCACACCACGGGCGAGTGGCGCCGGCCGCTGCGGGCCTCCCCGAGCCAGCGTCCGCCGCCATCGGCCGCCGCCGGGCGGGGCAACTTCTTTTGGGGTTCGCGCTCCTCGGTGGCTCATTACCGTCCTTCTGGTTTCTTCCCTTCCCTCCTGGTGGACCTCTAGTTCCATTATGCCAGCGATTTATATTCCGACATACTAAGCTACTTAAACATGGCCTTCACTATCCTTTTCCTGCTGGAATGTATATTCAAGTTCATGGCTTATGGATGCAAGGTTTGGGAAAAATCATATTTTTTATCGTTCCGTTTCCTTCTGTTTGTTCCTTACTTGCTGTGGTGACTGAAAGTGTGCGCAGCTAAAAAAAACTCGCAGCTTCTCTGTAGCGCCGTGCCTTTGGTTCTTTCCTTTCTACCTGTCGCCCACTCAGCAATGAGCTCGCCCCTTCGCGAAGCGGTCCGGCAAGAGGGATCGCCTTCGTGCTCCGCTAACCTTGCTAGGAAGAGCAGTAGCGCTTGTCGCCGGCAGCGCGTCACCGCGAACCCCGTGTCGGCTAGGCCGCTCCATCTTGCCGTCTGTACGCAACTCATTATCAGGAAAATCCTGATAGAGGTGGTCATGCCACACTCGTGAGAAGAACGCACAATACACCCTAACGAATGACCTATTGTACATCCTGACTTCTTCGCTAAGGTTTCAGAGTTCCGAACGCCGTGCTTCGCTTGACACATTTCCACGGAAAGAAAGCCGCCAGGCAACGCTGGTCTTCGGCGCTCAAAACGGCGCTCAAAAGCCGCGCTCTTAATTAGCGTTGACTGCGTCATCGTGCGCTTTTAGTAAACTGGACTGTCTTCAATAAGACTGGCAGTAGCGGTGCAAAGTAAATCCCAAGGTAGTTCAACACACTCATTTGCGGCGCACAGTATTCGTACACTTGCGAGTGCCATTCTTCGGACGCATTTAATCGGCTTTCACCATCACAAATCAGTGAGTACATTACAATAAATTTGTGCTATGCGTGGCACTGCTTACGCGGCGTCCTACCTTTTTGGGTAGGAGGTGAACGGCTAGGCGTCGCGAAGCGAGGTCTGTTGCTCCTGGCAAGGTTATTTAAACTCGGCGACTACAGGATGCTGCTGCTTAGCACTAGTGCACATCGATGCCTGCTTGTATGTAAAGTCCGTCGGGTGTAATAGCAAGAAAAGTACTTCACACTTAAGTATAAGCGTTTATTGAAAAGTTATTTGGTCGTTGCAGACAACGGCTCCTGGGCGTAGTGTGTTTTTGATTATCTTTTAGGAAATCAATGTTGCTCGTGTCCATTTGTTCTTTGGGTATCAGAAATGACTGTTTGGCACCACACATGCGATGCTGTGTTATGGAAACCACTGCGGGCGTCAATATTATTAATTTCCTTTCGCGCGTACACCAGTCAGGCAGCGAACTTGGGCTGCATGTTTTCTTCGTTAATGCCAGGAAATCCAAGAAAACTGAGTACAGAGCCAAAACAGCGCTTACGTTGAAATGACTAGTTGTGTCATAGGGACGTCTGCCTGCCTTCCTTACTATGTAAAGCCTTCGCCGGTGTCCAGCACACTGGCTTCTCTGTCGAATCACTTACTGAGATATGTACGGCGCTCCCAAAGCTCCAGAGTTTCGTAGGGGCATGGACCCTTCAGGGATTTGAAGCTTCACGGGTATGGGCCGGACACTTGTGACAAAGGCTGTGCGTAACTAGGGGCGGATTTATGAGGTACTATTTGAGAGGGCGGCTGGAAGGAGGGGAGGGGGGACGCTTTTATTTGAATCATGTATATCTTGCACTTTTCTCGTCCAAAAGACCTGGGTTCAGAGTGCTTTTCTTGCGTAAAGTTTCTCATTTGGAGAAGGCGACAAATAAGGCAGATGATTTCGAGTCTCGCCATCCTGGTACAGAGGTCATTCGTGGTGCGCTATAACTGCCGAGTCCTTGCGGACAAAGAAACCCATATGTTCATGGCGGCAGCGGTTATGGAAGTGCAGAGCATATGCTGGCCGCCATAACTACACTGCTTCGCTACGCCTTGTATAACCTTGGTAAAAAGTCTTCAAGCCACAGGGCTTACTTTTGAGCCGCATAGCCGGGCACTTACGGCACATCCGATGTATCAAATTTTTGGCAGGAGAGGAAGGCTCTTAACCTCACCTCTCCGGAGTCCATGAGCTTCGAGGTTGCCGTAAGTTCCCGATCACACTCCTCAAAAGCAAGCCCTGTGACCTACAGACTCTTGACCAATGCTGTACATCTTCGTTACGGTGTGCGTTGCGAACAGATATACAAACGAATGCGTTCGGCAGTGATTCTGTTTTGTATTTTCTTCCCTTCTTTAATCCATTTGGTGGTTCCTTGCTTTATAAAATTTTTTTTCCTCCTAAAAAAAATTTTAGGCCCAGGTGAAATTCTTCCCTTTTTTGGTAGATCTCAGCTAGGGAAAATCAGCTGCATCGAGGCAGACTCCACGTCGACGGTAGCTTTAGCTGCACCGCGTGCCTATAAGGTTAACAACTGAAATGTAAGACAAGAGCCCATCATGCGCCAGTTCTGTATGCTTTGTCTCCAGAAATGCGAAAATCATACGTAAGGCTCGCATCCGGCCTGAAGGATGTTTCCTGTAGTGTCGGTATTTTGAGGCTTTTCTCAGCCTGGTGGTGGCAATAGCTGCGTACTGAGGACGCTGTAAGAGTTATCAGAATAGCATGGCGTCACTAAACTTCTTCTAACTTGTTACAATATTTATCGCTGCATAGACAGTCGAGGCAACCGCGACCTGTGTGGATGGTATCAAAGAAAAGGTCCCCTATATCGCTGTCTATGTCTACAATACTGAATTCTCAAGATGGAAATTCCCAAATCAGATTTAGTTGTCCTACAGTAAATGGCTCGTTACCTTTCAATCAGTCGTTTCTATTTTGGTACATTCACGGCACTGAAGCCCCATGAAAACCCTGAGAGTTGCTTACAATAGATAAGATGGCTTTTTGTATGTCTCTTCAGCGTCTACGAGCCAGTGCGTACTTACGAAGCGTGCATGTAGTTAAAAAAAAAAAGTAGTTACAAAGTTTCCAAGGTTAGGTACAGAATACTAAAGGCCATCGGGGTAAGGCCGTTCTCACCAATCCGCGAAGATATGTATGTAAGCCACGCGAGATGGTTAGCACTTGGTCACTTGTTTCTTTAGTAAAAATTGAGAATTTTAGTTCAGTGATACGCCCAGGAACTCAATTTGATTTGTTCAATAAACATACTCGCAGCAACTCTCAGAGGCGGAAAGAAACAACGAGAAAAATCAAAACATTCCTAGCTGAGTTGAACGATCGGTGACCTGGACCTCGTTTCAAATAGGTTCGTGTCTGTATATATGCGAGTTCTGAACAAAGACAGCACGTGTTCTACGAAATTCCAGGCCTCAGATAAAATATGTACCCAATGTCAAGATGCAATATAACTGTAATTAAAGACAGCTAATTAAGCCGACGATTTGACAACGTACTACCGTTTCGTCAGGTAGCTTATTTGTGCGCAGGCGATACTGTTGGATCACTATCAAGCTCGAGGAACTAAAAACGACAGTTTCTGGAGGGTTACGGCTGTCTTGTTCTCTCTTAGCCCACTGTGAACAAAACAGCCGTAACTCTTCCGAAACGTCGTTTCTTTTTTCTCGACCTGGTCTGCAGCCCCATGAATTTCACTTAAGCTCAATGGCAACTGTTCTACCAGTGCAACTGTTCTACCTCCATCAGCTTTATACACATTCCAAGGCGCTTGACCTTTACGATTTTTCTATTGGTGCTACACCCATGCGGAAGCTTTGAATTATTCAGCATTCTTCACGAAATATTTGTGAAGAATTGCCTTTATCGCTATTGGCCTCTATCGCTTTCCTCGGGCACTTCGTAGACATCTTTTGGCTCTGGCTCCCTATCATTCACGAACTTTCGATATTACGTCGCACACAGGCCTCTGACCCGCACGCGGTCCTTATTACTGATGATAAAGCGCTAACGGGAGAAAAAATCAATTGGTTTCCGTTAGAATTGTATTGGACAGATTTCGCATGCGTGTCAGACATGCGCTATAACCGTACGCCCAGGAACCGTTGAACGCGACTGCGTCGAGAGCTCTTTCAGCGCCTTCTAGACACGCCACTGGCGAAGTGAGTACCTCACGCAAGCGGCAAGGGTCCGTAGAGACTCGTACGCGGGCAGGAAAGCCAGCGAAATTCATCCCCGAAAGGTGCGAGCAGTAGGAACGAAAAGCCGTTGCACATGCAGCAAAATACACTTGAGAAGCCAAGAGTTGCTTGTCAACTGTTGGGTTCTCTATCTTATGTTGAGGGCTCCAGGAATCAGCTTTGCTTCGTTCGTCAATGTTCAATCGGAGTGCAACGGGCAGTGTTTTTTTCTCTCAAAAAAAAAAAAAAAGCACAGAAAGTGTCGTCCTCACTTGCATGAAATTTGTGCATCTATGAATGTTTGTCGTCGCGAAGCGTTGTATGTCCCTAATAAAATTATACCAGATAACGTAAGACGTGTTTCATTAAAGGCTAGATGTAGTGACGCGGAGTTGGGATGCATGAACGCATGCCTGTGTGTACGAAACCTTCCAGCTACTGACAGCTGTATCTCTCGTCCCCTCCTGTCTCTCCAAAAAAAGAACTTCTTCAAGAATCCATGGCACACTTTTGATTTCATCACAGTTATTGGAAGCATCATCGATGTTCTAGTCATGGAGACGGGGGTAAGTCTTATTTGGTCTTCAGAAGCAGTGTGGGCCTACGGCTCGGTTGTTCGCGTTTTTTTTCGGCTGTACTTTCTGTTTGTGAAAATGTTTCGTTGAGTGCAAAAGAAGAAAAAACCAAACTAGACAGCATGAACTTCGTACAATACAATTGTGCCTCTTGTCATAATGTGGATTTTTATGTCGCCGTTCACGCGCACGCTGCGCGTTCGCGTGCACGTGGCATGTGTTTTCTTGCTCGTGTGCGTCCAAAATGTTTAATGCTTTTGTGAGTTTTTTTTACCCGACTCACACGTCTCTTCTTGCGTTTCAGCTGAATTTTTTCAGTGTGGGGTTCTTGAGGCTATTTCGAGCAGCCCGCCTGATTAAGCTTCTCAGGCAAGGCTATACCATACGAATTCTCCTTTGGACATTCATTCAGTCTTTCAAAGTAAGCACCCACTCGTTCCACTGCCTTCCTGTTACCTCAAAAAGTGCACACTTACTGCGATTTCATAAATGCGTAGAGACAGTTTCATTTACTTAATCAGAAATGAGCCTCTTGCACGCCGAGCTAAAAACCTTCGATGGTAGCATGGGTGTTAGATAATTCACTGGTTTTCAGGAAAGTACCACAATCTTTTTTTTTGATCAGGCAGCTTCCGTAGCACTGCAACCAGAGCCATCGCATGATTTACTTCACTGGTGAATGCATGTTTAGCGAAACGCAACTTTGCTTTATTTCTGGTGTTGCATTTGTGGCGCTGACAGACGCTTAAAAAAGAAGCGGTAGTAGGTGAAATGTGCCTATCTTTGAAAGCGTACGCGAATAACTAGTTTGTTCTCTAAATAGTAGTAGCGTGCACAAAAGTTCTCGCGCACTGTTCAATTCGGCGCGTGAAGCAAAATTCTGCACCAGAATCGACGGACGTTACCGCTGTCTTGAGACAAGACTGCCGCTTTAACCAAGAGATGCTGAATGCAAGCCACATAGCAGCCCTCTTGCCATGGCCTTTGCAGTGTTGCCATTCTTGCTTCAGAGCGCCAAATTTCTTTAACTGGCCATTGCTTTGCAAATTACTTCGCTGCGTAACTTTAGTACAATTTCGGTCCTCGGAAGAAACGACCACTCTGTCGAAGACAGCAGACGTCTTCTGTAGAAGCTGCCCCGAAAGGTGGCTGAACCATTCACTGAGCGCGACAGCTTCTGTAAAGAAGGCAAATATTTCCGATTAACGCATTTTTTTACCGCAAGCCAAGACAAAGACTCAGTAAGGAACAGCATTCAACGCGACAGAGGCGTTACCGTCATCGCTTGCGGTAAAATAGTATTCACCAGTGAACACCAGTTAGCTCAGCAACAAGTTCTCCTCAGGCATAGCCTATCTTCTTGTCAAGTCGAATTGTTGGGAAGAGACATCTGACCCGTTCTTTCTGTGCCTCTCTTGTAGGCTTTGCCTTACGTTTGCTTGCTCATAGCGATGCTCTTCTTCATCTACGCCATAATCGGCATGCAGGTGAGTGCGTTCTTTCGTCACTTTCCACCTTCTTCATTTGCTTTTAGTTTTCGAAAAAAAATTAATATTTCAGTGCACCCACAAAAGTCTCAAGCTCGTAAATGGAATCAGTTTTATATCACGGTGCAGTTATCACAGGCCGAGTGACTTTTCATGAGAATGTCATAACTGACTATGTTCACGTTTCCTGCTAAATCCAAAAAGAAAAAATGTATTCAGCCTCCGCGTACGAGTTCGTCTACGTCGAAAGCGCTTCACTGGCGACGGAACTCGCGAAGGCGAAACAACCTATACCGCCGCCCTCTTTTACCGTTTTTGCTCTTGCTAGTCATCTAATCAATGACCGCTGGAGCGGCTAGCCCCACAAGTTAGTGATCTGTAGCCCTTATTTCAGGCCCACAAAGTGAAAAGCAAGTATACCAGAATGATTCTCTGCTTCCATTGCATGCGAACGCTAACCCGCAAACGCTTCTGGCTCACAGTCTACTAACATTCTACAAAGAAACTTCAACGCTTTCTGGTGAATTAATCTTGCATGCTGTTAGAATGATATATGTATATGAATAAAACAACTTCGGTACTATCGCGTCGACACAGGAGTGAATCCTATGTATATGTGAAGCAGTCTGTATACGCCTACTAGCCTAGGACGGAGGTGCTTCCCATGACTCGTTGTTGTAACTCCACGTCCGCAGGAACTTACCGAAAGCCCTGCCACGCCGTCTGATGACTATTCCTGGGTCACAGGCGCAGTAGCTAGCAACTTTTGGCTCACGCGGTAACCTTCGCCTCCAGTTACAGCAAAGTCAGTTATAGTGCGCATGACACGCTCAGGACCTGCACATTTTTCATGTCGCGTCAGTGAGCGGAACAGTGCTAAAGAGAAAAAACGCGCCCGTACTTTGTGTGACCGTGTGTGTATATGTGTGTGTGCACGTGATGTCGGCATTCACAAGCTGCCAAAGCAGCCGTGGCCGTTACGCGCCCATCGCCGGCCACGGCTGCCCGCGGGCTCTTTTCTTTCCCCCCAAGGCGGCGCGAGAGAATGCTGTGCCGGAGCCTCTTGTGACGGTCGTGTTTTGGTCTTGACCCGTGCCCGCAGGTTTTCGGCAATATCGGGTTTGACCCTGACACAGAGATCAATCGGCACAACAACTTTCAGTCCTTCTTTCAGTCGTTAATACTCTTGTTTCGGTGAGTGGCGGCAGTGCACCCTTAGCTAGAGCCTCGGGAGCAGCCGGAGCGGGCCGGCAGCACGGTCCGACCGCGTAGCGGCGGCGGCGGCAGCGTAGCCTTCCCCCCTCGTACATACGCGCCATAGAGACAGAGCGCGGCAGCACCTCTGCTGCCCGACGGCGTAGGGTTTGTGTGCGTAGAAGCCGTGGCTCTGGCCCGGGGCGGCGAGAGCGCGTAGCCTTTCACCCTGCCCACTTTTCCTCCACCCGCTACCCACGCGGCTTCCTCCGTGATGCTGTTGTGTTTTTTGCCCAGGTCTTCGGAAATATTATGCTGGCTTCGGACAGTCAAATAACCCGGCACAATAACTTCCGAACTTTCTTTCAAGGTCTAATGCTTCTGTTCAGGCAAGTGCAATCCTAACCTAAGCACATATACCTCTATACCGGCTATTACCGAAATGGGGGCCTCCACGCCTTTGCTGCACAGCTGTTTGCGCTCACGCGTTAAGCCCTGTCTCTGTTTCTCGCCACACGTCCGGGCCTTCCTAATTTCCTTGCATTTCCGTGTTTCATTTTTTTTTTTGTATGTGTGCGCCTTTTGGTCCTTGTTTCTTTTATTTATGTACACGTACATTGGCACGCGCCTTACGTTTCATTCCAATGCGCTCCGCCCAACAAACCAGCAGGCTGCTCCGTGACGGAAGGTTCGCATGGCACCTTCCACCCTGTACAGTTCGTGCGCCACACTTTTCGTTTTGAGCGGCTGCGTTCCACAACCATGGCCAGGCGCCGGTCAAGGAACCACCCACATTCCGCGTGAGCACAGACGCAACATCCGAGCTTCCACCACCATTTGCGCTACAGAAGCATCCTGCCAGGTCCGTAAACGTGAGGAACCCCATCTACAAAGGTACCGCAAGAGCAGACCAGTGCTCTCCTAGTCTCAGCTTAGCATACCTACGGGTTAATTAGCTATAGTATCTTACCTAACACTCTCCTGACATCCTTCGCCCCCCACGAAGACCGTAGTGTCAAGCGCTGTCCCGATCCCGTGGTTCCCACGCGCGAAAGGACTGGTGAACGCGCTCACTGCACCAAGCCTTATTTGGCGTCAACAGTGGCACGCGGTTGTTTTCCATTGAACCCGAGACCAGCATGGCACGAGTGGGTCTGCAAGCGGCCCCTTTAGAAGCAACGCATCCGTTTCTGACCCAGCCAGAAAGAAACTTGCTGACGTGGAGCTTTGTAATAGCGCTAATAAACCCAGCTACAGGGACGACAAAAATTAATGCTCGTTTATTTTTCAAACGCAGTTGTAATTAACAATGTCAAAAATTCCAGATTCGTATACCCAACCAGAATTTTTCTTTCTTTTTTTTTTTAGCTCGCCGCTGAAATTCCTGAAAACTGCTATTGCTTCCAGACACCGAAGAAATGATGCAGAGTCCGCCTCTGTTCTAATTCAGCTAACGCCGTAAACACTGCGTAGTCACGGCAGGAGTCATTTTCAGAGTGCAATAACCGCCCAACAAATTCTTCACTTTGAGCACCGAATTTGGACAACGAAACTGAGCACGCGTTCGCTGGTCTGGCCTTAAACCTGTATCATAGGTTGAGTGGACGTGTGCTCAATCTTACCGTTTTTAATATTATGAATTGTTCGCGAAATTGTATTATTAATTCCTGTTTTCCTTTTTCTTCGCATAATTTAGCAATTTCAACGCGTACCAGCGCAGGCAGGGCGAGTACCAGTACAAGAACACCCTGTACTGTCGTTTTAATACGTACCAGAAAGCAGATTTTCTAGATTGTCATTAAATTTCTCTTACCGGTTTAATCACTGCAGATTTTGTGTCACCAGAAGGCACGCGAAAAGCGTCAGAGTGCGTGCTGCCTTTCACGCTACGAAATAATTCGCCCTGATTTGTTTCAAGACACTGACCCGTCGTTTTGAGATCAATAGCCCCTCGTAATTGGCCTCAATTAGGCTACCGCAGCGCATTATCACTTAGAAAAAATCAACGCTCGTACTCATGTGCAAATTAATATCCTGACGCGACATTTAAGCCCAAATATCGCTGTTCTTAAAGTATTTTTATTGCATAGAGTCGTTTATAGAGCTTCACAAACTTTTAAATAACTTGTCTTTCTGCGCGTGCATACATGACGGGGCTGGAAAGCCACAACGACGAAGCCCACGTCGACAGGAATCAAAGGAGCAGCCTGCACACGGCTGCTGTTTTCAATTCCCGCCAGTCAGCACAGCTTTGCTGAGCACACCCCCTGTTTGTGCAGGAAAGCTTATCCCCAAAGTAACCGAATAAACTGTATTCAATTTGTGGCTATCGGCGCCAGCCCCATTCTGATCGCGCCACATCCGCTCGCAGTGACGCTGCTGGAGCACAAACGTGAGGTAGCTCCCACCAGCACCAGCAAATGCGGCTCGTCTTTCAGTTGGTCTTTCTCCTCGAAAGAGGTGAGCTTTTACGCTCCCAATGCGGTTTCCGTCCGAAACTCGCCCCCTTTCTGCCGCGCGTGGGAACACGGATCGGCTCGTCGTCCACGGACCCGTTAGGCGTCCAGCGCCCTCGCTGTAGGATCCGCATTGTCCACGCCGCAGGGTCCCAGGACATCTCAAGCCAGGCCGCCGTTGTCCCGCCAGAAGCGGGAAAACGCCGTCGGCCCGCGGCCCGGGCTGCATGCTTCCCGGGCCTGCCCTTGAGATGTCCATCCCGCGAGTAGGCTCACGGGACTCCCAGAGCGAGCAGTGCGCGCGTTAGTTGCACTAGGCCCCCGCCCCCTAGGATGGGACACGATCATGTCTGCCCCCAGCGGCTCAGGCCCTCGACACCGCTTGAGCTTTGCTGCGCATGCCTTTCTGCTTCGTGCCTGGCTCACACCTCTGGCTGTCCACTGCACCCTGCTTAGCATGAACCACGCACACGGCTTTCTGCACCCATGCACTGGCACAAACACGGGCGTGCGCTTTCGGGGAGCCTCTCTTCTCACATCCGAGCGGCTTCGCGACTGGCCTACTTGCCCAGAGCGACACCGGTGCCCACTGCGTGCTTCCGGGTGGCGCCCGGGCGTGAGAGTGGCTCCTCGGACGCGCCGCCGTACTGCACATACTGGCCACATAGAATACTCGCATTTACAAAGCGCATTGTGTGGCAGCGCCGTGAGCAGCGCGGTGGTGTGGCACATTTCGGCGCTGTATTCCTGTTCTCCCGTATCGTGGGCGCAAAACACCTGATCAGGTGCTTCAGGTTGTCTTCTCTTCGTTTGTTTCAGTACCTGAGACGTGCAGTTGTTTCAAAACACGTTATCATTTGGGAAACGGAGGTCGCTATTCACTCCGTGTGATATTAAGAGCTCAGTGCCGTACATGCACCCCACATAACTGCGCTGTCACTGCGTCTGCACGAGTGAACACGCGCAACTTGTGACCATGCTTACTAACCAACCCCAAAATTTAAAAAAAAAGGCGCTCAAAAATTCAGGTATACCTGAGCCCCCTCTGGCGCACATTTGACGCCCCTTTGAAATTCTTAATTTCACCGAGTTTTTGTTTCTATTATAAAGTGAAGTGAAGATAGTTTGCGTGCTTTCGCATTTTCATTTCAAATGAAAGCATGCAGCTCAAAGCTATAGCACAGCAGGCCGACAGTAATTGCTTGGACAGCATTAAAAAAAATCTTTGTTTCTTGCACAGCGTCCTTCTGGCAATTATACTGAAACCACAGTGTTATATAATCAAATTTGGAGCATATACGGCTTTACTCGATGGGTACAGAGGCGTTTTCTGCTTTAGACGAGCGCCACGCACCTTCAGCTACGTGAAACTCTCGTCAAAAATAAACTTGCTACCCGGTTTGCCTTTGGGCTCCACCTTACTGCTTCGCCAGCTCCCCAAATTTCTCATGGTCGCGGTAAACACTCTTTCCAACCGCTTCGGAGCCTAGAAGTGGCAGGAAGCAATGCCCCAAGAGCTTCGCGGCCGAGCAGCAAACCCGGGTGGCCTATTTATTTTTGTCGAAAGGTTTAAGTGTGGGACGTTAAGCGCGAACAGCCAGCACAATTCGAGGGAGAGGCTTCGACGTGTCATAGTGCCGGGCGCCTCTTCGCCGGCCTAACGCTTGCCCTTACCGCGCTGCCTGTCCAGATGCGCCACTGGCGAAGCGTGGCAAGCTATCATGATGGCTTGCGTAAAGGGTCGCCCCTGTGACCCGCTTTCCAAGAAGGATAAACCCGAGTGCGGCAGCAACATGGCCTACGCCTACTTTGTCAGCTTCATCTTCTTCTGCTCTTTCTTGGTAAGTTCTCTTCTTACCCTTTCTTTCGCGCCCTTCATTCTTATTTGCCTATAAACAAAGTATTGTCGTCCGTGATGCAGCTTTACAATTTACCTTGTGGCCACTGATGAGAGAATGAATGAGTCAGTGATCCGGCTTCTGAATAAAAACAGGAGAATAAAAAATGGCTGGCGGATTAGCATTGCTAAGCACGAAATGTGCGAAAGCACTTTTTTTGCAGGTGGACACCACTTCCACGTACCTCAAAGCGCGATTGAGGTGTCAACTGACTGAGGGAGCCAGTTATGCGCCTTTCCTTTCCTTAAAATCAGCGGAGTCTAAATCTTCCTCTAGTTTTGAGAAAACGAAAGGCGCATAACTGCCTAAATTTGCAGGTTATGCCACCGCCTACGCATAGCGCGATTGAGGTGTCCACTGACCACGTGAGCCGTTACACTTCCTACTCAGAGGTTTAACACAGACACCGCTGAAACCCGGGGAGTACGGCTAGAAGTGCCTTCGCTCTAAAAACAATGGAGCTGTTTGTCTGTCTGAGTGTGGGCGTTCTGCATAGTACAGACGTAAACCGCCGCTATCGCTGCGCACCACTTCATCTTCATTTAGTAACGATACCTATAACTTCATCAGCGCACGTGACTGAAGCTAGTACACCATGGAGGAAGGAAAGAACTCAGGAGAGACGGTTACGTAGCATTTTTTAAAGCCGGCTCCACGTGACACGTGACAGAAGCATACAGTCGTTCGCGCACACTCACCCCCTCACCGATATGCACTTTGCTACTCGCTTAATCACTCTCACTTATTTAGTGCCTTTCTAATCACACACATACTCTCTGGCATACAGTCTCCTATAAATCCCCGCTTTAAGCAAGCCGTACTAACGTGTCTGCGTGGCCTAGGAGTAGCGTGTCTGACTCACAATACAAAAGTCAGGGGCTCGAGTCCTCGCTAATTACCCCAATTTTCGTTATATTGGGTAATGACGTTTGAATCATGTTGCTATCTTGTAATCGCAGTTTATGTAATCTTTTAATCGCTTTTCAATTCAACCGCTCCACATGTGACGTCAAATCTTTTCGACCAATCCGGAGTTTCCCGACATAATAACGCCAGACGCCGGCGACGCGACACCGCATTTTCCGCTGAACGGGAACCTTAAAGCTGTCACTTTAGAACCATGTTTCCAGCGAAGGTATACAGTCCTTGCGGCTAGAATAAGCAACACACTGCGCACAGTTCCTATTTTATAAATGGGAAATGCGAGAAAAACAGCGCTTAGAATGCAGGCACAGAAGAAGGTGCGAAAGGACAGTGAACGTTTTGGACGCTTAAATGCGGCCCAGAGTGGTCCCTCCTCCTCACTGTCGCAGTGCCTGTGTTCACAGCGCTGTTTCCCGACTTTCTTCAGACCATGAATCAACCAGCCGGATTTAGCCATCTTCATCAGTCGCTCTCTCATTTTGTTACAACAGGATATCGTCTGTGTGCAAGTTTATATACAGGTGGTATATCTGGCAGAGATGTGGCTTAGGGACAGAACTGCAGCTAACGTGCGATGGTGACGAGAAAAGAGGTGGTGGATGTACAGAATGTTTGGCAGCAATAAACGACGGTGTATTTTTATATCTTTCGGCTACACCCATGGATACACTTAACGACGCAAGTTATCATACTTCTGCTTCTTCGAGGGCCAGTATCTGCGGACCGTTGCATATACTAATTTCTTCACAGCATAACAGTGCATCGCTGCTTGTCGATCCGCACATTGGGAAGCATCTGATAGTGCCTACGCCCATCCCTCGCTTACTTGAGTAGCATTTAATTTTGAATTCGATTCGGATTAGATGGCGAATCAAACGACTTTAAATTCCAAATGACACTGAGTGGAGTAGGTTGTGTGTGGAAGGAAACATGCAGTTTCTCTAGACCTGAAGGAATAACGCCAGCTTTCGCATGTCATGCACCCTTTTTTAGGACTTGCTACCAACGTCTTCTGTGCGTTACAGTGTGTTACGTGTTCAACAATGTGTGTGCGGTGATGTGTGCGGGGGAAGAAACGAACACGACTCGCTTGGTTGTTCCAGATGCTCAACCTGTTTGTCGCCGTCATTATGGACAATTTCGACTACCTGACGCGCGACTCATCCATTCTCGGGGCCCACCATTTAGACGAGTTTATACGGGTCTGGGCCGAGTATGACCCGAATGCCACGTGAGTCGCCGCCTCCGCACGCTGTAGCGTCTTCGGCTGAGGTGACATTGGTCGCTTACGACGTTTCTCCACGCAGGGGCTATATTCACTATACGGAAATGTATGACATGTTGCGCAACATGGACCCTCCCCTGGGTTTCGGGAACAAGTGCCCTTACCGACTGGCTTACAAGGTGAGCGCCAGGCAACACCAATACACGCGTCCTGTGGCAGGCTTTGAATTTGCGTGCCAGCGGATTCGCAAAGGAAAGCTTTTCACACACGAGAAGAAATGCATAAAAAAGAACCAACCCACCTTGCGAATACTGGCTGTGAAAATACTTTGACCAGCGTTTGTTATACCTGGGACATCGAAAAGATGCACCAACGAAGCTTGCTGACCTGTCCTGCAAACATGTCATTTGTGCTGGGGATACTAGGAAGGCCAAAAACCTGTACCACCTGTTGTTCTTGTTTTAATCATGCAACGACGTGGCACTAATTTGTTTTTCTTATTTTTTTTTTTACTTAGAAACTGATTCGTATGAACATGCCTGTGACTGAAGAAGGAAAAGTGAACTTCAGCACTACATTGTTTGCACTTATTCGAGAAAATCTGAGCATCAAAATGAGACCAGGTAAGGCAACTGCAGGAGTGGGTTAGCACGAACTCTCTCTACAGCAACGAGAACATCACTCTTTCTCATTGGGCTTGCTTCGTACTTATTTTCGGATGTGCGCATGTGAACTTTCAGTTTACAACCTCCTCATCCGAAGGTTCCTTTTTAGTTTTTCACGAGCGCTCATGTAATCACAACCAGTTCGTTAAGGTTACTCGTGCCCTGTGCAATTAGTTTAAATATAAAATGGAACAGTCACTTTGCGCGCAAGTACTAATTCTGTCGTTATTTCTGCATTGAAGTTGAAAATGTTTGTGTCGTTCGTCCGGAAGGAAACTATTTAGAAAGACCTGGAAGATGCTTGCCGCTCATACCTAACGAGCAATCATTGTTTGAATGCTCACAGTGTGCTTCCTTTGTTATTTGTGATAGATTATGCAGTTACGCACTGTGACGTAGGTGTGCCACAGGAGAGCATGCGCCAGTTTTGTGCCTGTGTTGCTATCACCGGTTGTGGTGATAACTGGCCACCGCCGTAGCTATTTAAGCAGTCGTATTCTTTCAATAGAGCGCTTTTGATTCTGCGCAGTGTGACTCACGCGTCAGTCTGTTACATTATTACTGATGCTTACACTTCCGGTTATCAGACTGCATATTCAGCGAACTGTACTGCGGGCAATGGACATGAAATGACTCCCTTTTCGCGCATTCAAAACCCAGTATTTAAACCAGGTGGCTTGTTTGTGCCTCAGGTTTGCTCACATGTGGCAATTCGCATACTAGCCAGCATTTTATTTCACGATGGCACGATCGCAAGAAAAGCAAGATTTGTTTACTGCTAATACAAAAGCACAATAATTGCACACCCGGAAAGGATTCCCAGGAGAGTAATCAAATGAGAGCATCCTCTGCAAGTAAATAATGCAATCTACGATAAATAATGCCTCTGCAAGTAATCAGTAAATAATAAAAAACGCTCACTAAAAAAAATACAACAATGAAAATAAACGGTCGTGAGTTGGCAGTCTCACATTAGAAAACAAAAAACGAGGACGAACAAAAAAAGAGAGAGAAAAACAAGCTGTTTCTGCATCATGCAGGCACAGTTTTACTAGCCAAATCTCGATAATTGAAACTCGAAGGAAACCGAAAATTTGTTGGAATTACGCGGTACTCGAAATGACGAGAGCCTTTTCAGTGCACTTGATGTTGACAGGAGCAAAGCATTAGTTTGAACAAAACTGTGGTTCGAATTAAACGAGTTTGGATTGACGGAGGTCCACTTAACGAAACAACAATGACATAAAGAGCTTTTAAACCGGCAGTGCACTGATTAATGCCGATGGCTATTGAATTCAAACTTTCTAAAGCCATGTTATAATTGGCTCTTTTTTTTTTCATAACTTGTCCTTGCTATCAGTAAAATTAACAACTTACCGATAATGCGAACACATATTTTTTTTGCGTATGCTGTTGTAACTCTGCGCCTTGTCATGCGATGAGAATTGTCACTAAGCGGTGCAACGTACCTTTCAAAAACAGAGATGGCGTTTCCTGCTGGATTAGTGAGCCACAAACACGTGTCGACTTATTGCCCAGAAGTTTGAATTATCCTCGTCTCGTTTAAAGGAAAAGTAAAACTCAGAAACAATGCCACCATTCGCTCATTCGTCGACAACTTTTCACATTCCGCGCAACCACGGGGGTTCCTGCCCTTTGGCACCCTCGACTGTTGTCCGGGCATTCTTTTCGCTTACGAGTGGCCCGTGCCTCTTGCAGCAGAGGAAATGGACCAGGCAGACAAGGAGCTCAAGGAGACCATCCGGAAGTTGTGGCCGCTGCACGCGCGCAAAGTCACAGACAAATTCATGCCACCTGATTCCGGTGAGTGAGTTTTCTAGGAGGCACCGGCGGTGGCCGTTGCGCCCCCCGGCCTTCCATATGCAGTGTACGATGAGCACGCGACCGACCGCTGTACCACAGCAACTGCTGGAACGCTATAGTACACCGTTATCGCGCTACCGTTACTGTCACTGCGCCAACCAGCAACCAGCTGCGCATGCGCGCAGCACATGTGTCGCAGGCGGCCGCTGGAAGCAGCGACAGTAGATGTACACGCATAACTAGAGAGTTTTAACTGATTACAGGCGGATATTAACTGCACACGTACATCGCGCGCATGCGCAGTTCCTTGGAGTCGGTGATGGCAGCAGTAGGACGGTAGAGGTTTATTAACTTCGCATGCTCGTGGTACACGCGTGTGACTACAGCCAGACGGTAGCGGTCAGGGCAGCAATTTGCATTGACGGTATATTGAAACTCCCACTCTGCAGTATATCTGTGGCGCGATTGTGTAGCGCATGTTGCAGCTGGCATTCAGAGTGCAAGAGTTCCTCTTTGCATAATCTTGTGGAATACTCTTTTCTTAATGCACCCTGTCATTTTCTCTCTCTCTCTCCCTTTCTAGAATTGGGAGCAGGCAGGCTAACTGTCGGCAAAATCTATGGTGGTCTCCTAATTCTTGAAAACTGGAGAACCACGAGATTCGGACAAGCTCCTGGAGCAGGGAGTCTGACGGTGAGAATACCGAAGTTTGATTAATGCGGTTTTTTGCCATACAAATGCAAAAACAGTCTTGTAACGCAAATCCTTCTAGAGCTTAAGGTCAGAGGCTGTACGCAAAAGTCCTTCCTACACTGGTTTACTAATTATTGCGGTTGTGTGTAAGAAGTTACATTTTAAATGTCACATCAAATTTTCTGATAGCTTGTGCGATATACACGAATATATCCTTAGTGTTCGCACTAATCACTCGTACCGTGGGCCTTCCCAGAAAAAATTCGATGCGCAAAGTTGAAGTTTCGTGCCCACACTTGTGCCTGCTGCGCCCGGTGATATAGCTTGCTATAGTTACCTTTTTCTTCAGTGTCGTAGATCATTCAATGTATACATAAAAACCGGTAAATGACGACAATAATTCATTTACGTGAAAAGAATGCAATTTTCTCACCAGATTAGAGTAACGTTCACCTAGACAGGTGTTTATTTTGAAGCGCGTTCATTACATGGCATTTACTCTTTTTTGTGTGTCGTTACGATGAAAGTGCATGAAAGAGTATCACGTGCTTGCTGTGCTGGCGCCATCTTTTTTTTAAAACATACAGTTACAGCCCCGACCATCGGCCAGTGAGCTGAAGCGTCAGATGACGTAAGAACCTCGCGATTCCGTGCCTCGCTCCATGTCTCGCGCCCCCGCAACGGCAAAGCTTCAGCGTCTCGCTATGAGCACAAGCACGGATCGCCAGGAACGGGGCAGGGCCCCCTGCCTAACTCCGCAAAAGAAAAACCGTAGCGCCCGGCTACTCTTACACCATGGCGGCTTGCAGCTGCGCGCTCAGCCGCCGACGGCGCAGCGCGAGAGCCTAAAACGGAGGAGGCGCACGTGCACGGGGCGCCCTAGCGCGCCTTGCCCGTCCGTGTGGTGTACAGTCGTCGCTTTGTGCTTGGTTCGCTGCTCTTGTTGCCTCGTTGTGCGTCTTTGCCCGAATGCCTCTGTAGTGGATCAATGTGGGCTCTCTGTGTTTCTTGTTTGCAGGAAAAGGCGAGTCCGCCATCGCCGCCAGATTCTCCGGTAGTATAGATATTGTTGCTCTTTTCCTCGCTAAAAAACGCCCCAGTGTCTATAGTGTGTTGTCGCACCCCGCTGCGGCTGGGCCCAGCAATTTCGCCCGGCTGATCCGGGCCCTGGAGGCCTGGCCTGGCGGGCGAGCCGCTTGTCCCAGCCGCAGCGGAGTGGAGCAGGCTGTGCCTCCATGTTGGCTGTGACGCTTGTCCAAAGTGGAGTGTCTACGTCAGCTGAATGCAGCCGAGACTGTGTCCGGCGCCCGTGTAGCACGGCAGACTGTCCTTCCTCGTCGATACGAACGGCATTGTGTCCTGCCGCACGGTCGCCGGAAGTGTGTCAGGTAGCGTCGTTAATTGTTGCCGAAACACACATCTTGCATGAATGTTAAATCCCATGCTGTTCGATGTGGTCCAATATGGCGGTGCTGGTAGGCAAAATAAGTATGAAGCACATACGTTTTACTCTTTGAAGCAAGGCAGGTCCTTAACGTGAGAAAGAATAAATGCACTCCCTGATTGTAAAGTTCGCTGTCTATAGTACTGGCGTGCTGGAGAATGCACTCGCGAAGAATGCTGGGAATAGCAACCACTATATTTGAGGGCGGTTGCGGACGTTTCTCACGCAGTATGCACTCGGCGCTAGGTAACGGCAAACTGAGCAAACAGCATTGAGCAAACGGCAGAACAAGCAGTACCTGAGAAGTAGTAGCTGACTCAAGAAACTAGTTTTCATTAGCGCAGTGAGTCAGGAAGAGAGTAAGTAAGCGACTTTTTGCAGTTCTCATTTGTTTCAAGCTTCTTCGTTCACATAGCAGCACAGATTAGCTGAAGCTGACCTTTGCATAGTTACATCGCGTACAAGGACTCTAAGATTTAATTGCAGGACTGGTTGCCCCCATAATAGTGACAGAGTTTCACGCATGAATTCCAAGTATGTCCATAGCGTTTCCATCCGCAGCGACCGTGATGTCAAAAGTTGCACTTAAACGACGTCTACGGCGTGGAACGTCGTGATAGGCACTGCTCGATCAGTCATACTCTGCGACTTTTAAAGCCTTTTTGTTCCAGTTTGTCCGTATGCTGTCTAGGTCTTCGGCATCTATTTAATGACGAGCATACATTGACGCCTCGGGCCGGTTTGGCAATCATACTCCAGCACTCGAACCAAAGCCGTCTCCGTGAGTGCATTTTCGAGCACGGCATCAAGATCTACAGTTAACGTTCGAAAGTGCGCCGTCATCATTCGGTGTTGCATTTATGTTAACTGTTGTTTGGCCTGTATATGTGGGTGTGCGCTGATTGGGCCCGACAGTGTCCTGTGCTGGTGGTGGAAAGGCGTTGTGGGAAAAAAAAAGTGTCTGTAGTGCAGCTCTAAAAGCAACAGCCAGGTGTCCCTGTAAAAAAAAGAATGTATTTATGTATGCTTAGGAGTTATGGTAAATCGGTAACACTGAAAAGGCCCTGCTGTCTATCAGCTAGAAGAGTGTAGGGACCACGCAGCAACATTGGGCGCACCTTGCCTTCGGACGACAGGTGTAGATAGCGTGTCTAGATAGATAGTGAGTAGCCTTGCCGTAGAAACCGGCCGCAGCGGCGCGGCGGCCGGGGGTGCGGCGCTCGAGTCGCCGCGGCCCCGGCCTCCGCGCCCGGCCCCGTTGCTCGGCCCGGTAGAGGGAGAGAGAGAATAGCGGAGTGCGCCCTCCTCCTGCCCTCCGAGGAGTGGGGCACCCGCAGTGCTAGTGCAGTGCACTCTGGCCACGCGGTGTGCTCGCCGCGGGGGCGTAGCGGGCAGAGAAGGCCCCGCTCCCGGGCGAGCCCGTCTCGCCCCGGGGGCGTCGGCGAGCGGAAGTAGGGCATGCCCCCTTCTCCCGTAGCTCTAGCGTCTCTTCTTCTTTACCCTAGGGCTGCTCGTGCAGCGGTGCATGGCCCGTAGTCAGGCATGCCTGCATCTCCTAGTGCCTTGTCTTGGCGGACAGCCCTGCGTAGCCCTCTCCCGCGGGAGAAATCCCCCGTCTCTCTCCTTCCCGCTAGGCGGCGACTCGCGCGGCCCGGGCGCGCAGCTCGACCGAACACGCGTGCCTCTCGGCACGCACGGCGTTTGACTTACGACCGCGCGCCACCAGAACCGGATCACGGCCGAGAGCTGCCGTTCTAAGTCAAATGCCGGCCCGAATGCCAGGGAGCGCGCGAGCATGCCTCATGTCAGACACACCCTTCCGAAACAAGGCGGTCGTCCAACCAGGAGCATACTTTTTACGTACGTTCTCCTTTATCAGTCGTTTATCACTCAGTACACGGTGGGGCTTTGTTTTTGTCCTTATCTTGCTTTCAACCTCACGCTCTGTTTTATATTGCCACTGAGTTGTCTTCAACACCCTGTACGAACTTTGTCTTGTGCGAAGGCTGCTTCAAACGTGGATCAAAACGATTCGGGAGCTTTGTCGATGACTTAAACAGCAGGCAGCGCGACTTCCTTCGCCTCAAGCAGCGACGCCGTGGAGGCTTCCTGTGTCGCAAGAAGATGAAAAGAAAGAGTGGGCGCTCGTTACCCGGTAGTAGCTGACCATCGGCCTCAAGTCCGTCTCGTGTGAAGCAGCCTTCATGCTCCGCTGCACGCACTGACCAACGCAGCGCTGTGAATCCTACCGTTCCTCGCCCTAGCTCTCTGCACTACAGGCCATTTTGATGCACACCAAACGATTTCGAGGACTGCAAGCGTCGGTAGTCTGCACAGCGCTGCCAGCCGCTAGGCGCTTCGAAAGAAGCCTCTGAAAAATGACTCATTTGCACAACAAGTCATGAGCTGTTCAGGGGGTCAGACACTCCATAGGAACTTATAAGCTGGTCATTTCGTGGCATATTCCCACTTAACTGGGCCATGACTATTATGCCAGAGGCTTAAATAAAGCGTCATTCGCAGGGACGTCGAAAGTAACATGTCATTTGAGGCAGCTATGCGGATATAGATTTGTGAAGAAAAAAAATGAAGATCTACCATAATTCGCAAAAATACAAGCCAGGTTCGAGACCTCATCGCACGAAGAGTTAGGCTACTAGGTTCAACGGCAGTTCTGTCAAGTGAGCGACGCATTAACGCGTACGTAACTCACTATCGTTGTCAGTGCACTGGTAGAAACAGAAAATTCACAAAGGTGTGGTTCTTTTTACCTCGCGAAAGTAATAACCACTGATGGTGTTCAGGGGCATAAACTTTTCTTGCACAGTCGACTTGCGAACGAAACGATGACGCCCTTGTTAACAGTTTACGAAGAAAGGAAACATCTTGTCAACAATCTTCGCTAATGGGCCTAATAAGTGACGAAACTATTTTTAGATAGTGTCTGCGACTGTTGCTGCAGCACAAGCAGTACTGGACATTTGTTAGTACAGAATCTGTAAGTCCTCGCTGAAAGGAGGTTTTCAGCGTGAAACTTTAAAATATTTTATCACGCGCAACACGTTGGTCTATTAGGTTTAGAAATTATACTGGTCCGAAAAGCCGGCATTAGCTGTTAGTGCGCATTATCACCTTTACTGGAAAATGGCGCCTCTCTGCGTAACTATTGGGAGGATTCGGTACGTTCCAGGATTGTGAACGCACGCTGTGCTGTAATTTGTCGACAGGTGAGAGCCGTTCAGCTTTAGCGAAACTCCAGAATAACAATACCTTGGCTTTCGGAGTTGTGTAAAGGTGAGGAAGACACAGCATTCATTACTCAATAGGGAAGATGACTAGAAGTGAACGCTATCGAAATGCTGGGAGCATGAAAAACAAAAACGGTCAGCGAGAGCTATTTGACGCCACTGCATTGGCTCATGACACGGGTGAGGTCGCTGAAGGCGACAACATCTCCGCAGTCTAGAGACTCCTACAGAGCTGTAAAGAAGCAGGCCTTCCTCAAGAGTATGCTCAACACTACCAAAACTTGACTCTAGCGCAAATCTGAGAGGCGCTGGAGAAAGTCGACTAGACTAGTGAGTAGTGCAGTCTCCTCACGGAGGACCTAGTGTCCGATGCCCAGGCGAGGAAACAGGAAACAAGGCGCATTCATCCCGTGTCTTCTGTAATGCTTTATTCTAATAGCTGAAAAGGCAGTCCAAACTAACTGCGTAAATGTAGTTAAAAGGCAGTGACCTGGGAAATTTCCGCCTCGATGGTGGAGGGAAACGCTTGACATCTGGATCGGACGCGTCCAGCTCTAACGAACGAAAACAGTCCCGAATCAGTGTAAGCGGGCGTCTTGGCAATTGGCGCTTAACAACCGCAGCGCAGGCGTAACGCTCGGCCAAGACGCATCCTTCAATGATAGGCCCAAAAGCACGCAGTGGTTTACTTTGCCACGGCATTGCTGCAGCGGAGCATTTATTTTCTTCGTTTGTTTGTGTTTGTGTCTCTTTGATGTGTTTGTCCAAATGGCTTTTTGTTTGTGGGACGTGCAAGCTGAACCACTGATCTGCCTTCCCCTTGATACCGTAAGTTGGCTGTTCTTTGATGCTTTGCGCATATGAACTTCTGCTATGGCGTTCCTTCGAGAAAGGGAGGTTCTTCTCAACATGAAATTCCGCTCACAAACTTCGATCCCAGACAAAGACGCCGATAGATTGAGGGGACAAGAAAATGAGACTGAAAAATTATGAAAAGAAAGCATAGAAGGCACGGGCGCAGTGGGATGCCCTTCACCCGATGGGTTGCCCCGAGCCTGGTATGGCTCCGATGCGTGGCTCATCGCCAAAGCTCCGGCATCAGTGAAGGGAAAACGAAGCGCATGAGTGGGCGCTCTTACCGGTGTACACCGGCGGCCGAGGGGAAGGCAGCGTGGCGGCGCTTGCGGCGACGGCCGCGGCCAGCGGCGGCAGCTCTATACAGCGCGTGCGTATTTCCTCGCCGGGTCCTCCGCTGCCGACGCATGCGCGGCCGCAGCGACCGTCCCTGCTCCAGCGTTTGATGGGCGCCGTGCGCAACTCCAACACCCGAGCGAGCCACGGCAGCCTGAACCAGGATGAGGCACACCTGGACGACGGACACCTGCAGCCGCCTTCCAGGCACGGCTCGCTGCACCGCTCGAGTCTCAGGTGAGCACGAGAGTCATTCGGACGGCTGGCCCGTCTTCGCACGGCAAGCGCAAATAAGATGAGGCGAACGCTTGGGGGCTTCTAGCGCGCTTCAGCACTAGGCGCCTTCTCATGACGGACGAAACCGCTGTCTAAAGTGGCGGCATTTGGCACCGAATCAAGTTTTCATAGTCCCTCTTTTGAAATTCATTCGAACCGTAGCTCAAGATCTGAAGTGTGCACCCTCTAGAACAGTGACCGACGTGTTCCTTCTCTACTCTCGCGAGAAAAAGTACACGGACTGTGAGTGTCTCAAAGTAAGTGAAATTCCTTGCAACCAAAGCACGAAGCCTGGAGCTGCAGCTGTGCACTGCGGTTTCGCATTCGCAGATTTAGGTTTCTTCACTCGATTTCAAGCTGCATGCCTTGACTGCAAAAAGGAAAAAAACCGGTTCCTAAGGGACAACAAAAACAAATAATACTTCATCGTCGAAGAAGAGTCGATTTACTTGTCTATGCGTAGTCTCCTTCGCTCTAAATTTCTTTGATCACATGACTTGCAAATCCTCGTGCGTCGCCACAGGGTGCTTGACTTGTTGCACTCGACCCACAAGCCATCGCGCTTGCAACTCACACGCTTCCAGACGTATTGGCTAGCCGATGGAATATGGTAGTGGCCATTTAGTGTTATTGGACTGTTCACACAAGGATGGCTTCGGCAGCGTTTCGACAAGCGTGCAGTTAGCGGGCCATGGCTTCTTGAGTCAAGCGGCGCTGTTCTACACTCGAAAAGCTCCCTGCATTGGCTTTGCGATCGCGCGCACTGAGTTGCAGAGCACGTTGTGCGTCGTTTAACTGTGAAAGCAGCCCAAATTCAACATTTCACCTAATTTGGCTTATTGTAGTCACCGCTGTCTACGATCCGTCGGATGTGGCGTCTTAAGTCGCGAAAGCAGAAGTTCTGGTCCGGGAGGTGAGGGGCTTTATGGCTTGCCATTGTTTATGGACCACTTTCAACGATTACCAAACCGTGTTTCGAGCTATTCCGTTGAGGGTTCAGCAGGCTTCTCTAGCAGTACATATTTTGTAAATTTTTGCGGCTGTAGTGATCTGTACACACGCGTATCTACAATCGTGCAAACTGGAACCGAAAGACGTCGAATGGTATCCCGACCTATACATTTCCATAAACTTTGCTCACCAAGAACCGACACCGACAGCAATCGCAGACCCGCTGGCAAACCACGCACACCATACAAAATGAGGGCAACGAAGTCCATGTGAGGCATCTGTGAAGCTTTGAGGCTAGGTGACATTCTGGTTTGGTTTGGTTTATGGGGTTTAACGTCCCAAAGCGACTAAGGCTATGAGAGACGCCGTTGTGGAGGGCTCCGGAAATTTCGACCACCTGGGGTTCTTTAACGTGCACTGACATCGCACAGTACACGGGCCTCGAATTTCTCCTCCAAAGAAATCCAGCCGCCGTGGCCGGGATCGAACCCGCGTCTTTCGGGCCAGCAGCCGAGCACCATAGCCACTAAGCCACCGCGGCGGCCTAGGTGACATTCTCGCTGCGGGAGAGAGGTCACATCAGAACTAAATCGATTTGCTTTCACCTTCTGGCCAGTGTTTCTCTTGCAATTTCAGCCAATTCGTTTAGCTTTGCCGGCGCCTCTGGAGTGTTTAACATGGCGCAGGTCTCGTTTGGTCCTGCCATAAAACAACAGGAATAAACACGCGTTCCCGCTTCACCTAGAGCACTCGGATCAAGCGCCGGTTTCGTCTCGGATTTTGGCCGCAGCCATTCCGCTTGCTAACAAGTTCAGCGACGGAGCGCACAGCCTCCGCAGCCATGTCGTTACGCATCCGGCTTGCAATTTCACAGATCCAATTTATTTGCTCAGTGGCGTGCGAACAACCGAGTTTTCTTATTTTCTCAAGGACACTTGTTCGCCACCGAAGGGACCTTCTCCCCATAATCAGAAATATGACGCATCCCATGTTCAAAATTTCGAAAATTATCCTCACCTAACGCGAAAGAAATCGTACACATCGTGGGCACTGCCTGAGTTCGGGAGGTTGGGCTCGTTGCGGTTCTCAGGAAGAGGGAATGCGCCAAAATTCGATGCAACGTGAACTGTGTACTTGAATATCTATCTGCCTATATCCTAAAACCGCGGCCACTCTTCCCTGTGAGGTTGACTCGGAACCTCCAAGCAGGTGTTGACACTGGGCCTTAAGGTCGTACGAATCACCCTTCGTTCCCAGTATACTGGTAACATTTAAAAAATCCCGCACTTTTCAGCCTCTAACTGGAGGGCCATCCGTGTTCCGCAAGGTAAACATGCAAGCGCTGTGCCCACAATGTTATTTTCCACGGAATATAGTTCAGAGCTTCAAACTTCTAATCATTTGCACTTATCAAAAACAGATAATTTGGCTTGTGGTGTGACCAAGAGCGAGGTAACGGACCTAGGGGAGCGGTTACTGCGTTTTAATTGTTTCTAACTCGGATGCTTCCTTACAAACCTTTAGTCTTGTTTTTTTTTTTTTTTTTTCTCGTCATGCTCTGTGAAACTGCTGATGGCGACGAGAATATCGAACAGTGGGAAAACATGTAGCTAGAATGCGTCTGGATTGCAACATAGCGATGGCGTAAGCGCACGATTCGTTCTAGGTTTGAAAAACTAGAACGTCTCGAGCTACCGCAGATTCTTGATGTCTGTGTTCTAGCGGCCGACACCAGCGTGTCTTTTCCTGGTGTATTCTACGCTTCAGTACACGAAGAAATTAATGTAAGGGATAAGGAATTCAACACATCAACCTCACCGCAGCACACATCTCAAAATATAAAGGAACAAGTCGTTCACCTTCGTATTTTGTCACTTTATGCCTGGGGCACGCAGTTTACCGGTGCGAGTGCGAAAACTGGGCTAGTCGGTAGGATGTCGTCCACTCTGGCCTTTACTAAGAACTCGCTACGACAGATCAGAAACTTCAACGAAATGGGGGAACAGTTCCACAGTTTCCCTGTTTGACTTCTGTCTTCAGAAAAAAAAAAACGAAATGCAGAAATGATCATGTGACTGAGAAGCAAGTAACGAAGAGTGTTTTTCACCTGGCAAAAACCGCTTCAGTTTATGATCAAGAAAGGTTTAGACTACGCAGGAAAAGTCTTGAAGGTAGTTATGAGAAATAAATTGCCACCTCAGGAGAATAAACATGCCTCAAAAAGGTTTTATTGCATCAGTGCGGGAACTACTTGCTGCCGTCCTTCTTCAACAGCAGCAACTGTTCGTAATTCAGTCGATGTTGTCGTGCATATGTGTAACTGCATCCTGCACTTCGCAAAGTGGTACAGGGAATCTGGTATATGCTGAGGCATTCAGCAAACTGGAGGGTTTAATGTTGTCGGCGAACTTAGTTCGCAGAGCTGGCTTAGCGGCAGAGAATCTTCCTCGTTATGCTGAAGGTTCCAAGTTTGAATCCTGGCGCTAGTGCGAACACGCTGGCTTTTATTGGTACAAGCGACCTCCGGGCAGGTGCACAGCTTTTCATGGGTGAAACGCTTGATAAATGTGCCACGGCAGGCGGTCGGTCACCTATTCGCTAATACTGGCCTGTAGAAGGCGAATGCATGTAAAGTAACAAGCGACAGGTACCCGGCCATTTGCGACTAAGCATGTGAAATCATGTGAACCCATCGGACCCGTGACGTGGCGTAGTATACAAGATGCCTTTGTCTACTAGGACCGCTGTTTGGGCCCCCGGCTGTTCGGCACTGGTTTGTTTTCTTTCCTTTTTTCGGCAGTGAGCTCCTTCTTTCTTTCTCCAGCTTATTTCAGTGCTCGAAACTCATTCACATGTATTTGAGGGCGTTCGTTACCGTTTGGGGCTATATTTAAAATGAAATGCCTCATGTTGCACCGGCCACAGTTTGAAAATACGTCACCCGTACCGGTGAACGTGTGAGGTAAAAATGACATTTTTGAAGGAAGAGAGCTTTCGCGCTATGCGAACAATTTTCTCCGGAATGTTTCTTTTCTTTCTTTAGCCGACTTTTCCTGGGTGGGTGCTTTAGCCACTAAGAAAAGCCGTCATGAAACAGAGAATACCTGCAACTTGTTAGAAAGTCTACCGTGCATTTTTCGCTTGCCTCAAGTTTTGCATTGATTCAGGCCAAAAGCAAAAGGAACAGCTGGGGATGCTAACAAGTAGTTGGCGCATATATTAACTAAGAATTTTACACAGAAATGTTTTTTTGTTAAAGTCAACTATCAACGAAGCAAGAAAAAGTAATAGGTCAGCGACAAAGGTGAGCGCGTCGGGTCCTTTGCCAACGGTGAAAATAGGCGGCGGGAGTAGGAACGCATCAACACTACCGGAACTCATGAACTCTATGCGTGACAGGGGGAGTTCATGGTTACAGCACGAGTCTGCGCAGTTATACAATGACCCTCTAACATTCATCGCACCATGGCATGCATGCGGTTTTGACGTGGCTAGTCTTGGCATCATGCACGCTAAAAAGCTCATTGTAAACTACGCCACACGAATTTCGTGGCAAGACAAGAAATTTAGGGCTCGAAAGACAGCACGTCGCGAATGCACGAAAGATTGCATTAAGCGTGCAAATAGTTTGTAGTCAGTGGCAATTTGCCGAACTTCACGTGTACGAAGCGAGTTGAGAGTCGTTACGCCAGGCTCTATAGGCTGGATAATTGATCAGACGCTGTTGGCAGCGCCGCTACATAGACGGTCTACCCTCTGCGTGGTGGGCAGTACCCGCGAGAAAGTTACGTTGCACGCACTGTAAGAACAGCTCTGTGGTCAAAACGTGGTCCTTTGTAAAATTTGTACTTTCGCGCTCGAAGTGCTCGCGGATAACAAAAAAAAAAAAAAAATGAGACCAGGTGGTCGCAACAGTTGGTTCATAAGGAACATGTGGTCCGAGGGAGTGTGCTCTATAGAGCACGTGCTGCCATCTGTGGTCATGTAGTTCTAGTGTGTCTGACAGCGGGTCCACTTCATCCCGAGAGAGAGAGCGAAAAGTCTGAGATGTTTTTTTTTACTATTGTTCTCCTTTATGACGACACATTGTGAACCTATCTTTCTATCATGACATGCATATATGTACGAGGTCTGTTAGAAAAGTATCCGACTTTATTTTTTTTTTTTTGCGAACACCTGATGGATATGAAACAAGCGGGCCTGCATCAGGCGACCTTGAACCTTCATGCGCATGCACGAATTTTTTCCCGCCTGCCGATCGCGTCAGTCGCTGGGACGCAGCATTTGAGTGAGGCAGTGTGCAGTGCTGTCGTCGGTTTTTTATTGCAAGGAAAATGGCGGAATGAAAGGAGCAGCGCTACTGCATCAAATTTTGTCATAAACTGGGCGACAGCCAAGTGGAAACCATTCGAAATATTCAGACGGCTTTCGGTGACGATGCTGTGAGCAGCACACAGATTAAGAAGTGGTACAATTGATTTAAAGATGGCCGCACATCGGTGGAGAACGAGCCACGCTCCAATCGGCCATCAACATGCCAAAATGACCAGGTCATTGCCGAACTGAACGCTGTGGTGATGCGGGACCATCGCGTGACTATCCGAGAAATTGAGGAAGAGGTGGACATGAGCAATTTCTCCGCACATTCCATTATCACTGAAGATTTGGCCATGGAGAGAGTTGCGGCGAAATTCGTGCCGAAGCTGCTCACGGTGGAGCAAAAGCAGCTTCGTGTTGAAGTCTCACAGGACATGCTGGATTCCGCAAACAGTGACCCCGACTTCATCAACATCATAATCACTGGTGACGAGTCTTGGGTGTACAGGTACGACCCGGAAACCAGGTCCCAGTCGTTACAGTGGAAGCATTCCACGTTACCAAGACTTAAGAAGGCCCGCTAAGTGCGCAGCAATGTGAAAGTGATGCTGACTGCTTTCTTTGACACCCTCTGTGTGGCAGACCACGAGTACGCACTCCACAGCGTCAAACAATGACCAAAGAGTAATACAGGGATGTCCTCCTTTGCCTACGTGATGCTGCGCGGCGCAAGAACCCGGAGTTGAGGTCAACAGGAAAGTGGCGCATCCATCACGACAATGCTCCTGCACAATCCTCGCACTTGATTCAGAATTTTTGGCGAAAAACCAGACTCCTGTAGCTCAACAGACTCCTTACTCTCCTGATATGGCCCCTGCGATTTCCGGCTGGTTCCCAAAATCAAAAGGCCATTGAAAAGAGCGCGATTTCAGACAAGGAAGAACATTATGGCTGCAACGACAGCTGAGCTAAACTCCATTCCGAAAGGGGCCTTTTCTGAATACTTCCCGCAATGGCAGCACCGCTGGGAGAAGTGTGTGGAGTCCCGAGTAGACTACTTTGAAGGTGACTAGGTTTGCAACGCTCCTGTTATGCAAGTTTTTTTTCTACGGGCAAAGGTCGGATACTTTTCTAACATACCTCGTATATGAGAGAAGCCACTCTCATATTTATAACGAGCCCATATTTCATATATATATATATATATATATATATATATATATATATATATATATATATATATATATATATATATATATATATATATATATATATATATATATATATATATATATATATATAAGTTACGTAAAAAGAGGAATATTGCTTCACATCGAAACATTTATTAGGTCGACGTTTCGGCCAGAAGCTGGCCTTCTTCGTCGACGTCGACCTTGTAAATGTTTCGATATGAAGCGATGTTCCTCCTTTTACTTAACTTATAAGCATCAGTCGAGAAAGTTATTTTCGGTTTTTCTGTTAAGTTGACACTGCTGACGTCCCGGTGATAGAGAGGCAGTTATTGTATTTTTTGCGAAACATTGTCTTTCTTGAATTTTGCGCAATATACCTGATGCAAAACTCTGCGATCAAGCATCTTCTGCGCACTTTGGAGGTCGCCATCAAAGATCACTTGTGATCGCAATCTGAAAAAGGCAGGGAAAGCGTCAGTCCCAGCTTGCTTCCTTCCACGCGCACCGTCGCGTGCAAAAACTAGCCGGGATGACCGCCGCTGCGTTGTCTGCACGTCACCAGAAGTGGCCATTGGACTACGGGTGGCGTAAGCCGATTATCGAAGCATTTCTTCGTTCTAGCCTACTCGATCGCTTTGCTGTTTGGAATGACCGATTCCATTCACGCGGAGAGCGAAGCACGGAATTAGGGTTTTTCACGTAGTTAATGGTTTAGAAAAAAAATCCGAAGGAACGTTAATATAAGGTGGAGAGTTTCAGCGTCAGCTGTTAAGGAGGTCATGGTCATAGTAAAGCGGTTTAATGGGTCATGTGACCTATGATAATGAGCCAAGTGGCTTTGCTACGACATCAGTAATGACTTCATTTCTTGCGAGCGCGAACACGAAGGCAACAAATACGTATTGCGATTTTGAGGACTTATGACAGAAGCGGCTATGTTTACTTTGCGTGCTTACAGAAAGTACCATATAAAAAAAATTCCGACGCAGAGCTTAGTGCAGTAGCCGTTTCACGTGTAGTAGGCTCGGCAACTTCGTTTCTACCACACGCTTAAAGACGCATTCATGCATGTTATACCGATCCCAATCTCGAACCCTAAGTCGTCTAAACTGTTATCAAATTAACGGTTTTTTTGTACTTTTCGCAAGCGTTTATGGCGTCTCGAATCAGTATCGGCTGTTCAGATTGTCGACATAGGCATAGGTGATCGGCCTGAAGTGTGTTTAAAAAAAAAATGTTTGACAACGAGGACATTACTCCAGCTAATAAGCAGTGCAGGTCTGTCCTATGGCGCCTCTAAAATATGCAGCAAATAGCTGTTTTTTTAGAGCGAGAGCTTTACTGGCCTAGTCAAGCCGAGGTCATAGGCGCCGCAATTTCACCTTCAAGTGGAGCAGCAGTGGAGGTGTGGCAGCCACGTGACATATCTTCTCTCATTCCCTCCTTTATCCCTTCATTTAAGGCGCCGTTCAGGTGTTCACCGAGATGTGAGACAGATACTGCGTCATTTCCTTTCCTCAAAAAACAATTTTCAAATTCCTCTTTCTTCCTTTCTTCTTTCACTCCCTCCTTTATCGCTTCACTAACGGCGCAGTTCGGGTGTCCACCAAGATGTGACAGTTACTGCGCCATTTTCTTTTCTCAAAAACCAAACAAAACAAGTGGGTCGCCGGCGTTCATTGGGTTGACTGGCGTTGGCGTTGGCAACGGTGTAGAGTCTGTTGGTTTTGACGAAAGGAAAGGCACACAACTGGCTGCCTGGGTCAGTGGATACCTCAATCGCGCTTTCATGTACGTGGCGTAGGTGTCCTCCTGCAAAAACCTGCTTTCGCTCAATATTTTTTCTATGGCTTCGATGAAGCCCATTCTCGTAATGCATCTTTAAACACTGCAGTTAGCACTAATTTTCATCGTCGTGCTTGAAGAGTAGTACGGTCTCGAGTTCTTAAGACATTCACATTTGCTGGAAATCAAGGGATGGGCTGCTTTTGTATTCTTTCATATACTTGAACTGAACGACTTCAAGAACATCTTCAAAATCTAAAACTTCATGTGCTACACAAGCTGAAGCGATGGCCCTCTGTTTTGCATCGTTTCTGGCGCCCTCGTCAGCGTCACCGACCTGTTCGTCGCAAGAAAAGAAAGTCCAAAGCCTTTCACTGCGTGAACTTCGCCGCAAGACATAGCGCCTTGAAAGTTAGGCTTCGCTAACTGCGCCATAGCTGTGCAACAGAGACTGCTTGCGGTTTTGCATCAGGACGCTCGCGTTCTGTGCGTAGACGCGGAATTGGGGTCCAGGGGACCAGATTCACCTAGCTGTTCGCACGTCTGGGTACGTAAGATCGGTTCACTAATTGGATGCCGCAGGATTGATGGCCATTCGCGATAGGTGAGGAGACGACAACGAAGACTTTGGTCAATGCTAAGCGATTTTGAGTACGAACAGCGTGGCTAATCAGATTCAAAGAGCTGTTCACATGCCTTCGTGCGCAAAGTCGGTCCGTTGCTGGCCGACGCCTCTCGCAATCACAATGGCCACCATTTCGTCGGTATCCGTGATTGGCCAGCGCAAGTGCGTCGGCCAATCACGAGCCGCTTTTTAGCGTAAATACGTGCGAGCGACTTTCCGAATCTGTGCTGGTATGATACAACGATTCTTTTCCGTAAATTCCATTCTACCTCGTCTCCACCCCGCAGAACGGATGATCCCGGTAACAGCTTGGGCGTAGTGGTACCTAAGCCCCAAGTTCGAAAGATATCGGTATGAAATGGAATGGGGACAGAATCGTTGCGCACTGCCTGAGCCCTGGCTCCCCGCTCTTCTCTCTCCCCAGCATGGAGCGCAACGGCCAGTCATCGGAGAAGCCGTGGCAGCGCTCCCTGAGCTTCCTGCGCCGTGGCAGCAGCCGGCGGCACCGGCCCCCCCAGGCGGGGCCCCCGCCTCTGCCGCCCACCGCCCCTCCGGCCCCCGAGAAGGTGGGCGCCGGCCCGGGCGCCGGCTTGCCTGCCGCCGTTGCACGCTGCATGCGCCGCACCTGCACGCCTCCCGGGGGGGCCTCAGCCGCGCCGCCGCCGCCGACGCCCCCAGGGCAGCACCCGCCGCACTGTGCACGCGCGTCGCGCGAATCGCCGCGCGAGCCCCCGCGCCTGACGCTGCGGCGCCGCGCGCAGGGCGACCGGCCGCCGGCCCGGCTGCGGCCGGACTCCATCGCCCTGGGGCCGTCGCCGCAGGGCAGCCGCTGCACGTCGCCGCTGCGTCGGTCACCGTCGCCGAGGCGCTCGGCCGCGGGATTCTCGGACGCCGTCAGCGACCTGGTCGACAAGGTCAAGTACGAGACGAGTCGCCGGGGCCGCGCAAGAGGTACGCCCCGACCGCCACGGCTCGAGCTGAGGACCCGGCCAGGTCCTTGGGCACCCTCAGAGTTGGAAGACGGATGGAGGGCTAGGTCGCTCACTGGAGCGATGCAGCTAGGGCTCCCATTTTCGTTGTTTAGTGGCCTTTGACAGAATACCTGTACTTTTTGGCAGACGTCTCATGTTCCTGGTCGTTGGAAGCTGTCCAAAGGATCCAAAGCGTGCAGCCCTCGTTTCAGTGATTATGAAATCTGTTTTAACCAACGAAACAGCCCTACAAGCATGTCTCAATGCATTGTGAACGCTGATTTTATGAAACCTTGTGAGAAGACGCTGAAATCATACGGGCGACACCAAGAGTAATTTCTTGCGTTCAGTTCAATTCAGGGCCTTCATGCGACATGTGACATATATCAATAAAAAAAAAGTATTGATGAATGAAGAAACTTTTCATCTTTTGTTGCTGTAACAAATGTCAACTTATGTAGTCGGCACAGGGCGTCTGTAAGTTGACAGTTCTGCGATTTAAACGCTGTTTTTTCTTTCCTTCTGCAATCTCGCAAAAAACTAGTTATGCCTTCGGGAAAAATACACAAAAAGTGCATTTTTCAGGTTAAACTTAAGTCCTCCACAATAATTTCTCTCTGTGTAGGACCACACACCTAGCCACACAGGTAGGGTTCATCGACACAGGCGCGAACAAAAGTTACTTCTTGTTTCTTAGAATAAACGAAGTTGCACTAACGCTTACTCCGCGTGCCCAGCACTCTTCAAATCCGCCTGCAAGATTGATCCCCGCGATAATTATGGCATGTGAAGATGGAAAAAGTGGAGAACGCAGGCCCTTTTCCCTAAAACGTATTATCTCGGTCCAAAGATACTCGAGAAACGCAAATAGGTTTTCGAAAGTAAGATAAGATCTAATACCTATTATTTTCCACACGAAGGCGCTTTTTTTTTTCCTCCTCGCTAATATGCAGCATTATTGTTCTAATTGCGCGTGATCTAAACGCGTGTGAAGTATGCACCGAGAAGATGAGTGCACAGGGCCGGGACCTGCGTATCAGTCTTTTCCGCGGCAACGGGGTGACCTGGACTTCATTCAAACACAGGACGAACGTTCTGGTGATGAATTGCATGCATTTTTAACGCATACCGTTAGGAGCCTCGTGTCGCAGAAGAGACGGCGTCGAAAAATCCCCAGCGAAGCAACCCACCTTAGCAGGTCGCAGTTTATGATTGGCCGCGACAGGTAGCTTGGAAGAGCAGCCTCGGGCGCACATGCTCCACCGGTGGCAGCAGCTGCCATCGCAGGGCAGTGGCGCATCCCTTAACCGCTGCACCACTGCGCCATGAGTGGAATGAGTACTCCCAGGGATCTGTGAATGTAAAGTCGATAATTATCAATTCCGCATATATGGGCGTTAACTCATTAACTCTCTCGCGTCATGCCCTCCATTTTTTTTTCATTCGTTTGGGGGCTCTGAAGGAGTTAGTGACGAGAAAGCTTTTTACAACTTGTAATGGATTATTCTATAAACTGCCGAGTGCGAGTAACAGCCTTCTTTTTTCTTTGTCTGCAAGAGGGTTCTCAGCAGCATTATGGCTGCTTTGAACGTTGAGAATGGTCCCGGCGCCCGTGAGCGAGATAAAACTTACGATCGACAATTTCACAAACACGGATCGTCTGTATAGGCTTACTGCTTCTTCCAGTTTTTGTCGGTGGGTCTGCGCACTGACGCTGCGGAGCTTTGGCGAACCATGGTGGAGCGGCTGCCTCCAGTTATCGTGATAAAGCAAAATATTAACTGGTTTTTACCGCGAGGTCCTACGACTTCTGGTTTAAAGGCTTCGGTCAGAAATCGGAGGCGATATGTTACTGATCTTTTTTCACGCAACAGATGCCCTTGCACCCTCGAACGCCTAAAAAAAGTGGGAAGATTAGAGCGGGCAGCGTCAAAGAAGTGGCCGATGGATTTGTGTGCTCGCTATTTACTTGTCTGGCTCGGCCTCTTTTGCCCTCTCTTCTTCGTAGTGCTCTTGACCATGTACTGTAGATCGTGACTACCACAAAGTGGCTAGCAAAGGTTCCACTTTTTCCGTTCGGTCGCTACGGCGGGCCAAAGCACGTTCTCCGGGCCGACGCGGCCTCTCTGTTGACTCCCCCTCCCGTGTGTTCTTGCAGCGCGGCTTCACGGCGACGAGTTCCTGCGCGACTCGCCGCTCCGCGGCCGCCGCGGGTCGGCGGAGTACCGGAGCAGCACGTGGCTGGGCCAGCGGTCGCGCAGCCCCTCGCCCAGCCGTGCGGCCGAGCGCCACTACGGCGGCGCGCGGTCTGCGAGTCCCGCGGCCTCGGCGCAGAGCCTGCCGGCCCAGCGGCGCCGGCTCCCGCCGACGCCGGCCAAGCCGTCGCGGCTGCGCCTCGACGCCCGCTCCATGGAGGCCGGCATCAACTTCCCCAGCGTGTCGCAGTCGCCCACGCTGCCGGGCGCCCGCTCGCCGGCCGCCATCAACTTCCCCAAAGTGAACGCCTCGCCAACCCACTGCCCCCGGCAGCTGCCCTCGCCGCTGCTGCCCAATGGATACAAGCCGCGCCGCACGCCGCGCCGTCGGCGAAGCGGCGACACCGACGACGACGACTGGTGCTAGCAGCAGCCGCCGCCGCCGACCCCATGCAAACCGCCGCCGCCGCCGCCGCCGCCGACAAAGAGAAAAAAAAAAGTTTTATTACCTGAACGAAAACGAAAAAAAAATCTACTGCGCAAATAAACTAAACAAGTTACATATAACGCTTCGGCTCCTGTCTTCAATTGCCGCGTCGTCGTGCTGTAAAAAAAACGCAATGCCCCACTTGCGCAAGTTCGCAAATATCTGAGCTCTCGCGCAATTGCACGCCGTTTTATGCGCACAGAAAGAAACAGCACCTGTCTCTAAGCTTGGGATTTCCTCCTCATCGACGCGAACTGGTGCCTAGCACGGAGATGCGACTTCAAGCCCGTTCGTTCTGACAGGCGACACGTCGAATGCTCCGTCGGCAGCAAATGATGATTGGCCCATGCGGCGCGTGATGTTTGGCTTGTAATTGCTGTTTTGGATATTAATTTCTTCGTCCTTGCTTATTTGTACTCAATTTCGTTCTCATTTGACTAGGCTACAAATTTTGTGAAGCTTGGATTGCTCTGCAGCGCCTCCGGGTTATAGGGTTATGGAGCGTTGGTTATAGAATGTAGGACGTAGGACAAAAGTGCTCAGCACAGTAGCATGCCTTGCCGACCTCTCGCGCTAACGCAGCGTCTGTTACTGCGACACGTGTGGCATCTAAGATTTATCTTCAGAGAAACGTCCTTTACAGTGCATGCATATTGAAGTGGTAGGTTTTGCCCGAGTTTCCATGAAAAAATCCAGAAGTTTTTAATCTTCTTCTTCTTCTTCAGTCTGCGTGCTCGCGAACGCGTTCTTCTCTCATTTCGCCCTGAGGAGCCTGTCGGTGGTGACGCATCATTTTCAGGGAACAATCGAAAGCCAATGTGACGCAGCAGAAGCCATCAAAGTTACCCGAGGGTTGAAACAGAAAGCGAAATGGCCGGCGATAATGTATCGCTGTATGAGTCGTGTAAGGAAATCATGTGCAAGAAAAGCTGGCGCAAACGAATCATGCAAATATGCAGTGTCTCACTAGAGTGGAAGCTAAACGTGGCGCCAGCAAGTCGGGGTTGCAGCTGTAGCTCCCGCTTTTCAGTGCCAGCAGAGTGCATTTGCATTTTACATTGTCCGTAATCGAGCTTCGCACAACTCCTAACGCTTACAAGGATCGAATGCGCTTCATTTACACTGCAGAATACGTCGAGAAATCGCGAGTTGTGAAGATAAAGTACCGCACAGAATGTGTGCTGCTGCTTGAGTTTTTACTGGCGCTCTCATTGGGCTGCGGTTTCGTTCTCCAATTTGCCTGAAGAAGTGCGATGGAGGCCTATATTTCAGAAGCTGCGTGAAAACCGTACCCACTTCCTCGAAGTATTCGGGTGCATCTTGATGCTTGAATGCATAATCGGACTCAGTGGCGCTGCAAGATGATGCGATAATTTAGAACTTCTTGTTAGGCTAGATTGTGCATGTTGTAACAAAAGAACTGTAGCGCAACCAAGACGAACACAATAAAGGACCACACAGGACTAGCGCTAAACTTCATCTAACTTTATTCACTAACAGCGCAGCAAATATAAGGAAAAGCCAGGACATGCGCAGATACCAGTTCCCACACAACACTATCAACAAAACCATTCAAGATAAGCCATTTCCCACTTGAAGAGGGTCACAGACGTATTGCTAACACAAAATACACCTCTCTTTCTTATATGAAATGCCTCCAATAGTTTCCTTGCCTTTGTATCTTTGCTCTTACCTAAAATCTTTATCTCATGAAACTGTGGTTGGCACTTTTTGCAGTACTTGCATCTAACCCGTGGCGAATGTTCTGCCGCTCGAGAACACTCATAACACTCCGCGCAGTGCTGAGAAAGATGTGCACCACCTACGTCTTTTAATGACCGCGCATGCTCGCTTGCCCTTTCTTTGATGCATCTCCCTGTTTGGCCCACGTAGGCCTTCCCGCACGACAGCGGTATTTTGTATACCACCCCGACGCAGCAATTAGGGAACTTCTTGTCATGTTTGATTCGGCAACCACTCTTGTCCTTGCTCGCAATGCGCGCGCAGAGCTGTGCCAGCTTGCGTGGGGCCGAGAAAACAACCGGCACGCCATGTTTGTTGGCGTGTTGTTTTCTCGGCACCACGCAAGCTGGCACAGCTCTTAGCGCTAGTCCTGTGTGGTTCTTTCTTGTGTACGTCTTGGTTGCGCTATAGTTCTTTTGTTACAACAGGAAGCGATAATGCAAGCCGCGAATAAGTATAGGGCGCGGAGATTAATAAACGATTTTGGCGAAAAGCGAAACTGAACCGACGTTTACTAGGCCATGCAACAAGTTTCAAAGCTGTCTTCTCAGGATCGAAACAAATAAAGTATAGGTTTAATATGCATTCGTACAGTACAGCAATAGGACGGCGTGTCTGTCCTATTGCTACTGTCCTACTGTTCAGATGTGTCATGATGTTCGGGCACTGAGTCACTGCTTTTATTGCAGGTTGCCAGCCGAAGTCGTGTGGGTGATACCCAACATGGATTTGAAACAAGAGAAAAGATGACGCCCCATCAATGTACAAGAGTCTCCGAGTGGCGCGGGAAATTTTCATGAGGGATAGGGTAGTCCGCGAGGCGCGGCGCGAACTATCCGCTGATTAAAAGGGATATAATTCATCTGAAAGGGAGAGTTACATCGGATAGTTGGATAGTTGAAAGGGATCATTGCATCTGTGTTGCGGATGCAACTATGCAACAAATGCAGGCAGTTTAGGTCTCCATCGATTCGACTGGTGGTATGAGAAAGCGTTCAAAACCTGGCAGCAAAATGTATTTCTCATATCTCAGTCACAACAGCATGAAATATCAAGTGGCCATGGCCCCGCCGTGGTGGCTCAGTGGTTACGGCGCTCGGCTGCTGACCCGTAAGACGCGGGTTCGATCCCGGCCGCGGCGGCCGAATTTTGATGGAGGCCAAATTCTAGAGGCCCGTGTACTGTGCGATGTTAGTGCACGTTAAAGAACCCCAGGTGGTCGAAATTTCCGAAGCCCTTCACTACGGCGTCCCTCATATATCCTCAGTTGCTTTGGGACATTAAACCCCAATAAACCAAACCAAGTGGCCATGATCCGACAGTGTAAAGTCGCCCGACCCCTAAATTGGACTTTCTAGACACGTAGACCTGGTTTCATCATTTCTACCCAAACAAAGCAGCAATGCATTTAGCGTAAACATGCGAACATTCTCCCTTTCCCACCCCAAAAAAAATCGAAAGGTAAACTCCCAGGCTGGTCACGGATTCGATCTTCTTCAATATTTGAGAAACTGAGCCTAATCATGTTCTTACAAAGGGGTCAGCTATAGTTAGAAGTTACGTGCGCAAATTCTGAAAGACCTGACAAGGAGACAAGCTTCTAAGCAGCGTCCGAAGCACACGCAAAACGGCTGGATTTTGAACCAGGAAGGCGCTTTGGAGCGCCGTGATGAAGTCACCCACAATGCTATTCAAGAGCTGGAACTTGAGAAGTTCAGAATATGACTTGCTCGCCCCATTTGCCTGATTTCGCTCTTTGAGACCCTCAGTGATTCTCTGAGTAAAAAGGCAACTTCATGGACGGCGTTTTTATATTGTTTTGCTTATTACCTACTGCTAGCCTCACTGTCGAGGCTGTTGCAGGATTTGGGCATAAAATAGAAAGAACAGAAACTGACAGAAAGACAGCGCACATGTATCTAAATCTTGTGAAGTTGTAGGTGGCAGGGTGGAACATTTAAAAAAATGAAACAATATCATCATCTGGAGTACACAAGTTTCTACAAGTGCAGAGCCTAAGAGTGTGAGTGCCCTTGATTAGGGGCTCTCAGAAAGTAATCTGAGCGACAGATGACCATCCGGATGCAACGGGAGTACTTGGAAGGAGCCTAACCGTAAGTTGCGTTAAATTTATACTGTGGTTTGCATAACGGAATCATTCCCTAAACATTTCGAACAATTTATATACACCTCAGGTGTCCGTACTCAATATGGCTATCCTTGGCATCGAGATGCACAATCAAAAACGTGTTTAGCAGTCCCAAACCGCGTATAAGAACGACTCAGTGGTAGTGAAAAGGAGATTGTAAACGATCACGACTGTCCCTTTTTCTGACAGCGAAAGCATCCTGCGTCCGGAAAACAAGCAAATTAACCCCAAAGTTCTCGCTGTCAGAGAATAAATAAAGCATCTATAATGCAGTTTCTTCCACCGTAGCGCACAAAATCTGTACTTTTGCTCATGAACAAGGACTACTTTGAATCGCGAGCGAAGGGCTTCTCCAGCAGAACCCAAAAACATCCCAGGTTTGGGGAAAGTTAGTTGTGTATCGTACAAGAGGGCTCACGAAGATCCTCTAGGCAGCAAGCAGCAGAGGTGCGTGAGTGGTGGACACTCTTGGTTTAAATTCAGGCTCGAACAACTGGTAACGAGAAGGAGTGATTTGTGGATCTTCTCTGGCCTAAGTGCGGCTTTCTCAATCTCTTTCTTTTTTTTTTTTTTTGTCGGCGCCTTTCTCGTCGGCTCTCGTGATAGCGCTATCACCCACGCAGCTAGTATATGCACTCACTAGCGCGCCATAGCTAGTCAAGCAACACTCTCGTACGGAAGAGTTGTTTTGAGAATAGGTGCTCAAAGAGCCATTGTTCATAGAGTTTCGTATGTTAATCCCAGAGGACAGTCTGGAACATCACAATCGTTCAGCCACTCGGGTAATGATTGGAAGTACATGGTTCAAAATGCAGTTGGCTACCAGCGGCCTTGCAGCTCCTTATTTATTTAAAATTGATTTCACTGCATTCTCCCTTCACAGCGTCCCTGCGCGCCAACTATTCTGGCGGTGCAAAGCGCCAAACGATCCATTTTGTTTTACACATGGTTAGCTCAAGTTGCCGCACAATTTACTGTTTCACCTGAATTAGCTGTTAACCTGCGTACGTCGCTCTATTTAGGCAGTGCTTTAACGGTGGCAGTAGCACCGTGAGCTTCTGCTCAGCTTTTTAAAGTGGAAAGGCTTCCTTCAAGCATTGAGAGCAAGAAAATAATAAAAACATTCCTTACGAGCACCGAACATGTAATTATGGGAATGATGTGGAAACTTTGCAGACATCCGTATGGCTTCCGCACCTTTTCCGTATGGTTTCCGACTCCTGTGCGAGAGGCTTTAGGATGATTTCCGCGTCATGCACATTAAGTCATATGAAGTCCGTGTATTGGCATTTCCTTATGTGCTATCCGTACAGTTCGTATGATTTCCACGTAGCCAAAGTGAAAAACGTATGGAACTATCGGAATCTCCATACTCAACATTCAGTGAGGATGTTATAGGTAAATACATGTTATGCTGACAAATCAGCGCTGAAGAGCACATTAGAAAGGCCGAAAGGGCGTTTGAACACGACTCTATTTAAAGCCATGTACATTTCACGGAGGCGACTCTCCACTGCAGGCAATTTGTACGAATTACGTGCCCTGGAGTGGCTTCTCTGCCTACAAGCTTTTCGAAAGCACATGTATTTTGGTGCCATGTATGTATAATTTGTTGGGCCACAGAGCGAGGGTAGCTGGGTTTTCAAAATTCTAAAAACTGATATGGATATTACTTACGGTGGAGTTACGAGAGGTATTCAGAGGCCTGGAATGGGTACACTTGGGGATAAGAGTTAATGAAAAATACCTTAGTAATCTGCGACTCGCTGATGACATTGCCTAGCTAAGTCACTCAGGAGATGAACTGCAAAGCCCGATCAATCAGTAAGACAGGCAGAGCAGAACGGTGGGGCTAAAAATTAACATGCAGAAAACCAAAGTAATGTTCAACAGTCTAGCAGGGGAACAGCAGTTTGCAGTTGGTAGCGAGGTGCTGGAAGCTGTAAGAGAATACGTCTACTTAGGGCAGGTAGTGACCACTGATCCGGATCATGAGAGGGAAATAACTAGAAGAATAAAAATGGGGTGGAGCGCACTTGGCAGGTTCTCTCAGATCATGAATGGCAGTTTACCTGTATCACTAAAGTGAAAAGTTTCTAAGAGCTGTAGCTTACCTGTACTCACCTATGGGGCAGAAACGGGAGAGTACCGAAAAGGGTTCAACTTAAGGACAGCGCAGCGAGCTATGGAAAGGAAAATGATAGGTGCAACGTTAGGGGACAGAAAGAGGTCAGAGTGGATCAGGGATCAAACACGGGTTAATTATATCCTATGTGAAAGCAAGAGGAAGAAATGGGCTTGGGCAGGGCATGTAATGCGAAGGCAAGATAAGCGATGGTCCTTCAGGGGTAACGGAGTGGATTCCAAAGGAAGGGAAGCGTAGCAGGGGGCGGCAGAAGGTTAGGTGGGTGAGTGAGATTAAAAAGTTTGCGGGGATAGGGTAGCCGTAGCTGGCATAAGACAGGGTGAGTTAATTGGAGAGACATGGGAGAGGCCTTTGTACTGCAGAGGGCGTGGTCAGGTGATGACACAGTTGAAGTTCCCTCTATTCTTGTAGAGGAAAATGTTGTTGATGTTGATTGCTGAAGGATGCTTGACGTCTTGCAGATTCGAATCGCTCAATCACATTGCTAGAGGACACTTCTGGAGAGGTTAACTTTTAATAACAATTAATAACACAAAGGAAGATGCAAGCAAGGAGAAAACATATTTACACTTGGCTGACTCGTTGTTCTACGTGACGAAATCAGCCCTCGGTCCTGCCGAAACAGCTGGTTTTAAACCCTATGTCCCCGCCCTCGGTGGGGAGAATAACCAAACAAGTAACTGCACAAATATCCATCCAATAAATTATTGGGGAAAGGAAAGCATCACTAATCAACAATGCGGAAAGGACCACACAACCAATCAATGATTGGGGCAAGAAGGTAACTCATCGCGACAAGCACTGTACACATATGTACACTTTCTACCATCACGACTTTAGAGAGTTATGCTTTCCTGCTGCGAGCTTCGCGAACACTCTCACTTTCCCATGATGCAGATTATTTCAACGTCCGGTTGACCCAAGTTCAAGGAAAGTCACTTCAATCCATCTGTTCAGCATCGTCGCTCCTCATGCCTGCAGCTAGCGTGGCAATATCCTGTTGACCGCGCTTCAGGCTGTCAACGCACGCCGCTGCAGACATGGGACAAAAGCCACGCACTGTGACGCGGATCCGCCTCGCCGCAAGCACTTACACAACAGGATGCGACCTAATGAATTCGTCCCTGGGGGGAGTTTGACCTTTCCCGTAATCGTCCGCTATCCGGCGCCCCCTTATCCCGCTGGGTAGCGAGTGTGACTCACCCCCTTCTTTGCAGTTGTGCGGAGGGCACAAGAGAAAGAACGTAATGGGCATTCCACTAACACGAACCGGATGTGGCAAACAATGTACAGCACCGCGAAATTCACTGACACGCTCTCAATAATTAAGAAGCTTAACAGTAATAGTTAAAAAGTTAACAATTCACTATTAGTTAACCCACCTACTAGTTAGCACGTCTTAGCTGTACTCTGATGCGCTATACCACTGACAGTGTATTATGCTGAAAAAAGCGTTTTTCTAACTCAAAAAGCCTATTTTTAAAAATTGCAGAACATCTCGGGTGAATTAGGTATGTACAGAGGGCAAAACACATGCCTAGAACAACCAAACTTTGTGTTCCGGAGCTCCCAAAGCCGCTGCGACCAAGAAGGCAAAAAATAACGATGAAATTCTACGAGTTTAACTGCACATGTTTTCATCCGGACCATTTTTAACCAAATCTTATCGCTAGTTATCGCGTGTTACGCCCGAAACACGCTCAGAGCGTGTTCTAGACATGCGTTTTGCCCTCTGTACATTCCGGTACAATGTCGTCGAAAATTGCTTCTTACGCCAGTTAACAAAACCATGGCGTACGACTCTACTGGATGTTCAGTGTTCAGGTACGTAGTTGCCTCCAGCCATGAAAAAGCCGGTGAGGTAAGACGTTCCAGTGCAAAAAAAAATAAAAAAATGCGGTGAGTATACAGCTTACGCCTTTTTTGAGTATTTTATAGGTATTTTATAGAAGGAATCCAGGCTCGATGGCAGAGGCGCTAGGATTCGTAAGTCAATAATAAACCCTAATAAAAACCCTAAATAATACGCCTAAATAATAAATAATAATACCGCGCCTAAAATAATAAACCACACCTCATGAAGATTTGCATACCAGAATGGGCAAGCTGTTAACACAGAAACGGGTATTATGAAGTTGCTCTGCTTCAGCACTTAGCGAGAAGCGAGGAACCACGTTTGTGCACTTACTGGGGGAGCTTATTTTTATTCATCTACCTTTGACTTATCTGCATGTGAACTAGTTTGAAAAGTTTGAAAAGTATTTATTCGAAGTGTGTCTCATACACTTCAGGATGGAGGCCAAAAGGCGTGGTGCCTGACGAGGGCCTTCCTCCCTGGGGTAAGCAAACTGCATGCAGCATATATATTATGACCATAAACTGTTTTTTTTTTGTTTTATTAGGCCGCGGCGGTTGAATTTCTTTGGAGGAGAAATTCTAGAGGCCCGTGTACTGTGCAATGTCAGTGCACGTTAAAGAACCCCAGGTGGTCGAAATTTCCGGAGCCCTCCACTACGGCGTCTCTCGTAGCCTGAGTCGCTTTGGGACGTTAAACCCCATAAACCAAACCATAAACTGTTTTATCCTGTCTGCAAGAACCGATTATCTGTACAGCTCATGTTTCACTAGGGAAAACGCCTCAAGTTACATTTCATGAAATTTTAAAGTATTTACTTTTTATCGTTTATAAAAACCGGCTTTCACGGTTTTGTAGCTTTAAAAATAGGGGGTTGTAACGTGTACGTAAATTTTGTATTGGAACTTCCTCAACACCTAGCGTTTTGCGCACTATATTCTTAACGGCGGCTGCTTTATGAGACCCTCAATTACTGCGACTTAAGTTTTAGACTCAGAACGTAAAAAAAAATAACTTGTAGCCCGTGTAAAAGTCCTCACAGCCGGTTTTGAGAGAACCCATTACACTTTCGTGGATAAAGCACGTAACCGGTAAGGTTGTGAAATATGGTTGCGAGAACGTTTATTTTAAGTCACATGTTCATTTTAACCATCGCGATAGTACCATACTGATTTTCTCGAGCTCTCCAGCAAAGCGGCAAAGCGGTGCAATGCAGCCTTTCTCTCTCTCTTTCTTTCCTCGAGAATTTTAAGGAACCGCTGCAAGCATAAACCTGCAAAGTTCACGGATATTGAACCTTGTGCTGCGATTACAGCTCAACACCTGGATCTCCGACGTGCGCGCAGAGCCTGTCGCTGCTCCCATGTAGAGCGTCAAAGGAAAGAGGCCGGGGTGGCACCTCTCTCCCTCGCTGCGACCGCCCTTCTCCTCGCTAGCGAAATAGGTGCATGAGCGCGCTGACGATAGGCTCTGCATTTCACGCGCAGCTGTTTCCGCTGAACCACAATCGCTGCCGCGCCCACCGCGCACTCAACAACCTTTGGTACATGCGTTGCACACTCTGTCACTATAGCCGCAATATGTGCCGACAGATGCAGTCAGTTAGAGATGGACGAGGGCGCGCAGTACAACGATATGGAACGTGGAAAGTATCATTTTTTTTTTCTTGCGCAATGTGGAACCTTCGAAACATACTCCAAAAAGCGAAGGCCCTGCGGGAGTTAAAAATTCGGCAGAATATGCGGGTCAGTTGCATTGTACAGAAGGAGGCGAAGAGCAGACCGTGCGACGAGCGTAAGACAAGGCGACAAGGCCTGTCGGAAGTCTAGGACAGCTGCCCGGGCACGTCTTTCGTTAAGACTCATAACAGAAGAGACACAAAAAGAAAAACGAGGAAACAAAGTACGCACGCGGTCTAGCACCTTTAGTATGTACTAGTGAATAGCAACATCTGCCTCCTGATTCTTGACCGATCCCCCAGCGTGGGTATGTGCCATCTTTTCAAAGGCTAACAACAACAACTTTAGGTGTGATCACACGAGGTCTAGCCTAAAGTTTAGGTGTGATCAGACCTGAAACTGCTACTTCGCTTATTGATGTTCGCTCGAGGTCAAACAGCTTAATCTTCTTTGTTTCTTTGTCGGGTCGGGCGAGAAAAACACTACTGATGCACACAACGCGATTTCTTAAATAAAGATGCCGAAAACATGTGTGGTCTGACATGAACTCGCGGCATTGGTCCTACCCAGTGGAAACTGCTGGTCTGATTCCGGCGATTAATTTCAACAGGGAACGCTAGGAACGGTAAAGAAGTAGCACAGCTCGAGTTTTCTAATGAAGCTCCTAAAGGCATAGCCATGTAATTACAGCCCATCATAAATATACGCGAGGTCGGCCCGTTTTCTCGATGGCAAGTGTGAGACTTCTAATTAACGTTACAAACTGCTCGGTGCCGCATATGTTTTGCCGCCACTCGGTCGAGGCGCCAGTGCGTCGCGTCAGACTGCGGCTGTAGCCGGAGCATTCGCACCAGCTGCCGTGGCAGCATGCAATAAAGGGCACGGAGTGCATTAAATGATAAGAACAGACACGCTGGAATCCGGCGCCGACGTCGTGTATTATATAGTGCACTGAAAGTCGATGGTTGTGCACGGCGGGGGGGGGGGGGGGGGGGGGGGGGGGGGGGGGGGAGCAGAGAAAGAAGCACTCAGAGAGTCTGACACCAGAGCCCTGTGCTCAGTAGCACAACATTCTATGCGTCCTGGGGCTGTCAGGCCGCTCCAGGCGCACTTGTAGCAACGCTGGATGCCCGCTTTAGTTTTGGTCCATCACAGAACATCGGGTTCGAACTAGTAGTAGTTTGAAATAGTGTTCCTCTCGTGAAGCTAGGGGCGCTCTTGCCGAAGCGCGATGGTTTTTGCTATATACAAACCGCGACGCATTCAGTGGCATCGGCGTTAATCAAGCATTTCTCGCTTGCGATTTCACCGTTAGTCTTCGACTTCCCGCCAGAAAAGAGAAGAATTTCGCACCAAAAGGTTTCACTGGGGGCCACCGTGCTATGGGTCGTAATGGATGGGCGTCCCATTGGTGTGAACCGTGGCTACTCGTATACCGTTGCTTGAGGGCATGTCTCTGAAAGTAAAACCACAAGCACGCAACAGCACATAAGCGGTGCCCTATGGAGCAATGAGCACAATGTTCAAAGAAGGTACTAGGATTTCATAGGCAATGGCTGCGCTTGAGTGCAGCCGCATAGACATACCAGCGACACATGCGCCAGCACCTTACAAATTTAGCACAGGCAGCTCCGCTATAATTTCACTTTATTTGTTCCGCAGTGCACCGCCCAACGCTCCGCAAAAGCCTGCGCACAGCTGCAAGTGCTCGAAGTAATGAGCCTATATCAAGTGCTTAACCCAAAACTGTGTATAAAGGTTCACAATAGAGCACACCCTATCACTTCCAACGAGTGTCGTTCATTAATCTAATCTTGTCTGCTGCTCACCTGAGGCGATGTCCTGGGCCGAATTTAGCGAGGATTCCTCTCGCAATACATTCTTTTGCCTCCTTTTCCATTGGCCAGCATCTCCTTCGATACCAGAGCAGGCGCTCGATATTGCGAGTGTCGCACGCTGCAGACGCCTATGATAAGAGTACATGGTATAATAATTCGAGAGGGCAGGAAGGCAATGCGCCCTCGCGTTGTATTCGTTCGAATAGCGAGGTAAGCCATGCTGGCTGGGTAAAATCAGATATGTGGGAAAACTCGCAGGCAGAATTTTTCACCAGGCCCATTGAGGGAACGGCGGTCTTTTCCTGACATAGCCTAACTACGGGACTGCACACGACGACCGTTATGGTGCAGTAAGCAGAAATCGCCCGGTATTCTCCTGTGTATTCAGCCTCGATACCCAAACCGTCATTCGCGAAGAACTGCCAGTGGCTTTTTACAGCTATACACATTATTCCTGCTACAGGACAATCGCAGCACTGTGCAAAAGGAACAGCGCCTAGTTGCTTCATTTTCTTTCTTTTATACCTTCTTACATTGCAGTACTGTACATCCATGCAGAAGTGAATTCAAGCTCCGTCTCAACAAGCTCACAGAGTTACAAAATTACCGGGGCACATAAGGAACTTACGGGCGAGTAATGCCAAAGCATTGCAATTCTATTCCAATTCTATCATAATTATATTCAAATTCTATTTTAATTTTATTCTATTCCTTTGTAATTGGATCAGTTGTCGGTACTAGTATACTGACTATTAATACATGCTGTATTTTCCCGCCTTTGACGACTTAACATCGTTTCGACCAATCACAAGTCGTAACGGCGCTTTTAGTGCGAAAGCACTATTGGCCTCCTAACCTGGAAAATGCCGGCGTGTGGTGAAGCCTCTGAAGCTATAGACACGCGGTGCGGGAAATGGCGGGAAATAAACTAGAGTTTGAATGAGGGTGACCTTGGCCAACCTGGAGAAATAAAATAAATATTGCCGCGACAATGTTTCGAACCCGCGGCGGCGCGAACAAACCAGCTTTGCTGGCCACTGCACGAGAGCACTATGTTACCGCCGCAGCCGATCACGCCTCGTGTTGTTGTTGTTGTTGTCCTCTAAATAATGGCGCGTACCCACTGCGGGGGATTGGCCACAGGCGGCAACTGATAGGTACTTAGAATGTTAAACAAGAAAATAAATGATGGGGGGGAAAATCAAAATGCCACAGCTATACACATTATTCCTGCTACAGAACAATCACAGCACTGTGCAAAAGGAACAGCGCCTAGTTGCTTCATTTTCTTTCTTTTATACCTCCTTACATTGCAGTACTGTACATCCATGCAGAAGTGAATTCAAGCTCCGTCTCAACAAGCTCACAGAGTTACAAAATTACCGGGGCACATAAGGAACTTACGGGCGAGTAATGCCAAAGCATTGCAATTCTATTTCAATTCTATCATAATTCTGCAGCTCACTCTCGCGCTGTGCATTGCACGTCGTCGTCTTTATCAACTTCCACCTGTGCGCAGGTAACGAAAGGAAATGCTATACCGCCTGCAGTTTTTTTGGGCGACGCCGGGTTTTCGTGCCGATGAGCCATCTATGCTTTCGCATTAATATTCATTCGCAGTTTCACGTCGAGATGTGCTGTTTGCGACGCGCATTGCTTGCGAGCTTTACTCGCCATGTTCGTTATGAGATAGATGAGCTCCTGTTTATTTCTTGGCAAACTATAACCCTAGTAAAACGTTTATTAATCAGCAACCTTCGACTACCCTGTGAGGCACAATTTTTTTTTTTCCTTTTCCTTCACATCTATGCGCTTTTCCGCATGTACCCGTGCGAGCAAACACATTCGCTATAGCATAAAAGAAAAAAAAAGACAGTTTGGTGCACCCATCTTCTTGCACCGGTGGGTTGTGGAGCCGTGTTGGCCCTTCAGCAACTGCTTGCCTTTCCTTCCCCTTTCTAAAATTGGCGCGCTGCCGGAAACCGTCGCACCACTTCACGACTGTCGATCCCCGAGTACGACAGCTCTCCCAACCCCTTCTTTCGAAGGGGCCCTCACACCCACTTTATCAAACTGGCAAAATGTGTGCAGTGCAAAGGGGCCACCTATAGTGGAATCACTATACCGCAAGAACCTTTTGAAGGCGATCTGTATCGTTGCATCGTTATCAGCGATCGAAAACATGCGGTGTGGCAAGAACCTCTCTACGACAACGTCGACATGGTGCCAAGCATCGAAGCGGCGATTACGGAAAAACGCAGAGGAGCAGAACATGAGGTAAGGCTTTGCTCCGGATTATTTTTTTTTTCGTATCAAAGAGCGAAATTCTGAAAATGAAATTTTTAATTGCAACCCTGGGTTAATTTCGACCGACTGACCTCAATTACCGCTGTTCTCAATTTAATTTCAAGCCTTTCTGTTAGCCTCCAAGTTTCTGCAAGATAGATGAGTACAGGCGAGGTATAATTATCATTAAAACTTCCTGTTGGGCGAGTTGGTAGTTCATCTTGAATTAGAAATGTTATAGCGCAAACAAAGACACGGACAAAAGAGAGGAAACACACACACAAGCGCTAAAACACACACATCACACATCAGCGCTTGTGTGTGTGTTTCCTCTCTTTTGTCCGTGTCTTTGTTTGCGCTATAACATTTCTAATTCAATATAATTATCATATGCTTTCCTCTTAGAGGTACTGGTAAGCTGCTATTCACGACCTCAGAGTGCCCGCCGAATGCGCTCCACCCCATCATTGTTCTCTTGGCTGTTTCACACTCGTGTTCCGGATCTGCAGTCACCACCTGCCCTAAGTTGTATTTACTGACCATTTCCAACGCTTCGCTGCTTATATTGTAAACTGCTGTTCCCTTCCCCAACGGTGGAGCTGAGCATTACCATCGTTTTCCTCGTATTAATTTTTAGGCCCACCGTTCTGCTTTGCCTGCCTAGGTGCTCAGTCATTCTTTGCAATTCTTCCCCCGAGTTACTAAGTTGGCAATGTCATCAGCAAATCAAGCACTGAAATATCCTCGATTTACATTTGTCCCAACTCTTCCCAATCCATTTCTACCAATACCGTCTGTAAACTCGCGGTACACAGTTGAAGAGACACCGTGTCTCCCTGCTTGACACCCTTCCTGATTAATTTTATCCCTTCCCCTGCGGAGTATATGGCCGCAATGCAACCTCGACAGATACTTTTCACCACCTTTAGGTATGCCTCTTCTACACCCCTACACCAATGCCAGCTGGCATGACTGCTGATGTCTCGACCGAATCAAATGTCGTAATTTATGAAGGCTACATGCAGGGGGTGATTACATTTTCCGCGCTTTCCTACCACTTCGATGATGATGTAAATGTGGTCGATTATCGAGTACCCTTTCCGAAAGCCATCCTGGTCCTTTGGTTTACTAAAGTCTAAGGTTGCTGTAATTCTAATGGCGATTACGTAGTGAATACCTCGTAAGCGTCGGACAGTAAGCTTATCAGTCTGTAATTGTTCAAGTCCCTGACATCTCCTTTCTTGTGGGGTGATCTGGGACTACATGAAAACTGTAGGAGCTACTTGCTCCTGGAAACCCGTCATGACGGCACTGTTGCTCACAGGCAGCGTCTGAGCGCCAGAGCGCAGCAACGAAATCAATTTCAACTTAAAAGCACTGCTCTAGCTCCATTGAGAGCTGAGGAAACAGGTGATAAATGGCTGAATGAACTTTATTTCCACAGGTGAAATCCGTTTGGTGTCAACTCGAAATTCGCGGGATTCGACGCGGATTCACGCGAGGGGCAGAATATATAAAAAAAAAATCACAAGTGAACATTTAAGTTAGTGCTTACTATTTAACCATATGCTAGAGACCAAAAAAGTTCAAGAATTCGTTGAAATATGCCACGAACGAATGGAAAACAGTCCATGTTGAAAACATGGAGCTGACTTACGAAAACTGCGAAAGCGTCGGAGGCATGGAGGTATGGTCGGAGGTACGAAAGTGCTCGACCGATATCGGCCGGCAGAAACGCTGAAGTCTTTTTTGTCAACAATAACAGAGGGCGCCACCATACTGTGGTGGCTATGCGGCTGCAGGGCGGCCACGGCCGAGCCGCCTGGCCACGAAACAGTACGAGGCGGGAGGCACGCCCAAGGTACCCAAGGAGCATTCGCCCAGCCAATATAAATCGCTGCGTGTTTCTTCGAAATTTTGCGCCTTGGAACAACCAATGTGTTAATTACATTTTTTTAACTTACTCTCGACTAATTACAAGCACACTCATCAAATTTGATGAGCGCTTAGCCGTGCACTGAATAGCACTGGAAAGCTTTTTCGTTTCACTTAGCCTGTCTCCACTGGTTGGCAAGGTGCGGTTCCTTCAGCTACGAATGGAAATTTCATTGGAAAACTCCGCGCTAAAAACAGTAATTCAGCAAGGAAAAAAAAAAGGATTGGAGGGAACACTTAAGCTCCGCCTTAAGGGTATGCCACGATAGCTTTAAAGAGTCAATGCCCATGTATTCACTGATTCCTGGGAGTCCACTCCTGGCGTAGTGGTGCAGCGGTTAAGCAATGCGCCACTGCCCTGCGATGGCAGATATGGTGCCGCCGGAGGAGCTTGTGCGACCCAGGCTGCTCTTCTCGAGGGGTTGCTCTTCTCGAGCAACCCCTCGATCGCGACCAATCATTAATTTAATTGCCACCTGTTTGCCACCTGCGACGGCGGTCAGTTTGTTCACAATCCGGTGGGCCGGTTGTTAATGATGACGCCACAAGGTACGTTACGTGACCTAGCGGGCCCATGCCTCCCAGGTTGATTCTATGTGTATTTTTCGTGGATTTTTCGCTCACGGACAACGACAGTGATGCCCGATTTTCTGCGACACGAGCTACTTAACGCTACCGCTTTAAAAATTGATCGATTACTTCTTGTGTTATTTTCCTGAGCCGTTTTTATTAGGATTACAGAAATTATTGAGCCTGTCTTTACAGTTTCTCAAATTCCGACTGCTTCAAAAACAGACTTCAATGGTTATAATTGTGGCGCGCACTTAGAGGGCAGATGAACACTCGAACGAAAAGCTGCGCCGAAGACCTGTCTCAATTTATGCAATACAATTTCGGTATCCCCAACATTATAATTATGATGCAGTGAAGTTCGCGGTGCTGTACATTGTTTGCTGCATCCGGTTCTCGTTAGTGAAATGCCCATTACGTTCTTTCTCTTGTGCCCTCCGCACAACTGCAGAGAAGGGGGTGAGTCACACTCGCTACCCAGCGGTATAAGGGGGGGCGCCGGATAGCGGAGGATTACGGGAAAGGTCAAACTCCCTCCAGGGACGGATACATTAGGTCGCATCCTGTTGTGCACGTGCTTGCGGCGAGGCGGATCGCGTCACAGTGCGTGGCTTTTGTCCCATGTCTGTAGCGGCGTGCGTTGATAGCTTGAAGCGCGGTCAACAGGATATTGCCACGCTAGCTGCAGGCATGAGGAGTGACGATGCTGAACAGATGGTTTGAAGTGACTTTCCTTGAACTTGGGTCAACCGGACGTTGAAATAATCTGCATCATGGGAAAGTGAGAGTGTTCGCAAAGCTCGCAGCAGGAAAGTATAATTCTCCAAAATCGTGATGGTAGAAAGTGTACAGTGTTTGTCGCGATGAGTTACCTTCTTTCCCCAATCATTGATTGGTTGTGTTGTCCTTTCCGAATTTTTTATTGGTGATGTTTTCCTTTCCCCAATAATTTATTGGGTGGATGTTCGTACAGTTACGTGATTGGTTATTCTCCCCACCGAGGGCGGGGACATAGGGTTTAAAACCAGCTGTTTCGGCAGAACCGAGGGCTGGTTTCGTCACGTAGAACTAAGCCAAGTGTAAATATGTTTTCTCCTTGCATGTATCTTCCTTTGTGTTATTGTTATTAAAAGTTAACCTCTCCAGAAGTGTCCTCTAGCAATGTGATTGAGCAATTCGAATCTGCAAGACGTCAAGCATCCTTCAACAATTATCATCAACCCAAATTCCCTCTACAAGATCCAGAGGGGACTTCAGCTGATGCCCAGATGTGTTTTTCATGGTATTCCTGCACCCAGTGGGGCTACATTTGTAATGGCCATATGAGGCTAAGAGTGTTTTTTGGAATATATTCGATAAAGGAAAAAAAAACTATAAAGCGACCAACCTTCAGCAAACCCGTTCGCACAACACGATGCTAGCGTGTGTCATGTAATTATGCTAGGGGAACACAAACAGGTCAAAGCATAATTTGAATTAGTCATACAACGTTAATGAGGTCAGTACAGATTCTACAGAAGCAAACAATGACCGCGCGCTTTGTAATTGTCAATGACGCGAATATCCGCGTTTTTACACTCCATTTGAGCGAGGCCGCATTATCTTAGCTCAACGCTTAGCAGTTGAGCTAAGATAATTCAGTCAATTCTCAAATTATGAGGCGCAAATCAGTCACAGCTGCACGCATTAAACCTGCCGCTGTCCTTTAATGGAAAGCTCGAATAGGTCATTGTATTCAAAGCACGCTTGATGGACAACTGCAAAGTTCATAAAGTACATAAGAGCACATATGTACACCCTTATACACCATCAATTGGACCTCATGGAACTGCAACACCTTTGCACTCGGATGCATGGGTGCATTAACGGTTTGGTGTGCTCAGAGCACCCTTTTCAAAAAAAAAAAGCGAAGGGTAAAGGGAAAGCGTGTCTTCCTTAGTGTTACGCCCTTAAAGGCCAACTGCGAAGAAGTGTTTCGCCCGTAAAAAGACTTCTGTCTGGTGATATGTAAAAAGAGAGTCCTGAAACGAAGCGATGACATTCGTAATTGAAGTGAATGCCTCAGGAATCGCTCGAAAAATCATCGTTTTTCAAATCGCAACTCAACAATAGGCTGGCCATTGCCAAGTACCGGAAATGACGTACAAACGGCAGCACTCGGCACCATAGAGTTTATCACCTAGAGGGACAGCAGGCGGCACTGCACTTCATCCACCACGGAGGGACGCAGGCATGGAGGTAAAAAAAACTAGGAGGGAGTGCGCTCAGCCTCTGCAAGCCATCCTCCTCTGACGCCGCTGCCGAGGGCCCTTTTGCGCACTGACTCTTGGGAAATAGGCCCTCCACAGTTACCAGACTGCCAACCAGCGGTGCTGTTGGACGCAGGAATGTCGGGAAGATGAGGTTTTGTATTTGGCTTGGCTATTGATGGGCGTGATACGTGGATGAATCCATAACAATATGACTCCTCTCGCGACAAACCCCGAGGAAATACTTTGAAGGTTTCTGGAGTTTAAAACTATATGATCGTGGCGCATCTGCCGTTTCAGTGGCAGAATTCACGTTTCCGGCCCAACACTAACCAAGCTAGATAAGAAATCTCGCCTTCCTGGCATTTCCGCAGTGACTCGACACCACTCCGCCCCTTAACCCTTTATGGGGCGCATATCTTTTTTGTAAAATTGATGAAAAACGATTGATTGCACGAGCAGATGAGGTGCATAGAAACGGTTCTCGACAAATTTCACAATAAGTACTGTATGAATAGTTCAGCGAAAAAAAGTGGGACTTATTTGTCCCATTGGCACTAAATGGGGATAAAAAAAATTGGACGTACTTGTCCCATTGATTTACATGGCTTTCCTCACTGAGTTTGTTCTTGTAACCACTTCATGAATTCGTTCACACTTGTTTGTTTGTTGAACTTGTTCGTACTACTTTTCCAGTCATGAAACACCAATGGCACCTACGCCTTTGTTCAACTTTCACAGGATTGTGTTCTTTTCCAATGAGCCGAACTTCACCCGACACGCCAGCCATTTTTGGTCATTTTTTTTATCCTCCATAGTCATTCTGAAGGGCTTCTTGCTGCTGGTGGTTCTGAATGTTTGGCCACTCATGATTTGGCGCCCAAGAACAAACTCCTCATATGATGCTTGAAAATTACCCGTCAAAATTCAGTCGTTATGCTTCGCTAAGTGTCCAACTATTTTCAGCATGGTAATGTTGTGCATGCGTGGCTTTTTTGTGTGGCTTGCTGCATGCTCGTCTGATGGCGATGCTACGCGCACGGATGTACACGGATGGGAGATGATGACGACGACGGCTTCCAAACCACAGAGCGAGAGACTACAGCGCATGCATGGCTCGCACCGGCACCCGATTCCACCTGCCGCAATTGCGCACCAGCTTTCGACTGGAAAGTCTGGCAGTTTTCGTCGGGAAAACATGTCTTGAAGCTTATTGTAAATTGTGCGATTTAACGTTCTGAAGCCACATATGGGCTAGGAGGGCTCCTGATTAATTTATTAGACTGCCTGGGGTTCTTAGCGTGCGCCGATATCGCACAGCAGATGGGCGTTTTATTTATTTATTTTTTAAATTTCGCCTCCATCGAAATGCGGTTGCCGCGGCCGGGATTCAACGGAGCGCTGCATAAAGCCTCCGCCGCTGGTGCTCCGTCAAAAGTTGAGGCTTCACACATACATCGGGTCTTTCAGCTTTGCTAGGAAATAGCGCTTTCGCGCTAAAAAAAAAATTACCGACGATTACGTTACTTCCTAATGCGAAATTTGAGCGCAGCAAATAAGCTGTTTCACCTTTTCGATAGTGAGTCAACCCCAGCTGCGGAGTTGGTTTCAGGGACAACGCCGCCGATGCCGACACAAACAATATGATACCCTCGCTTCCGCAGCGCTAAGAACCAGGTCTAGCCGTGGGAAGGTGGTCACGTATTCGTCGACGTGCCGGGGCCTACGTGAAATAACCGGCGCGTCGGCAACTGAAGAGCACCCTATCCGCCACACAAGAACAGGGGGGGGACCCTTTCCTCCTCTTTCTGCATGGCGGCGACGGTGTTCTATGCAGTCACGTTATCTTGACTCTCTAGCGGCGTCAGCGGCATCCAGCGGTATCAGTCGGTCGCTGCTAGCGCTGGGGGGATGAAAGGGGGGCGGAGCTGGTTACGAGGCCGACGACAACGCCGACGACGACGCGAAACCCAGGAACGGACGCCAAAGAGCTGCGCTCTAAAAAAGTCGTCTGCGATGGGGCGATGGTTACAAGGCACTTCCACCGCTGACGTCATCATGAGTACTACGTGATCGGAGGCCCTCTGGCTCCTCCTGGATTTCTGCCGCGGTCACTTTTCTTTCTAATCCGAAACATTGCCTTGTGAAATGTTTGCTGCTTTCACACTAACTATGAAGTTCGTTCCGTGATAGAAGTAGTGAGCAGTGCGTCGCAAGCAACAAATACGCTTGAATTTCCCCCACAACAACATAAAGCTATTGCGACATGAAGGCGACTAGACATAAGGGTCTGGTTGTTGTAGTCTTGTTCCACTCGCACAAGTGAGGAAAGTGTGCGTGTGTTGCTCTCCTGATGTTTTCATTTGTCATTTTTTTGGGTTTATCGCAACCATTTTTTAGAAATAAGCTATATATTCACGTTTTTATCTTATGTCTCGATCACTTAAACGCTGTTACTTTTTTTTTGCAGAGTTAGAATTTAAGATTGCAGTCAGTGCTCTAAAGGCGACCACTTGTGCGTTAATTACGTGTACATAAACCGCTCTCGCTAACAAGCCAAGATAAACTGACTTTTCAGCGCACAGGGGTACCACATACATCACCGAGGGAAAAAAAAAAGCCGGCAATTCATCCACGGGAAAGAATATTTTTCGAGAACAAAAAAAAACGGAAATGGCATTCTGAAATTAACACCGAAAGAAGTCCGCCGAAGTTTCAAAAAATCAAAAACCAAAAAGTCGTACCCGCCGCGGTGGCTCAGTGGTAAGGCGCTCGTCTACCGAGCCGGAGTGCCCGGGATCGAACCCGACCGCGGCGGGAGGCGCCCGTGTACTGTGCGATGTCAGTGCACGTTAAAGATCCCCAGGTGGTCGAAATTATTCCGGAGACCTCCACTACGGCACCTCTTTCTTCTTTCACTCCCACCTTCCTCCCTTCCCTTACGACACCTGAAGGTGTCCGCCGAGATATGTGAGACAGATAATGCGCCATTTCCTTTCCTCAAAAACCAATTTACCTACCCCTAGACATAACTGTTCCGAGGCCTCACTCAGTCTATTTTAGTAATGTATGCATAATCATAGGCGCCTCGAATAAGCCTCATGATCACTTGTAAGTTCGCGCTGCAAGGTCTTTTTAGATAACGTCACAAAGCTACTCAGGCTATGGACGCCGCAGTGAAGGGCTCCGGAAATTTCGACCACCTGGGGTTCTTAAACGTGCACTGACATCGGCACAGTACACGAGCCTGTACCATTACGACTCCATCGAAATGAGACCGCCGCGGCCAGGAACGAACCCGCGTCTTTCGGGTCAGCAGCCGAGCGCTATAACCACTAGGCCATCGCGGCGGGTCTTATTAGAACAGCGCGAAAAGGAAGTGACAGCGAAGAAGAAACAAAAAGACAGGACGGCCGCTAAACATATTTTGGTTTCGCCCGTCCCGCTTAGTGCCTCTTGTGAACATCTCATTTGCGCAACCCACCTCCCTATAATCGATATGAACCAACTCGCCCAACAACGCGTCCTAATTTGTTGCGTAGAAATCTTGCAAACGCCACGCCTTCCACAAGCCGAAAATTTGGAGAAAAAAAAGCAGCGAGTTTCGTGACCCTCTGGCTAATGCATATCGGCGAGCCCGAAAACGCATAAATACGACCGCCGCTAGCAGTTTTCAATTGATAAGACGATAGTAGAACAAACGGTACCCGAAAGAATTTATTTAACAAAGTAAAACAAAGTTCCATATAGCATAGAGCTATGGTCGGAGTCATTTAAAAAACCTAACTGTTGGCACAACGTCACGCCTGGCCACGGCTCTTCTGCTGCTCCCAGACACGCACTAGAAGTTCCGGGTCGTCGAAGCCATGAGCAGCCACCAGGCCATCGAAGTCCTGGGAGGACTCGGGCCGGCCCCAGAAACGAAATGCGTCGCTGTGCAGAGGCTGCAGTCCGGCTTTGAGCGCTACAATGCCCAGGAATATGTCGTCGAAACGAAACGGGCGTGTGTATTGAGCCACCTGGTACAAATCTCCCAGTGCTGGTTGCGATAGTACAAATGCACCCGCCGTCACGTACGGTGGAAATCTCGAAAAGGGGTATTCGTCTAGTGATAAGTACCATTTGCTCCAACGGTGGCGCATTGGCCGAGACCGGGGAAACACAAACCCAGCCCAAAGACGACCGTCTCCAACGAAAGCTGCGGGAGTGTTTTCCTCTTGAGAGTCCGCCGCCGACAGGCCCCATGGATTGCGAACGAACTTGAGAAGGTTTTTCACAGAGACGAAATAATCGTCGTCAACAAACAACACGAATTCAGCCTTCCGGCAGTGTTCGAAAGCCCATCGGAACCCAAGCATGGTTTTGATTGTGTTGTTGTAATAAGCGTCCACAAAATCCGCTTGCACCAAGTCCCTGTGACGCGCATACTCGGCGTCAACTTCGTCTTGCATCTCTGGCTTGCCCGTGCCGAGCACGAAGACGCGCCTTATTACAACGTCCGCAAAGCGGGACTCGAAGCCCCAACTCCGACGAATGGCATCCCGCTGTGCTGTGTGTTTCAGGGCAGACTTCACGAGCAGAAGCAGCCGCACCGTGCCATTTACTTCTGCACACTTGCGTTCGTTGCGAATTTTGAAGCGATAGCGCTCGTAGGAATTGATGGGACTCACTCCAGGCACGCGGCCCTCCTCGAGAGCACGGAGGAGCTCGCGTGTATCCACCTCCAGCGGATACGTAAACCGCGAGTACGGCGTTTCCCAGCACATCGTGTACAGCCCGGTCGTCTCGAGAATCAATACCACCAATGAAGCGATGATAAGCCATTTCACTCTAGGCGTCTGCAAAGCGCGAACTAGCTTAGCACGTCGTAACATGGGCGTTGTGCGATAATCAGCAGAGGCAGTCATGAACGTCGACTTGGCATCGCCGCAGTTCAGTACATTTGTCAATCGTTTCCATGAGGGGCAAGCAAACACAACAGCCGCCAAAATCAAAATGATCACAAGACTCGCAGGCAGACCCACCACGAAGACGCCTCCGAAGATAAGACACACAGGAATCACAGGAACTGAACACCGTAGCAGCGCTGACATACGCAGCATGCCGCGTTTACGTGAGCTCAGTCCGCTTGCGAGTATTTTTGGCAGTGCCTCACAACGATCCCAGATGGCGCCACCACGACCCAGAATTCCGCTTTGTTGCCGTCGGCTGGGCACTGCAACGAAATATCTGTGCGTTTGATCGGGGCAGTATTAACTAATATGTGCATGAATTAAGCCCGGCCTCAAGCCCATGGCCACCCAGGAACGAGGTGAGGTCCTGTACATTGCTTCCATTCAGGGCTGGAGGCTTACGCGTTCACCCCTGTTGTTATTAAGTTCACTGACCCAGTGTCAGGCTGATGTCCTTCAAGGGCGGCCTTCTATTGTTTATCAAAAGCTTCTATAGTAGCATCGCTTACCGTTGCTTTGTTTTCCAATGGCTATATAAGTTTCACAGCAGCAGATATGTATGGCGTTAAGGAATACACAAGTTTCGTGCTTACTTATTTCAACGAACAGCAGCGAGTGCTAACGTAAACTGATTCGTTCGGTTCTGCTGCAGAACCGCGATCGGTACCTTTGCTTGGATATGCTACCGTTTGTAAGGTTCGGCTGTGGTGTGCTGCTGCGTTGTGGACTGACTGCAGCAAACGAGGTTTTTGCAACCGCGGTGCGCGATCCCGGGCGCGGAGACACGATGCGTGCGCCTCGCGCCTGTTTGTGGCACTATGCTCCGCAGACCCGCCTTGCTCTGCAGCGCGTTGCTGCCGCGCGGATTCACGGTCGAGGAGTCAAAGACGCGCGGTGCTCGCTCCCGGGGCGCCGTTGCGTTCGTCACCTTTGGCGTGCCTCCCACGGGGGAGAGAGTCCGGACAGCTGCGCAGCGAGGGTCGGCTGTACTACCTGTACACGGTCGCCACTCAAGGACAACCGACTGGTCCCGAGGTGCGTCACTGCGCTTCCCCGGTGCTTGCGGCAGGCTGCCACTCATTGTCGACCAGCGATCGCACAACTTTAGCGGTTGACTCGCGGTTGTAATCTCGTGAACCCGGGTCTCAAGGTCGCCACCCGAGCCTCGTCGACGTGTGCCCGCGGCCAAGGCTGCCTCGTGGCGCCTCCCCAGCGGCCGTTTAGTATACGAGCAGGTAGCGGTACGGCGCGCGGCGGCCGGTTCTCGTGTGCGCACCTGTTGCCGTCGGCAGCATGTACAAGAAGGAGCGGCCCAAGCTCTCTGTAACGGCTCTGCTGTATGGCTCCGCGGGGCCTGCGGCCTCGTGGCCGGCGCGACCGCTGCAACCTCCTGAGGTTTCTCCTCCCGGCATCCGCGCAGCGCCGGGCCTCAACGGCGGGACCTCCAACGGGGTCTCGAGCAGCTTGCCGCCGCAGCCGTCTTTCCTGCTGAGCGGCTACGGCGCGCCCTCGGCGAGCCGATCACCGTTGGACGGCCGGCAGCTCAACAACGGTCCTCCGGCGACACCGCAACCGCAGCAGCAACAAGCCACCACACGCTATCCACCCAACCACCCTCTGAGCGGCTCCAAACACCTCTGCTCCATTTGCGGAGATCGAGCCTCGGGAAAGCACTACGGCGTGTACAGGCGAGTGCAGTCTGTTCTTACTGCATTACAGACATTCATGTAGAGCTGGCGGCAAAGTTGAGGCTGCAGGCACAAACGTGAGCCATCCCTCGGCAAACGTGCTGTGCAAGCAGCTTCCACTTCAGTGCCATATAATGTGCATATCCAAGTAGGTCTATTGTTGCTGAACTAGAAGTTGTAAGAAAGGGAACATTGTTTATTTTTCCTGTGTCATCTGCTGTTCACTTTCAGTCAAAACACGGCTTCATTGTCATTTGCATGAAACTGAACCCAATTGCATAGGCTGAAAAAAAAATATTTGTGGGTTTCCCGTGGACAAAAGCTTTGTTGGAAAATAAGAATAAAGGATGAGCGCAGCAATGTGGAACAACATGCGAACTAGAAACCTTCCCTGAAACATTTCTGAACTTTAGTGTGGCTATGCAACACTACTTTATGAAATGTAATCTTGTGAAGTAGTGTTATGAGAGATTATGCATTGGAAGACAACTGAGAAGCACTGCATAATGGCATTCCAGTAATTGTTCGGTGTTGGGGGGGATACTTCAAGTACCCTCTAAAAGTAAGTTTGAGTTAGAAATAGCCCCTTTTAGAAATAATCTTGTACCACTTTATATCTGCACTCTATGCTTGCATAGCAGCGGTGGCCTAGTGTTTGAACATCTGCTTCGCATGCAAGAAGTGCGGGGTTCGGTCCCCAGTGCTGCCAGGTACCCACCGAAGATACAATAGGTACAAGCTTTTCGCTGCCCTGGTGCTTGGCTTCTCTTGGGTGAAATGCTTGGAAAATGGATTTTTGACCCCGTCATGTGTAGCCGAAAAGCATCTTGTGCCAGAAAAATTCGTAATCATCATCAGCATGCACTCTTTGTTTCCATAAATACTGCATTGGCCACTGTGGAAACAAACTGGGAACACCACATTGAGTTTCTACAATAATCTCACTATATCTTTACATGCTCTCTGTGCCAGTGATTTTCAGAGCCCTAATATCTGTGCATTGTGGCTGACTGGTGGGCCACCCTTAAATTTCCTTGGTTGTAGCATGAGCCACCAGGGAAACCAGCTTCTTTAAGCCACCAACAGATGGCAGTAGTGACCTTGCATGCATGCTTTTCGCAGGCTCTTTGAACTTACTAAGCTATCCCACGCCTTCATTGCGTGACTCAGCATTTGTGGCCGCACACCTTGCACACGGGATGTGATCCACCGGTGACCCATTACGCAGTGAACATATTGAACACACTAGTCTTTTTCAGGGTTTTTATCTAGAGTATCAGTGATTTTAGATGGCACATGTAGTAGGACGTTTTGACATCTTCTGAGTCACATGTTAAAAAAAATTTGTGTATAAAAGTCGCTTATTTTTCCAATAAAGCTCAGTTGAAAGTCAGTGCTCTGTTTCGTTCCCTTTTCTGTCCGTCCTTGTTTCGTGTGCGCTGCAAACACCTACAACATATTGAAGTCTGCATTAAAGCCGTTTGCTGTATTGAGTTGACGTGCTGAACAGTTGGCACCCTAAAACTATTGCAGAGTGCACTATTTTGTAAACTGTACATCATCAGTAGCCAGGAAACTTCTCTTCGAGAAGGGCACAGGACCATTTGAGAGGTAATTTATGCTCTTTCTCCTCCCACTTTCTGTGGGTTTTTGCTGTACGACATTTTCCGCATTTTATTGGTGTTGCGTGTAAGCAAAAGCATCGTGAGCTTTTATTGTGCACACGCGTGACGAGGCAATGCGAAATTAATTTGTGGAATTTACCTGCTCCCCTGTTTGCGTCACAAACTGTACATAGCTGTTTTATTTTTCCAAAAGGGTTCATGCATTTTCAGCTTCTCATTGCATATGTGCATTTCGCCATGTTGCCTGTGCAGCTGTGAGGGATGCAAGGGCTTCTTCAAGCGCACAGTGCGGAAGGACCTGAGCTATGCCTGCCGAGAAGAACGCAGCTGTATAATAGACAAGCGCCAGCGCAACCGCTGCCAGTACTGCCGCTACCAAAAATGCCTCGCATGTGGCATGAAGCGGGAGGCTGTCCAGGAAGAACGGCAGCGCACCAAGGACCGTGCCGACAGTGAGGTGGAGAGCACAAGTGGTGGAGCACCTCCTGAGATGCCTCTGGAGCGCATACTGGAGGCAGAGCTGCGGGTTGAGTCACAGACGGGGACCCTCTCGGAAAGCGCACAGCAGCAGGACCCAGTGAGCAGCATCTGCCAAGCAGCAGACCGACAACTGCACCAGCTAGTTCAATGGGCCAAGCACATTCCACATTTTGAAGAGCTTCCCCTTGAGGACCGCATGGTGTTGCTCAAGGCTGGCTGGAACGAGCTGCTCATTGCTGCTTTCTCCCACCGTTCTGTTGATGTGCGTGATGGCATTGTGCTTGCAACAGGTCTTGTGGTGCAGCGGCATAGTGCTCATGGGGCTGGCGTTGGGGCCATCTTTGATAGGGTCCTCACTGAACTGGTAGCAAAGATGCGTGAGATGAAGATGGACCGCACTGAGCTTGGATGCCTGCGTGCTGTGGTACTTTTTAATCCCGGTAAGTAGTGTTTGTACACAGTATTCCTCAGCTAACCTACTTAAGGTCTGGGCATTTTATTCAGTGATCAATTCATTGAGCATCTGTAAGCAGTTGGCTACCACGTTCACTGTGGTAGCAACTTTTGGAGGCGTTCCTCATAGCCCGAGTTGCTTTGGGACGTTAAACCCCATAAACCAACCAACCAATTTTTGGAGCTCTAATCTCTGTGCGTCATGGCCTACTGGTGGGCCACCCTTTAATTTTCTTGGGTGCGGTGTGACCTGCCAGTGATCCACTGGCAAAGACAACTTCTTGGAACCGCAAGCAGAGGGCAGTAGCGACCTGCATGTGTGCTTTTCGCAGGCTCTTTGAAAAATATGAGCTGTCCCACGGCTTCATCATGCGACTCGGTATTTGTTGTCGCGCAGCATGAATACACAATGCGATCCACTGGTGACCCATGCCACAGTGAATGTGTTAACCATGACTGTCCTCTATGTGGGCTGCATAAAAACACATGGTATAAAAACACATGGTAATGTGCCTGGACCTTGTGGAAATGAAAACAATATAGAAATGTATACTTTCACAGCTCATCATGAAAGGAAGAACTGGAGAAAAAAATTAAATAGGCATGTAAGGAAAAAAATTTGTTTTTAGGGTAGAAAGAAAATTCTAAATTTTATTCATTAGCAAGCAGTATTAATATGGTGCCACTGATGTTACAAGACTGAATTTTAACACATAGAGCGCAGGTGGGGCTAAACAGAAGCCAGCTCATTTGCTAGATTTCTCCTTCTTCAGCAGTACGATGTCTTTTTTTTTTTTTCTGGTGGAAAACAAGCTGTACACGTATTGGCAGCATTTTGGTGTTGACACATCGCCTTAAGCATATACCAGGTGTTTCAGGAAAGGTAATCACTAATTTTTAAAAGTAGGGTTTTTGAGATAAAGAGAAGCTTTTGCGGCATAGTAATACCAGTTTGGCAGACATAAAAAAAACAAGCGAATCATGTTAACTAGTAAAGTGATTAACTAAATTCTGATAGTTAACTTTTAACTATTACCAATAGGCACCTGATTGCAATTAGAGATTTGTAGCCGGCCGTCAGTAATAGCCATATCAGTTTTTATAATTTCGAAAATGCGAATGCCCTCGGTGCTGTGGCTTGACAAAAATTGGCTATTTCGACTAGTTACGATCACTGGAGGAGTTGCTTTGCCTGCATGCTTCTTGAAAGTACATGCATTTTTGCACGATGTAGCCAAAATTAGTTGAGCCACAGCAGCGAGGTTTATCGCATTTTCAAAATTCTAAAAACTCATATGGCTGTTGCTAACGGCTGGCTACAAATCTGTAATTGCAATCAGGTGTATATCTGCAATAGTTAAAATGTTGACTATTAGAATTTAGTTAACCACTTTACTATTTAATGTGATTAGCTTGTTTTCTGATGTCTGCCAACACTGGTATGACTATGCCGCAAAAAACTCTCTTAACCTAAAAAACCTATTTTTTAAAATTAGTGATCACCTTTCCTGAAACACCCGGTACATTCAGTATGTGGAAAAATCATTTCAGAGGAAGGGTACTGAAGCGCATTTTCTTGGAAAGAGCATCCATTTAGTGTAAATTCTCTAGTTGGTGTTGCTTAATATTGCAGCTTTTGAACGCTGATTTTGTCTAGTAGCGCTGTATTAAATGCAGTGCTCGTGTATAGGAAGCTAGCGTGAGAAGCCGTGCCACAGCTCTAGTACTGAATGTGTGGCCTTGCTTGCATACATCCTACAAAAGAGCCATTTCAAATGCCTGCAGGAATGTTTTTCCTTATTGGTAGTCCAAATTGCACAATGTTCTGCTATAGCGTTGGTGCTCATATCAAGTGGTGGCTCTTAATTTGCACAAGATGATGCATGGATGTACGTAGTCTTCGGCACCATACCCTTTTGTCATTCCTAGTGTGTATTGAACAACCTGCATGAGTTCTGGGACAGCCTGTGCCGTGCATGCTAAATATGTCTGCTGATTCCAAGCATGCAGCCTTAAATATATGAACAGGACATTTGTATGGAGTCCTTGTGATACTGTGGACTAAGTTAATGCCCATTAAAAAAAATGCCTAGCAGTGATGCCATTTAAAACTTTGTTCAAGTGTCAACCGATTTCGCTGTTATTTGCAGCTGCTTCACACAGGTGGGAGTATTTTTATTGCTGACATACTAAAAATAATGAAGGTAAATAAACATTTTGTGCAAAAGTAGGTGGCTGTCTAGCCTGGTGGCATTGCTATCGCTGCATGTGTGTGTGCTTGAACTGGCTGCCTCTAGACTGTCTTGAATGCTGCTCCACTTACCCGGCTTCTTTAAATAAACCCCACTGTACAATCTTAAAAGCTTAAAACACGGCAAAGACTCCATTTAGAAAGGTGTCAAATGTTACCTGAAGCCTCCAGTGGTCAGTTTTCATAATAATGGAGATAGATCAAGATTAAATCCTACAGGACAGAGGCCCTGCTGTAAGAGTCATTCGGTGTGACTCTCTCTCTTGGAATAAAATTACCGTTTTCTTCTTTTTCCATAGCAGAATTGATTTTGCTGCTTCCATTCTCTGAACAAGGTGCGTGAATTGCAGCTCAATTGCTGCAGAAGTGTTTTTTTTTATTATCCCACACTTACTGGTTGCCACAGTACACCCAAGTTGGTGCATTCTAGTTCCTATCAGATGTGAGGAGCTGCTGTCTATCATGGCTGCTGGCTTTTGTGTGCTTTTTCTTCAAGGTGCAGGAAAAATATTCAGAATAGAGGCCGTCACTCTCCCCCTCCCCCCTTTTTTTTTTCTTCCAGAATTTGGATCATTTGACATTTCCTTTACCTCTGTACAGCTTTCCACTTAAAACCCTTGAACCTTAAATACCTTCTTTCCAGTTGTTCAAATGTTGATTAATTAATATAAACTGGTGTTTAGTTGTTTACAAAATGAAGAGTACATCAACTTGCATTCAGCAATTGCCGTGAATGGTGTTTCAGTTTGAGTCTTGCCAAACCTAGTACTTTGTGATAATCCTTGGCTCATTACTTTGGTTACTGCGCACTTGCCTTGGTGATGGCACTTAGTCACATCACATTGAAGGTCCTACTTGGGAGAAATCTTGCTCAGGCTGAGCTTGGTCTATACAGAACATATACACAGCTGTTGCTCAGCTGTCCAACTTACAGGTTGTTAATTAGGGGTGTTAATGAACAGATGGCATATGCACCTAGCAGTGTGCCATGTTGTTACCTAGTGAGGTCGACGTGATACGAATTTGATGACCTTCATGTGCTACCAGCTCTCTTCCCACTGCCTTTCACTGTGTGGCTCCTTGTTTGGAAGTTGTGTTGGAAAGTATCTGTATCTTGTGCATTTTGTCGCAGTCATCATCGTTTTTGTATGAAACATTATGTATGAATGCAAGTAGGTTCATATGTTCACATATGTTATTCCGTCTGGAAATGTAAACATCTTCGCACACCTAACGAAACATGTCTACACTTTCCATACGCTGTGTTTAGCCACATTTTCCATGCTTCTAGAGGCAGTTTGTGGCGTGATCTCGTTCATTTTTCCTGTAATTTGAATTACTTAGTTGTGTGACCTACTCATGCAGTCTCACAATACAACTCTGCTCATACAAGGTGGGCAGCCGTGATACACGGTGAAGTTGCAAGATTTCACTTGAGGTTCTAGATCTTCTAAATTCTTGTAATGCTGCGACCAATGTTATCTTGTTATAGTGCTATAAATTGAGTACCAATTGACAAAGGCATGGCATTAATATTAATATGCCATTTTGCTTTGTGAGAGCCAAGTGTTTTGCATGCTTAGATTTTTCCTTGCAGCATTATTTCTATGCGATAAAGAAAAAAAAAAGTGGTTTCGTGGCCTATGAGTTGCATGCTCGCCTCACAGCATGAAAGTCCTGGTTTCAATTTCCTGCACCTCCGGAAAAAATTTTATTATTTTTTTTCTTACCACGGTGACGTCATCTGGGATATTCAGGACCACTGCTGCTGGTCAACGTCGACGCCGGGTTTCGTTGCTGATGAGCTTTCGCATAAAAATAAAATAAAATACAAAGAAAACAAGGTTTGCGTCACCTTGTACATGTGTCATAATTATACAGGGTGCTTCAGATAAGACTATCAGCTTTTTTTTAAAATAAGCTTTTTGAGCCAGAAAAGCACTTATTTTTGGCATGGCATTGTTAGCTGTGTAGTGCATCAGAATAAAGCTGAGGTATGCCAACAAGCAGGCTGGTTAACTGATATTGAATAGTTAACTTTTTAACTTACTGCTGGGCTCCTTATTTATTGAGAGCCTTGTAGCCCACCGTAAGTAATATCGATATCAGTTTTTAAAATTTCCAAAATGCCGTTCTCGTCGCCGCTACAACGCAAGGACTTTTGGGGCCTGCATCAAAAGAAAGCGTGCGAGCCACGCCTACAAGCATGCGTCACACAGCGGTGCGGGTGTCGCGTGCGTTTTTCGCAGCGCCCGACTGGAAGCAGCGAGCGGGCAGCGAGCATGTAACAGACACGCCGATGTGTGACTTGAGCTTGTAGGCGTGGCTGGTGCTTTTTCTGGTCGTGCAGTTTCACTTTCACCCATGTGTGGCCCCAAAATTCCTTGCACTGCAGGAGCGATGAGAACATCATTTTCGGAATTCTTAAAACTGATATGGATATTGATTACAGTGGGCTACAAGCCTCTCGATAAATAAGGAACCTGCCAGTAATAGTTAAAGAGCTAAATATTCAGTATTAGTTAACCAGCCTGCTAGTTAGCACTAGCATGTATTAGCGGTATTCTGATGCACTGCACCACTGACAATGCTATGCCAAAGAAAGCACTCATCTGGCTAAAAAATTCTGTTTTTCAAAATTGCTGACAGTCTTGGGTGAAGCACTGTGTATAATTACTTTCAAAGTTCAATCATGAAAAAAAAATGCAGATAGCAAAAAATTTGGAACACATCTGCGGCACCTCCAATAACCGAGATCACGAGCAAAAAATGCAAAATAAGGATAAATTGGTAAAAGCACTTGCTGGCTGTTTAAAAATTTTTGTTTAGGCTCATTTGAAATTTTCACACATGATAACGTCTTGAGGCAGCAAGTTCCACTCTGTGATTGTTCGTAGGAGAAATGAGAACTTCTGTAAGTGTATTGTAACTTATGTAACTTTCACTATGGATTCTGCACTGAGCAGTACGTGTAGCAGCTTTCCAGAGGTGGGGATGGGTTTTATCTTTCGTTGTCTTGCAAGTGGCAAGCATTGATTGTGCTGGGCATGAATTAGAGAGTGAAGATTTCTCCCACACACAATGTGGGCAAATTGTCCTTGCAGAGGCCAAGGGGCTACGGAGCACTGCCCAAGTGGAGGCCCTGAGGGAGAAAGTGTACGCTGCCTTGGAAGAGCACTGCCGACAGCAGTACCCAGACCAGCCTGGGCGCTTTGCCAAGCTGCTGCTGCGGTTGCCAGCTCTGCGCAGCATTGGCCTCAAGTGCCTCGAGCATCTCTTCTTCTTCAAGCTCATCGGGGACACGCCCATCGACAACTTTCTTCTTTCCATGCTGGAGGCCCCCACCGACCCCTGAAGCCCTACGCAGCATGGGCTTCGGCACAGTGGTACACCGCCATGACTTTTCTGTGTTTCACATCTGGTTACCTCAGGCTAGGACGGCTTTGACAATATGAGCCTTTGCCTATGCCTTGGAAAAAAGCTCTGTGATGCCATTTCTAGCACCTCTTGCTGAATTGCAAGCAGGTAAACCTTTCTTTGATACTTCCACAAATCTGAGCCAATTTCAGTGTCGCCAGACGTCTGTTGGGGCACATTTAAAGAGGGTACTTTCTGAAAGTGATAATAGCCAGTCCTTTAATATCAATCATTATTTTAGATGCTTCTTTTAGTATGTTGGTTTTCTTGCATAGTTCCCGGTGGTTTCAACTTTTAAGAGGCATCCTTAGGAAGGAGTCATTTTTAGAATACATCAGTTTAAGCTTGTATATGTAATGCTCACATACATATTTAATTTAATAAGGCTAAGCATAAATGCTAGCAAGCTTAAAAATCTGATGAATGCGGACGATGATTTATTTGTAGTGTGAAAGAGTAAGCTACGTGTCTTTTCTGGTCAGTTGTCACTCGGACCACTTTCTTACAAGGAACCCTGAAAATGGTGGCATTAGGTTTGGAAATTATAACAGTAAGGTGAAGTAGTCAAATCACTGATGAGAATTCCCTTGAATCATGTAGCTGAAACACATGGCAGAACATGCCACTTGCGTTCATGCTATGAGAAGATGTTGCAATATCAGCAGTTCATTGAAGTATAGCCGCTTTCTTTCAGGATGTTCGCTTTTGGAACTCTCATAAACGAGCCAGTGTTTTCGTGTGGATGTAAACTTAAGAGAATGGAAGTCTTCATTCAGTGTCACTGTCTCCACTATAGGTTCTCAGCCTTTTGACCTTGTGTCGTCATTGAATAGTCCTTCTGGTAGGGCAGGCATTAAGGCTGCAACAACCTGCAGGTGAAAAAGCATACATGAAGGTATGTTAGCTCACTGGGTACTCAGGAAGTTGCTTTTTTTTGTATATAAATGGCCCTACACATTTAAGTTGTGGCTCTCTCTATCAACCCTGAAAATTTTCATCGTAAAAAGAATGTTGAAAAGACAGTACACCCATTTTCTGTGATGGTTTTAAGAATGCACATTACTGGGTGTTTTTTTTTTTTTTTCACATTACTCGGGTGTTTCACACAACTTTGCATGAGCACCAGCGCCGAGTGAGAAAATTCACACCTCAATATGCCACTTCTCTCGGCTATCACCAGTTCAAGTCGACTTGTATACGGGTAAATATTTACTAGAATTACTTTGATGAAACTCTCTGGCATAGCTCTTGGCTCTTGCATCCTACAGAAAAGTCCTTATCGTGACCTTTCTCTCTTGAAAAGTTATGTGCTGAGTGTATGCATGCAAGCTTTGCTTTCAGAGTAGTTGGCTAACACTGTCACTTGGCTGCATTTTTTTGTCTCCCAAACAGAAAATTAATTCGTATTCATTTTTTTCCCTTTTGGATGCAGTTTAGGGTGCTTGTAACAACTAAATATATATTATGTTGCCTACAAAGCAGCCTTATTGAGTTTTACTGTGGTCTGTTGTGCCAAAGCATGACTGACCACAGTGTATTAAGCACAGTGGTTTTATATTGAGCGCTTAAGACTGGCGGCAGCTTGCTTAATATGTTTAGCTTGTTTTCTCAGTAAGGTGAGGATGCACACCCACTTGAGCATGTGGTGTGCCTCTGCGCAATTCCACATTCAAAATCAAATTTCATTCTGAGGTATATACAGCAGACTCCCTTCAAGCCAAACTCTCTTAAGCGGAATTCTGTGGTAAGCTGAATACTGTAAGGACATTTCTTTAGTTTCACATGAGCACGGTGCAAAAAAAGACAAAAATTAGCTGCGGTTTAACTGCTGCTGAACCTGCTTAGAGAAAGAAAGCTATGGCGTATCGGGCAACTATATGCGGCTTGACGTCTGTAACGTTGAGTGCGTTCCGGACAATGGATAGGCAGCGCGCCCACCTTGGCACACTGACAGGTGGCAGTTAATGGTGGATCGCGAGAGCTTGCTCACCCAATGAACGCTGCAGTCTATAGTGCCCCGTGTCTGCCACAACGTTGTCAGCACTAACACATGCAGCCCACATCTCTCTCTCACCACCCCACGTACCTCAAAGCGCGATTAAGGCGTCCACTGACCCAGGGAGCCAGTTATGCACACTTCCTTTCCTTAAAATCATGTGATTCTAAAACATCAATGCCAACGGCAATGAACACAATGAATGCTGACGTCCCATGGCTTCAGTGCCACGTTTCTGCCACAACGTTGTCATTGCCAATGCATGCAGCGCACATATATCACTACTGCCACGTAGCTTAAAGCACGTTTGAGGTGTCCACTGTGCCAGGGAGCCAGTTATTTATCTTTCCTTTGCTTTCGAAGCTGCCGCTCTTCATCGGTTTCGTAGCTTAAAGCATGACTGAGGTGTCCACTGTCCCAGGGGCCAGTTATGCACCGTTCCTTTCCTTTGCTTTATCTGAAGGTCAAATGAGGGTGAAATCTCCAGACATGGTGACCTTGGCTTTACCTTGTGTAGTGAAGTTTTCACTTCAAAAATTGTTGCCACAGTTACAGCAATGTAACACGAAATTCAGCGCACAAAATTCAGCGACAGCTGGTGCACAGCTGGGATGTAGTGTGGTCAGCAGTTAGAAATGCATCTTGCAGCATAAAGTGGCAAGCCAGTAGTAATGCCATCATGCTGTTGAAGAACCACAGATTATCACGCACAAAGCAATTATATCCAAACGAGTTGTCCACGATTTGCTTATGAAACACTTGCGTGGCTCCTTCAGCTTTCAGCACATACTGCGAAGCTGTGATGCTGACGCTTTTTGGCCTTGCATTCTGCTGCATTAATTTCTGCGGTCATAATGGGCTTGCCACACTCTTTCTCAGGCTCTGGCATGTCGTATACCGCTTGCGCAGCGGCAGGGTCTGTTATTGTCTGCTTTCCCACCACATCTGGGCGAGTACAGTATGATCACTTCATCACATTGTACAGTGTGAGAGCAGTCTTTTTGGTTCACTCCATTGCACAATGGGATGTAAACCCCATTGCTGGTTTACTTCCTCTCGACACATGTCATGCTCTACTCGCCATTTCGTCCCTCTTTCCTCAGCACTCCTTCCTCTTCTCCATCTTATCCTTTGGCACGCCTTCCGGAACTTCTTTCTTCTGGTGGACACCGCCCTACGCCATGATCTTGGCAATTGAGGTACTAACTGCTGTTCTTGTAAAACAATAGCAGTCTGGCTACCATGAGCTATTAAAATGTACACACAGTTAAAAAGAAGCTCAACAGTCTGTCAAATTCAGAAAGTCACAAGCATCTGGGCACGGGCACCTTATAATCCACCATAATACAATTTTTGTATTAATTCCACTCCTGAAAATGATATATCATATTTACTCTTGCAATTTGCACACCTTTTTTTTTTTAAATCAAGGTTTCAAAAAGGGGGTGCACAGATTACATGGAAATTTTGTGAACACGTCCCAAAAAACTTTAAAAGGTGGTCAAAATGTGCAGCAGCGTATAATGTATATTGCCACCCATACGTTGACCCCCCCCCCCCCCCCCCCCCCCAACTTGCATCCCTCGCTGGCCAAAGAAAAAAAACAGTTGACTTCAGATATAAGACGCATACCCCATCCCGCCCCGGCCCACATTGTCTAGTTTCCCATGGGATGGCATGATGGCGTGTACGCAGCTCAAAGCAATAAACACACAACAATACAATCGTGAAGCCAGCACTCAGAGGCGAATAGCGATAACAGGCGATAAAACGGTGCCCTCACGGGGCCCGGCCCATCTTACTAGCGCCATAGTCCTTCAATGCTTTTATGGTCATGAAACTTCTCCGTAACGCTATGGGAGAGCTTCATATGTTGACCGCGCCTTCCACGAGGCGGCGCTACGAGTCCTGTGGGGGCAACGACGCGAGGGAGCGAGCGTCTCTACGGCCGCGAGTCTACGGGTAGAATGGGACTCCGGCAATGCGGCAGCAACTATTTTCTCTTTTCACTCTGCCTTCGTTTACAAAATAAGTACAGTGCACGTGACGTGCAAGCCTGTGATGCCGAATACTTGCTGCGTGACGGGTTGCCGCTCCGGCTTCGGAGGTACGCAGGAAAAGGCCTCGCTGTTCTGTCTGCCGAGCGACGCCGAGCAGCATGAAATATGGAAGCGGGCGATACCCCGACAGGAAAGCGGTGGATTTAGCTTCGACTCCAAGCATGTACGTGTCTGCGAGAGGCATTTTGCCCCACTGGTTCGGTATCACGAGTTTATGATCGACAAACAAGTAGTGTCGCTGCAATGCGCGAGAAACCGAAACTCAGGCCCGGCGTCGTCCCACGGATATTCCTACCAGCGTACTTGGGCACGAATCTGTGACGATGTTGCATTTTAGACAGCTGTGCTCTTCAATGTGCTGATGGCTTTTGGTGCGAAAGCACTACTGCATGGGATGAAACCCACTAAGAATCTTGTGGCGTCCCTGAATTTAAGGGTGCAGAAATAAAATAAATATTGCTGCGACTAGAAATTTCGTACCCCCGGCGGCGCGAACGGATCAGCTTCGCTGGCCACTGCACGAGAGCACTGTGCTATCGCAGCAGCCGATCACGCCTCGTGTTGTTGTTGTTGTTGCCTCAAAAACGATGACACATACCCACGGTGGGAGATTGGCCAGGGTTTCGTGCAGATCCAAACAGGGAAAAAGTAAACTGTAACACACTCTCGCGCTGCGCGCATTGTACACCGTCGTCTTCATCAACGTCCACCTTCGGAACGAACACATCAGACTAGCTTAACCTCGATCAGAGCTTAACTTCAGTCTAATATCGTCGCCAGACGTGCAACGACCCAGTAAAGCAAAACCATGAGCCAAACAGCCTAAACACATGCGTTCACACGTCTGCTGGGTTTAACCACGTTGAACACCTAACGCTTTTTATTTTCTGTACATGTTTCTCCGTGATTTCTATCATTGCGCATTTCTGGCTTATTGCGTCGCCGCTCACAGCTTGTCTCTTATCTTGGTAGCGCGAAGCGAGCACATGAGCAATATTTCCTTGCACTCGTCAGCGCCTCCGTAGTCACAGCGTGAAAAAGTGTAAATAAATGGCTTATGAAGCAAGAGTCTTCAGCAGCTGGCTTTGCCACCTCCGAAAGTGTCAGCAAAAAAAAAAAAAAAAGAGAGCACCATCAAACTATCGGTGCATTCGTCATGTGATCGCTCTTCTAGCGCGCACTCCAGTTCTTAAAATACCGCCATAACGTCATGTTTTCAGCATTATTGAGATTGCAGTATTTATCACAAGGTAAACGCCAGCCTTAAGCATTCTTGTGCACTTAGATGAAAGCGAGGACTCGGCCGAGACAGGCGCAACCCAGACACATACAGACATGTTACTGATCGCTGCGCTAGATCTCCAGAATAACGTTGTGGGCAAGTTGCGGTAAAAATGAATGCCAAGGCTGGAACATTGTACGAAAATCGCTTTTTTTGTGAAAATCAGCGAGAGAAAGTAAGTGCGTTAATTGTTTGCCAGTAAACAGCCGCTAACAAGGTTTACTAGTGGCCGTCGTCGATCTTAGACGGTTTTTAGTGTCTCGACGTTGCAGCCAAGCTATCAGGTGATAACCGGTAAAGTAGTGGCCATCGTAACGCCAAATAGCGATCCCCAGAAAGCATAACTACCAAGCGAATATGAGCCGGTTGGCCGGAAAACAGCCGCTGCGAGCAGGGCTCGCGCAGCGACTCGTGCCCCCTCGCCGACAGCCGCGCCTCTAGCGGCGCGCGCTGTCCCTATATGAAACTTTGGCCGGAGTTTCGTGACCAGAAAAAAACATTGAAGGACTATGCTAGCGCCAAACAACAAACGGTTTGGTAGTTTCGGATTCCGGGAAAGTGACCACCAGTGCGAGCGTACCGGATGAACAGCGCACAATTCATTGCCTCACCACTTGCACCTTTCGCACCCTTGCACAGTGGCGTGGCCGCACCGATCTTCCCAAGCCTGCCTTGCGTGCGCCCGCAAACATGCTGATGGTCTGGTGCAGCAGGGAGCGTGAAATGTGGAAGTAAAAGTTTTTTTTTTATAAATCCGGGTGATAAATTAGGCGTGCGCAAATTGCGCGAGTAAATACGGTAATCGGCAATTAAAATTGTGTTGTTGTTCTGCCCCAAGTTGCATGCAAAGTGCACCAGAGGAGGAGAGCAGCGAGCAGAAACCATATAGGTGACATCGGCCCTGGAGCCCTTCTCTTCCGCACCTCCGCCAACCACGCTCGCTACTGCATGTCTACCATTCAGCTGTGACAAGCTTAGTTTTTCTTTGTTTTTTTTTCATTAAACCTACTAAAGTATGTTGGTGGAATAGTGCAAGCCTGAGTGAAATGGCAAGCTTATCATGCCAGTGGTCTCCACAGCGGACCGCAGCGCAGCGGTCTCCGCAGCGGAAGAAATTGAGCCGTTCTGCTATCTGACAAAAAAAAGACGCTGTCACAGAAGACTCAAACCAGCAAAATTTCAGTGACTAACCATACGCACCATGTGAGATTTCTGAAAATATTTTTCTTGCCCTTGCAAAGCCCTCCTCATATATGCTTGTCTCATTGCTAGCTCTCTACATGTCTCTGTATGCTCTTACACTACCCAATGGCTAAACTTCTGGTAAGGTGGATATCGGGTGAGCTGAATAGACTTGCAAGGTTCTATCAAGTTTGTCTACAAGGGAGTCTCCTGTAATTCTCTCAACTTCGTGGATGCTGGATGTACATACTGCACTTGATACACAAGTAGTTCTCACAGTGGCTTTTTTTCTCATGAATGCACAGAAAGTTCCGTGAAGTTGAGGTGTGTGTTTGCCCTTTCAAAATGGCAGGCCTGTGGCCTACTACATTTGTGAGCAGTTTTGGCGATTGCCTCTTCTTAGTACTGTTTTCACTCTCAAATCGTTGCGTATGCCAACTGCGTCTTTCCTGTACATATTGTTTATGGTGCAGTATAATGAAGTTTTATGTAAGTTGCCCGTTACGTTATGGGCAGTCCACATTGCAACATATACATTACGCGAGTGAGTGTCTTGTTCATGTCCGCAATGCCCAGTAGTGGCAAAAAAAGAAACATTGATATTGACTTACATTAGGAGTGCCTCACATCGTCTTCATTTGATTGCCCACCTGTGTGCCATGGGTGCAGCTGTCAAAATTAAATAATTTTGCTAAATTAGCATTACAAGTAAGGTGATCAAGTAGATGTGTTGGAATACATTGGTTAGCTGCATTATTGTTTTAGTGCCTGTGGATAACTGGTTGCTAGTGTAACAGTCAAGTTAAGTCAGGCGTAGGAGAACAGTAGTTAGAATGTGTAATTCCAGTTTTTTTTTTTTTCATATATATAAAACAGCATTGTTCTGTGCTCTGAAACACTAGGTTTTGTTTACTGGTGTTTGCATGTTTCCAGGCAGCTTCAGATCATCTGTCTAGGCCAAACCTGTCATGGTTGGCTCTGTGTATTGTTTGAAGTGAGTTACTGTAGGTAGTTATAACTTATGTCCTGACAGGCTTCTGCTTTACCATGCTTTCGTGTTGTTATCCATGTGAAGTTGTTGTGGCATTATAATTCTCAAGTTAATATTGGGCATGAGACTACTCTTGTGGCTGAGCAATGCATGCACCTGCAAACTGCTGAATTATGGGTACATAAAAACAAACGTTATTTGCCACCTGTTACTTGCCTTTAGGGCTAACATTAACATAGCATACGCCAACTTGTTTTCACTGAGTACACTCTTCTATACAAAGTGTAGGCTGCAGTATACTTGTTGCTTTTTTTCTGTAAAGTGCTTGTTACTGGCATATGTTGTTGACCTGCATTACTTGAAGCAGTGAATCTCATTGCCTATTTTGCAATTAATAGTACATTTTTTCCTCCCACATACCACTCGCTTTTGTCATATGTATGGATGCTTTCTGGGTAGTAATATTTGTTGTCTTTGGCATGGAAAAATATAGAGTTCCTTTTATTCACAAAAAGTAATTTCCCCCCTGTGCACTCATTCAGCCTGTTTTTGTGATTTATTGCATTTTTGCTGCAGGCCCTTTCCTCTCTCTGTCTCGAGTTACTGCAGTGCCAGTTCTTGTGGTCAGAATTGGACAAAGCAGCACATTTTGAGGGGGCCTTGAAACACTTATTGCACATGATGAATAGACCTACCTTGTTAAGTTTCATGAAAACCTGAGCCAAATATTATGCCTTCGCTCATAGCAGAGAACACACAACCTCCGAAAAGATGGATGGTGCTTTCCCACAGCTCTCTGAACCTGCACCATTGTCAGCACTATACTCCGTTTCACACATAGCAGGCAACGCTGCAGAGGCTGAGGAAATAGTGCGTCTGCGAAACCGTATTACTCTGCCACATATAATTCGTCCATCCTGAAGCCTCGGTGAGTGTTTGGACAAAAAAAAAAAAAGAGCGGTATAAAACGAAATGGTAGCACTGAAAATTACGGTCCAAGCTGTGAGGCTCTCAGTACTCAGACCCTCTGGCTGCAATTATCACTGAGTGTGAACTAATTTTTAGGCGCGGATACAGTAAGCACGATTTGCCCTGCCAGCCGCGTATAAGACCGCCAAATTCATTCTCACTTCTCGAAGTCCCAATGAGTTGTGGAAGGAAAATGTGACAAGAGGTAAAACGAAGCCAGAGATTGCCATTCACGGCACTTAAGATCTGTCGCAATGAAATATGCTTGCGTTCACTTTCGTTGTAGAGTTAACTACTTCTTGCGCACTGACTTAGCCTGCACAAAAGACGCGCTAGCTTTGTCAGCGTTACCTGCTATGTATGAAAAGGAGTATACACCTCTACATGAATGTGCCTGAAATGGTTAATGGCCAGCCTCAGTCAAACATTTTAATCTGACATTGAAAATCTCATACAAGCTGATGTGACGTTCTGTGGTGCAACTTTGGTGTTATAGGTATACAGTGGAATCTCGGTGATAGCGATGATGCAGATTCGTTAAACTCCTCAGCCAGAGTGCATTGTGTACAATGTGAGAATTTTCGGATATTCCAAACTCTTTCCCGCGCCACTACAGATGATACGAACACGCGAGCCACAACCGCACCCTCGAGCACCAAGTGCTGCCCGTACATCAATGAAGCCGTGATTGCTGTACACACCTTTATTGTAAAGCTCTCAAGAAATACATAAACGACTAAAATAAATGTGGGAGGAAGCCTGCACCGAACCAGAGGTTATCACAAGCAAAAGCAATTGAAAATAAAATGAAAGGATTCAATACCCAAGAGAAAATTTAAGAAAAACCAATTAGAAGAGAAAAAAAAAGGCACAAACGATGGCCGGGCAAAGGTGAGGCATCAAAAGGATTAATATTAAGAAGGAGGAAAAGAAATGTGGTTGGATCTAGCATGCCCAGGAGCTTCAGACGTGCTCTCAGGTGGCCAGGAGGAGGGAAGATGCGGGGATGTGTAGGAAGGAAGAAAAGCAAGAAAAAAAAAAACGGGATAAATGGGCTTCAGAAGGCAAATGGGTATATAAAATAATGTGGGAGAGAGGAAAGTGAACCAGGAGAAATGAGCACACGCACATCGCTGACGCTGCCGTCGCTAATCGTGTGGTACACGCCACAAGCAATGAGCGGCGGTGCGCGGCCCACACATCACTGACGTCGCGATCGCCTGTCATGCTGTACTCGCCACAAGTAGCAAGCTGTGGTCGCACAGCCATGAATAAATCTCATCAGCCGTAAGCAGATATGTGTGAATGCATTTTTCATGCTTCATCACACAAATTTTTTCGCGGCCCTACAAGATTCGTATCACCTGAATTCCACTGTATTCAACTATGCAACCACATCTTGTTAAAGAATGAGTTAATATGTTGCTGAGTGCACTGTGCTTTTTTTTTTTTAAAGTGATTATCATATTTAATTGCGCTTTATGCTCTCTTCAGCATGTTTGTTTATTTGAGAAGTATAGGTCTAAAAGCAGCACTGCCATCACATTACCGATAATGTGCTGTGAGTTGATGTTACTAGATGCACCACAGTGTTTTGTGTTTCTCGGTTAAAGTGGTTGCCATGGTCCACTAAATCTGTCATCTGCGAGCCGCATGTCAATGCTCTGTAATGGCTTTGCATGTGGAAATGCTAGTGTACGCTATGTTAGACTAAAAGTGTCCAATTACTGTCTGGTGGCTGGGGCCATGTAATATTTCGGTTCCTTACTTTTGCCGGTTTTCAGTCATTGTCGCACTTATTGGCCATAGTTTCCTGCTTCAGGGAACATAAAAATGATTGTACCCACTGACCAGAAAATTGTCGGTGAAAATCTGTGGCATTTCTAACAGAACCGTTGTGGAGTAGGGGACCTTGGACGCTAAGCTTTCCGTTGCACGAAAAACATTTGGTGGGTTCTTAAAGAGGCACTAAAGGAAAAAGCATTGCGTATAAAAAGCTGCACTAGACTGATAAATTAACTTCGGGAACGCTAACCACATTTTGTTTACTGTGCTAAAAGGTGACTGCGTTTCCTCCCCCATTTACACTCCCCAACAAACACTAGTGGTGTTATGTCATTGTTATGTCATCTCTCCAGTGAATGAGATATAATGGTGAATCTCTCAGCCAGTCAGTGAATATAAACAAAAGCATAACCGCCTTTCCCGCCAGTCACAGGAACCTTTCTTGCAATACTTATAAACAGGTAGCACCACCATACTGTTTGCCATGAAGCTCTGTTCATCTCTCTACATGCTAATGGCAGCCTGATCGACCAGAAAAAGCACAAACAACCCTGGGAGCATGTGCCCAGCTTGTGCTTCTGAAGTTGCTGCGCATGACGTCTTCATATTAGCCAACTAAATGGCATGCAAAGACACAACAGAACTCATCCTGCTCTTTCCTAATTCGGCAGTACTTCCCATCAAAATAGTGTTGCATGTGAAAGTGATGGGCTAGTCGTGGCTGGCAGAGAATTCACTTGATCGGGCACAGTTACCGGAATTCTCCAGTGATATTAATGCGAAAGCATTAGCTGGCTCAATCTCAAGGTCATGTCCGCAAGAAACAGCACCATGTGGTGTCACGAGCTGATGAGTCACGTGATGAAGATGATGCTGTCACATCGTTAACACTAATTAACATACCTAAATAATGCTAATGAATGTGAATAGGTAATGCAAAGGCTTATTAGTATAATTAGTGATGACATAATATGTGTATGATGTCGTATCAAGTTACATGGCAATAGCGTAATGTGAGGACATACCATGTCACGTCACTACGATGTAATGTGACGTCATGCCAGGTCACGTGACAACAATGTAATGTGGCGTCATACCAAGTCCCCACTCGCCCCTCGTTCCCCACCCCCTAATCCATGTAGGTGTAGATCAAATCTCAGAGATGGCATCACTGGCTGAGCTCAATGTGATGGCAGTATTGCCGACTACATTCGTATCAAAATTTTGAGCAACTGTTCGTCGTACAGCATTCCGGGTGGTGTCGTAGCATTTCTCTTTGCACATAGCTTACATGTTTTAGTCAAGTTGGAGGCTAGCTTGTGACAGGGGTTCGGACCGATGACGTATGCACCTTCAGTTGCGTGCTTTAGGGCGCATTTCAGGTGTCCACTGAGATGTCAAGATGTGAGAGCTACAGCGCCCTTTCCTTTCCTCAAAACACGTGCTTTCACATTCTTCCATGTAAGCAGACTTAAGTGCCCTCAGAATTTTTTGCTCCTGTCCTTTGCTTTTACGTAATTTTCAGGCTTATCCAAGCTTTGTTCTCGGTAGAATTGACATGTTTCCGATTTTAAAGCTCTAATTTCTCAATCTGGCTCGACATAGTATTACTTTTGGTGTCCCTTCGAAGCAGTTCGGCATTGAGGGCGCCCATAGTGCAAAGGAGTGTTAAACAAACAAAAAATTTAAGGAACGTGATAAGTCATAGGGCAAAGTATCAGTGTTGCTGGCATTGTGTCACAGTATCTAGCATGCTTAGGAGTGATGAGAGAGAGAGTGCCCTAAAGCTGGCAATGGCTGACTTAGTTTAGTGCAACTATAGTGATACTGAATGGGAAAGATATTGATACAGGGTACATACTTACTGGCACAGGAAAAACAGTGAGATTCATAAAGTTCTTTAGCCATTGCTTTTTCATAATGAAGGCATTTTTAACATTGTTGAAAAGTGTTCCAGGCCCCTTTCAGACTTAGTCAGGTCTGCTTTATCACTACATTAAGCTTCCTTTGTAAATGCTTTATGCATATACATGCATGTAACATCCCCTTGTCACAATCATTACGAAACAGTGAGTTTAATTTCAATGATTTGCAACGACATACAGAAAGCTAAACTGACAGGATTGCTCAATTGCATATAGGTACAGACCTTTTGCTTCTATCTGCCTTGTTTATCAGTTGTTCCATGCAGCCTGGAGAACAACAAAAGTTGTGTGTGGAACATTATAAATTTATTAGACACAGGTCGTAATTTTTTTTTCTCTTGTCCATTGTTTAACTGTCGCTTCACAAAATGGTGGCAGAAACAAGAGTCTGGGGATGCGTTTATGCAGTTGTTCTGGTTGATGCATTAGGATTTCAAGCAGTGTTAAATTTTTCTTCTTCACCGGGGACAGCGTTTATGCAGTTGTTCTGGTTGATGCATTAGGATTTCAAGCAGTGTTAAATTATTCTTCTTCACCGGGGACAGGTAATTCACTGTAAAAAGGAATGAAATTTGCATGTGGAGCTTGCATTCAGAGTGACTGGCCAAAAACTCCACTTGCTGTGAGCAACAAAGTTGCTAACTTGGATGCAGAAACTTTGTTGAACAGAAAATTGTGCTTCTCGGTTGGTAAACATGTACTGTACTTTGGGAGAGCTAAATAGATTACTGGAAGTATGTGTATGCGTTGTAGGTTCGACCTCAATAAACACAGGCTAGGCATAGTAGAATGGACAAGCTGCTAAGCACAGCTTCAGATACAACGCTTTGTTCTGCTACCAAGGTCTAGCACCTGTTTGATTTCTTGCATAAATTACTGCTCAAAGCTTTACACTGCACTGTAAACTAGGCAGCATCTGTAAGATGTAATTATTGTTATGTAGTGATCCCGGTGCTGTGACTGCTGTCACTCGTTTTGTTTGTTACTCAAATTGTTTTTTCATAGCACTACATATTTGTGCTTTGTTTTTGCATACTTGTGCACTTTGTGAGAGAGCACATCACGTGGCTTATACCAGCATGAAGTCATTGTGGTTGTCATGTTTTTGCATAAGCATCTTGTAGATATGGTAGAGTGCATTGTTTTGTTGTGTAGGTGCTCGTCAAGCACTGTCTTGGAGCTTTCCAGTTGTTTTTGTGATGTTAGGACCCAGCACTAACTTCATCGGTTAGCTTCTGTCTTAGTAGATATATGATCACGTTCCCAATGGACACTGCCGTGTTGAAGTCCACTGAATGTGCTGCTCTGAAGAGCACCAGTGTGCTACTCTGTTGCAGGAAATACCCAGCTGAAATGACAACACAGCCGCAGTTGCAGTTGCACTAAAGCAGAAGTGTCTTAATACAAGCGGAAAGAAATGCTTTGTGTCTCTTGTAACCTTTCTGGCTTGTGACCCTTGCAAGCATTTTTTGGCAGAATTCTGCATCGTTTTGTACACACCGCAGTTATTAAAATGGTTTTAAATATCAAAAGGGATGTTCTTTGTTTGCATTGGCCTAGTGGTAGCATCTTGACATGTGCCACGATAGTAGTTACTATGGAGGTAACCTTCAGGAATAAGAGCATATGCAGAAGGTGCACTGCCCTACAGTGTAAGACGACCTGCCGCCAGACTCCTCTGATACTTGGTAATACCGTATCATCTCGTGTAAAGGCTGCACCCGTGGATGGGCTGCACCCCCTGTTTTGGACTACCTAGATATTTGAGAAAAAAATATGGTTATACGTTTTTTTTATTCTTGTACGGGCCGCACCTTCAAAATTCACACCCAAATTTAAAAAAAGTGTGGCCCTTACAAGAGTTTATACGGTAAACTAAACTAATGTGCTTACAGGCAGCAATTACGCTTTTAATCAGCTTGTATAATTGAAGACAAATTCACATTAGAAGTCTGGAAATGAAAATAAAAAGCCACTTTTATTCTTTTGTACTTGTTTGGCGACAGGAATGTGAATTTTGCACACAATTTTGAGGCCTACTTGAACAGCAGACTGAAATTTAAGGGATATGCTAATTATACTTGTCCACGTCAGATGTTAGGCTTTATCATCAATCTATTCACACATCAGTGCAATTCTTTTAAAGCTATTTTGTTTCCTCGTGCTTGGTGGGCTGCAGCATTGTTTGGTAGTTAAAAGCTGCAGTGCCGTTCAACATGTAGAATGTAAAAGAGAGTCCTGGGAAGATTCAATTTAAACTTTTTCTATTTACTGTTAAATGCAAATACTTGCTAGACAGAAAGAGACAGCACAATGAAAGGAAAAGCAGCGAAGTTAATTAGAAGGTTTCAACTGGCTGCCCTATACTTGGCAGAAAAGGAAGGATAAAAAAAACTGCAGAGAATGTTTACTACATTCAAATCTGCGCAAAACCATGGATTTGTGCTACGTAGAAGATGACGGTGAGTGGGCAGTGCCATGTGATGGAGTAGATGGAAGTTGATGAAGACTACACTCTCCAGTGCAAAGCGCGAGAGTGTGGTGCAGTTTAACACCAGGCGTGTTGGCAGTGGTGATAGCCTAGTGGTGTCACTGAGTGGCCATTAAAGGAGATCTCTTCGTGCAGCTGCGGGTTCGACTCTCAGTCTAGGTTATTGATTCAATTTCTTTTTCTCTTTCTCATGGTTTGACCTCTAACTCAGCTGAAGGTCAAATTTACACGGTCCAGAATTGAAGCCCGAGGTCCGTAGTGAAGCTTTCGCTTCAAAAAGCCAGTTGAGGGAACAATGTCAGGTGATCTTTGAAGGACTGTATCCTTCATGTGTGGCTCTGGCACATCCTGTCAAGAAAACAGAACTTCCCAGAGACACATAGGAGTGTACGGAAGCCTTCATGGATGATAGTTGATGGGGGTACTGTTCCAGGACCCTGCACCAATGTAATCAAGTGGACGGCACAGCATAATGGCATGCATGAAACAGCGAAACCTTATTAATTCGAACTCACTTAATTGGAACTTTGTTTATTTCACGTTTTGGTGCCGTCAATGTAAGTTGCATTAAAAAGGCTCCCCACAATTAAAAATTTCAGTCCCTATTGAATCCAAATTCTCGGGACCCAACGTGCATCCCTTGTTTGTAAAAAATTGTCCCAAACATCCCAAAACGACTCATCGACTGTGAGGGATGCCGTAGTGGAGGGCTCTGGATTAATTTAGACTACCTGGGGTTATTCAATGTGCACTCATATTGCATAATACACAGGCACTTTTTGCGTTTCACCTGCACCGAAATGCAGCCGCCGCAGCCAGGATTGAACCCGGGTCCCCATGTTCAGTAGCCCTCCCTCACTGTGAATAGTGAGTGCATGGCTGTATGGCAATGTAGTGACCGCTGCTACATGCGAGTTGTCCAGTTACAGCTGTTGACAAAGAATTTTGCTATCACTGATAAGCTTGCACTAGCTCATATGAAACTGTTTCACCAACATGTACATGCAGCCATACTTTAACACCTTGGCCTGCAATTTTTGTAGCAGGCAGTGCAGCCTTCATTGGAAATATACTGACCCCCCCCCCCCCCCATTTTTCTTTCAGTGCAGTCGGGCTCTTGTAACACCGATGCAACTCCTAAATTCTGGAAAGGTGAGGACGACAGTTGCCCGCGTCCTCAAGAGATTTGGAGCACTGGCGATGCAAAACAATCCACACTTCATGGGCCAGAGGCAGAACCAGTGGCCTGATATTTTCAACAACGGTTGTATACGATGCAAGTTGGCTAGGCTCAGTGTGTCTTTTGCACTCCTTGTAACAGCAGTGCTCGAGCTCAGCGATTTGTATGCACTCTACAAAGCTAACACCACCTGCTCAAAACACTCACTCCTCTTCCTGTGACGTAGTTTTAGTATGTACAGCGCAATAAACATTTAAAATAGTGGATGACTTTGGCACAAACATTGAAGCTCACTTTTCCTGCTGATCAAAAGTAAGTGCTGTAACAATGCCGTTTTTACAGCGACAGCTGTTTCTGGGTTTTCGACTTGTTGTAGCCGTAGCAGAGGTAGTAGTCGGCGTAACAGAAGGGTGGTTACCACAGGAACCATCCGGAGAGTGGGGTTACCACGGAAGGAGGAGAATACAACAAGAGTGCAGGAATCCAAAACTGGAGGGTGGCTACCAAGGGAACCATCCAAGGAGCAGTTACCGTGGAAGGAAGAGGGAAGTTACAGCGAGAGCAGAAGAATGTAGCATGGTCTGTCTGCAGCAGGTGCTGTGGAACGCGCCACCCAAGGAGAGGTCAGCGGCGGTGGTACCGCACACCTGAAATGGCGGACTGGAGAGCAGCACTAGTTAAAGAGCAAGCACGTGTGGAAAACTAAAAAGAGTGTTTTATAACTATACATATAAGCATTTCTAAAATTGTTTACCTCCTATTATCATGAAATGAAAATACCTAAACAGCTTTCACTGAACCTCGTGGAAACCGTCCTGTGTTACAGGCGAGTATTACAGGAAATAAGGATCCCAGACACTGAGCAGGAGAGGGAAAAGCAGAAGTGAAAATATGAGGCGCCGGCAAGTGCAGTTAGTGCCTGGCTGCACTACCAGTGAAAGCTCGTTAATTCGACCCCCGTTAATTCGGAAAATCGGATAATTCGACGCGCACGCGAGGTCCCTACAATTCTACATAGGAGTCTATGGGGCGAAACTCTCGTTAATTCTAACAAATTTTGCCGTGCGTCGGTTAACTCGACTCCACTCCGCCGCCCGCCAAGCCGGTGCGCCGAGAGCAAAAAGAAAAAGACACTGCCGCGAGCGGCGCTACTGTACGGCTGATAGGCCACCTGTACGGTCATCATCGTCAGCAGCGTGAGAGAGGGCGAGGGAAGCGAGGTTAGCGGCGGTAGCGGCGGCCGAAGCGGCCTTCGTTTTGGCGTGTGTCGTCGTTTCCACGTGTTCTTGCTGCTACGATCGCAGTTATGTAACCATAAGGCGGCGCCTTTTTTTGGCAATTGCGCGCTTTGTCAGCGTGTTTACTGCGCTGCTTGTTGTTGCTGTTTTGTTGCGACTGAGAGAAGGAGGAAAAGAAATTGCACGGGCCTGCCTACTGGCTCAGCCGAGCCACCACCGCTGCCGCGTGCAGATAGAGGAGAGTTAAAAGATCAGAGGAAAGATAAAGAGAAAAGATAAGACGCGCGGCGTCGCAGCAACAACCGTGTCCGCTTCGGCGGACGCTGGCTGAAAAAACAGATAAGCGACCGACGCCGCACTGGCTTCCCCTCCTCCCCGCGCTGCTTTCGAATGGGTAGCGCGCAGTTCCTGCGCGCCTCGCCTTTGTGTCCTGTCAGCGGACCGAGGATGAAATAATTGAAGTGACAGGCGCTGACGACGGATTCGTCGGAAGGTGACGATTGTGAGCAGTTGTCCCAAATGCTGAAGTGCACGGTTAAAGAAGCCGCAGAAGCCTTGTCCGTGCGGGAGGACTTCTGTGAACAAATCCTTGATGGTGCGTGTGCCGCGGAGCACCTGGCAGCTGTTAGAGCTATCGCAGTCGCTCAAATTCGCTCAAAAAAGCAGACGACGATAACAGATTTCTTTGCCAAATAAAGGTTACATCCTGTTGCGGCAAACATTGTTTTTTGGTGTTCATTCGATAATTCGACATTCGGATAATTCGACAATTTTTCGCGGTCCCGTCAGTGTCGAATTAACGAGCTTTTGTTCTGCTAGGGCACTTCTGTGAAACGATCAGCAAAAAACTTGGCCACTGCTATTTAGCATTCAAAGCTACATTAAAGTGGGCCACAGCAGACAAGAGTTGTGACCCGTAAAGTTAATGATTTCATAACTAATGCCAAGTACACTACACTAAAATTTTGTTTGTTTGCTTTTTTTTTTTTTTTTCAAAGAACACTTCAGATGTGCAAATTCAGTTGGATCAGACTTACTTTTTCGTGTCATTTTGAAGGTTTATCTTGAAGGTTTACTAGCTTGCGTAAGCCATTTGTGCAACCTTGTTTTTCAGCCTTGTCAAATATTGTTGACAAAATTCTTTCGTGAGTAATGCGCAATGGTGATGGAGTTGTTCAGCACAGAGTGGTCCTGAAATTCAGTCTACCACTCCAATAAAATTTAGCCGGTAAGTAGCATCAAAATAATATGCAACATTTTAATTATCATACAGTGCTTTTTTGCGTAGCGTTAATTTGAAGCATGAGGCAGCCTAAAGTGTTGTGCCGGCAGAGGCACGCAGGCAGGCACACCAGTCATGGGCTGAGCTGCCCACAGCTGGCCGGAACTTGTAACGACTACCTCGACTGGGATCGACCAGCTGGAAGGAGTCGGCATCTGGGCAGGCCAGCACCAACCAGCCCGCAATACAGCTCTGCTTGCAGGGTTGCCGTTTGAACTGAAAAGAAGCCCTCTGATTAGCCAATGTCGAGAAAATCTTGGCACTCACTCTGGCATTTTGACAGAACAGCAAACAATGATCACTGAACCATCACCCCTTGCCACGTGCAATGCAAAAAAAAAGGGGGGGGGGGGGGGGGGGGGGGTTATAGTGCGGTGTCCCTTTAGGTGCAAGTGGGTTTATGCGCAGCAACAAATAGGCGGAAAGCAATAACATCTCAGCATCAAGCACCTGTAACGATTTGATATGCCATAAAATGCCTTCCAGAAGTGTAAAACATAGGGCTAGTTAGTGATATATTGGAAAACGGCTTGAAATGAAGGCTTGAATAAATGTTTAGTTAAAAGTTAGTGCACATGACCTATGACCTAGGTTTCCCTCTTAGCCTTGTGTGTCTGTGCTCAGCTGCTTGCTTAACATTTTAAAATGACCTTTGCCACTGCTCTCAACGATGGCCAACTCAATCTACTATCAGCATCTTCAACCAGCTGGCGTGTATTGCCAGCACTGCAAAAGACTGCATTTGAAACCCACAGCATGGTTCATACATTTATATGACACAAGCATTGCTCTAGTGTAGCTCAAGTATCTCTGAAAAATGTGCAACAGTGGTTCACTGAGAATAATCAGAGAGAACATAAAAGAAATGTACAGACTTCAGTGGCCGATACGTACTGCGCAGACTGCAGTCGTATTATTTTGCCTTTTAATGTTCCGTTGCTTATCACATGAAGCAAAGCACAAGCCTACAACTCTAATGGTTGGCTGTAATGCACTGAAATCAAGGAATCTGCGGCACATTTAAGCTTGTATGCCACCCACCAAAGCACTCGCACTGTGTCACAATTATGCTGTCAACATTACTAAATCAGAACAATGCTACTGGTGGAAATGCTGGAAGCAGTGGTGGTCCAGCCATTTCAAGTTCTGGAGCAATTTTTGGAGCACAAAAATATCCATTCTGGAGCACCTTTGTATCAGAACGATAACCCTGGAGCAACCCGGGAGCAGCACAAACAGAATAAAGGAGTCAAAAAGAAGAGTTTGTTCCTAACGAGATAAGGTTCAGCCATCCATAGCTAGGAATAAAAAAAAAAAACAGAGGAAGGTGTTCACAAAAAACAATGACAAAACATTTTATTAATGCTCACAGTGCCTTGCACGCAAGTTCAGCCAAGCGTGCTTGACTAAAAGTCCAAAGAACACGTTTACTAGAACCATTCTTTTCTTCATATTGGCTCTACAGTTAAACCGCGTCATAACAAAATTGAAAAAAGTCTGAGATTTTTCTTTACATCCAGGTTTTCGTTACATGCAGTTTCTGCGAAATGAGTAGAAAGGACCCTGCAGAACAGGAACCAAAATAAGAAATAAACGTAGGTGCAATCACCTTGAAAGCGTTTACAGAAAATAGTGTAACTCGAAAGTCATAAACGTGGAGAAACGTTTCGTGATCGTGCTGCTAACGCGCCAACAGCCGCCGCCCCACTCCACCACGGCTCGCGCAAGGCGGGGGCACTGCTGCCGAGATGGAGGGGAACGCGCGCAGCCGCACCGCTGCCGTAAACCGACCACGGAGGTATGTCACATGGTTCTTCCCACATGTTCCCTTGCTCGCTCTTCCCCTCGCTGTTGCCCCAGGGAACAGATTCCTCGCCTTGTGTCGCCGGCGCTCTCCGCCGTCCCCGCTCCTGACGCGCCAAAGCTATCTGCGCTGAAATCACACGAGCAACCACGCGGCAGCGATGGCCGCACACTGCTGGTTTCGTTTCTTTTTTTGCTACGCCCTATTGTTTTTCGCTTGTTTTGAGCATGAACTGTTGTAACGCCACGTGGTATGACATTCCAAAAAAGAAAGCGCCGGAGATGCGCGCCATGAAACTTTTGCGTGGTTCTGCCAAATTTTGAGTGGTTCTGCACTAACAGATAGATGGCGTAGCCAGTTCATTACATCAAGGTCAACTGCCGCAACACCTTCACTACGTGAAAGTCTGAAATACACACGCTTCAATGGGGGTGGCGATAGGGAATTCACAAACTTCATAATATCAAGGAATTCGCTATATGGAGGTTTGTTACATCCAGGTTGAACTGTACCTCAAAGCTTCGTAGAATTTTTTCCAAATTCATCAAGATCTTTACCCTTTATGACTAGGCTTTTCAGGACGCTCCCTACTCAGTTTCTTTTCCTCCATGGGAGCCGACATCAAAAAATGTGACGTAACAGCCTCTTCCAGGAGTGGGCAAATCCACTGAAGTGATCGTATATATTATAACACAGCAGGTCAAACATACAAGAAAGGGAACATGTGCACTAAAATATAAATGACAGTGACAATGCCAATAGAAACACAAATACTAATAAGAAGGCTAATGAATTTGTTACAGAGCACTGCTACAGTTATGATTCCTTTTATGGCACTGAAAAAATGAGAGGGAAACCAACAGAAACCACATGTGTACAATAATGTGAATACTGAAAAACTGAAGAGTCATGTGTGGATTTAAATAACGCCTAGCATCTCAAATTCGCAACATACCGCCTGGATGCCCTACACTCATTTGTACGTGGAGCTTGCATATAAATACCGGGTGTTTCAGCGAACACTTTCAGAAATTCTCATAAGTAGAATTTTCTTGGTAAAGATATGGCTTTTGCAGCATAGTATTACCAATGATAGCGGACACCAGAAAACCGGTAAATCATATTAGGTAGTAAACTGGTTCACTAATTTTTAATAATTAACTTTTTAACTATTACAGTTAGGCGCCTAGTTGCAATTAGATATTTGTAGCCGGTCGTTAGTAATAGCCATATCAGTTTTCAGAATTTCGAAAATGTGATTATCCTCGGCGCTGTGGCTCGACAAAATTTGGCTTTTTCGACCAGTTACGTGCACTGGAGGGGATGCTTTGCCTGCATGCTTTAGATAGCACATGTATTTTTCGCACGAAACAGCCAGACTTCGTCGAGCCACAGCACCGAGGATAATCGCATTTTCGAAATTCTGAAAACTGATATGGCTATTACTAACGACCGGCTACAAATATCTAATTGCAACTAGGCGCCTAACTGTAATACTTAAAAAGTTAATTATTAAAAATTAGTGAACCAGTTTACTACCTAATATGATTTACTGGTTTTCTGGTGTCCGCCAACATTGGTAATACTATGCTGCAAAAGCCATATCTTTACCAAGAAAATTCTACTTATGAGAATTTTTGAACGTGTTCGCTGAAACACCCGGTATATATGTTAATAAGTTCAATGCAGCCAGTGCTTTATGATTTACGATCAAAATATTTGGTGCCACTGTGAGAAGCTGTGTGAAGGTGTGACCCACTTGAGGAAATTTATACAATGGTACCACTCACATCAGAGCGCTCTTTGGCCAGCAGGGACTTGGGGGAGTAGAAGACCAAGGAGTTTCCTCGCAGCTCAACCCAGTATCGCAGCCACGAAGACATCTGCAGGGGGGGCCAAAAAAAAAAAAAAGTTTTTATGCGCCGAAGCAGCACTTCGGGCTAGGGCTATGCAATATGCCCCAGTGGAGGGCTCCAGATTATTTTGACCACCCAGGGTCTAATGCACACAATATTAAACATGCACATCGCAATGCACACGGGTACTTTCGCACTTCACCTCCATCAAAACGCAGCCGCCGTGGCTGGAATTCAATCCCTTAACCTCACTATCAGCAGCTGAACACCATGGCTACTGATCCACCACGATGAGTGCAGGGGAGGGAAAGAGTGCTGAATGCAGAAAAGAGTCATTTAATTAAAACTGTACGGTGCAATTCTGATGCTGTGGGCTCAGCATTTTCACAAGAAATAAAAAGAAAAGACAGAAAAAAATTGCACATTCACCCTCTTGAAGCAATTTCATAATATGAGTTAACTTTTCATGGCATAATTGTGTTGGCGGATTTTTTGTAACTTTGAACTTAGCAATGTAAACACATCAATGCTAGAGCCCGTGTCACTCAAGCTAACTTTCTTCAGTCTTTCTTTACTGAAATACATAGGGAACATAAAAAGGTTCAGTGCTCCCCACAATTATTTCATTTGCTTGAAATCTGGTTCCTTCAGCCAAGAAACTTGCAATTAAATTGACATATTTGTATTTCACACCACACTGTCTCAATAGTGATGTCAAGCATGGTGATTTCTAAATGCAGCTCATGACTGGACTGGCCACCTGTTTATTTATTTATTTATACAGAATACCCCTAAAGGCCCTCGAGAGGGTATTACATAGGGGGGGGCACAGGCAATTTAACAGAATAAAACAAAACCACAAATATAAAACAAACAACAAAATCACAAATAAGACACTTTGGATGACGTAAGTAAGCAAAAGAATCAATCAAAAACATAAGTAACATAAGTAAGCTAAAGAATCAAAAGAATGGCAGCGCGGCAAAGAACGAAGATTACTGCAGTATTAAAATTATACAAACAGAACACTAGTACAATGAATCTTTTTAGTAACAAACCCTGCAAAAAAAAAAGGAAGCCATGAACAAATAAAATAACAATGTATGCGAAGAGTTAAGCAGTAGTTATTGAAGATATAAGTTTAAAATATTTATCAGGATCAGTGGGAGCTTCTTTAATAATAATAATAATAATAATAATAATAATAATAATAATAATAATAATAATAATAATAATAATAATAAGCCGCGGTGGCTCAGTGGTCATGGTGCTCGGCTGCTGACCCGAAAGACGCGGGTTCGATCCCGGTCGCGGCGGTTAAATTTCTTTGGAGGAGAAGTTCTTGAGGCCCGTGTACTGTGCGATGTCAGTGCACGTTAACTCCTTCGCTACCGCGCTGTAGGCTATCGTTCGCATATGATCGATTCAAATCGCCCGCGCAAAAAAGCTCATTTTGGGGCGTCGTGGACGTGCTATGCCATCTAGTTAGCGAGCTCAACAACTGCTCTTTGGATTGCAGCCTTGGTTTCAGTGTTTTGACATGAGGGGGCGCCGTGAAAAATAAAACTGAATGGCCGCATCAGCGTCAGCCGGAGAAAATGGCGTCCGCGTCGCCGCGCGCTCCTCGATAGCGAAAGCTGACACCGAGCACCGAGCGGTTTCGTTTTTTGCGACAAAAGCAGCGGTTATTAGTCGGGCAACAATGTACAACGTCAGATTTCGGTTTCGACGGCGAGACTTCGCCTCGGGAGCCTGAAACGTCAGTGCGTACTTGCATGTAAGTTCTGTTTTCGTTCGCTGTGTGTTTTCTGCGGTGCATACGGTTTGTAATTGATGACAGTGGTTTATTTTTGTGCTTCAGGGTCTTGACAACGTATGGCGAAGACAGTTTGCCAAATGCTCAAGGTCGCGTCGCGTTTTTCAACCAAGACGACAGCTAGGTGTCCATATCGGCACATCGCTGCGGAGCGGCGCTCGGAGATTCGCTCGACTTCTCGACTTTTTTTTTTATGCTTTTCACGGCGGAAATGATGAAGACCATGTGTGGAAACACTAATAAGTATGCATGGATGAAGATTTTCAGCAAATTCGGCGTGATGGCTCATGGGAAGACGTGAATCTGTTGGATACTCTGATGTTCATTGGAATCATCATATACATTGGAATTGTTGACCTGCCACGACTGTATCTCTACTGAAATACCAGAATAATCTATTCTGGCCCTCTGCCATCAAAAATCATTTCTTGGTTTTTCGCTTTTTTGTTTGCTTGTTTTTTTGCACATAACGGACCCGGATGATTCAGTGGCGGCAGCTTCTATTGGCAAGAGTTGGAAAGTGTCCTGGCTTTTGAACCACATCGATAAAACTTATTTCATCGATCCTGATGTTTTATAGCTTGCCTAAAATGCCAAATTTTATCAGCTGGCTTTCAGCTCATTGGAGCAGCTCATTGAAGAAATCTCCGCGTATGATGAGGGAAAAGAAGTTCACGCCCCCAATCCTCCCATAGAATCCATTTAACACCAACCGAAAAGAATGAAAAAAAGAAGAAACTGCAAGCTCGGCTAAAAGAGAACAAGGGAGGAACAAAGATAAAACCTTATGTGAAGCACTTGTCAGTCTACCTCTGCTTCACATCTTCACCCCTGATTGCTCTTCACAGTGGCACCACAGTCATGACCCCTGACTTGACAAGCCATGGAAAGTGCAGTAAATTTTTCTCATAGCTGAAACTGTGAATAATGGCAGCTATAAACATGTGCAACAGTTTGTATATTCCAGTTTTCCTCTAATCAAGTTCGGGCTTAGTGCAGCCGGTAATTTTTGTTTTTGCTATAAACTTTTTTTTTGTTTTTAGCAAATTTCACAAACAAATGCTCATTTACTTTTGCACACACAACTCTTCTGTTTGTTTCATTCAGAAGTGCAACTAATAAGCTACAATTTCATGCATTACAATATGTGCTGGGTGTATTAGTTCTTGTGAAAAAAAAATTTTCTTTCAGTACACTCCAAATTGTGCATTTTTCCGTGGTAGCGAAAGAGTTCTTAAAGAACCCCAGGTGGTCGAAATTTCCGGAGCCCTCCACTACGCGGCGTCTCTCATAGCCTTAGTTGCTTTGGGACGTTAAACCCCATGAACCAAACCAAACCAGTAATAATAATAATAATAATAATAATAATAAGCAATGGGAGCTTATTCTTGAGATTCTAATGCTTTGCATTCTGTTATTAAAACAAAACATAAAAAACTGCTACAAGCCACAAAGTATTTTGCTTCATCACTTTTTTTGTGTTGTTATTTCATACAAACAATTTATGAGCCTCGTCTAATCACCTTGCTTGTTGCAGAGTTGTCATCACTTGTTGAGCGTACAATTTTCTGGTGAACTGCCATATGTGCTTAACAGTGGCACTATTTCTCTCTCAACAAAGCTCTGTTTTTGGTGAGAACTACACAGCTGGAATACTTAAAGGCAACCTATTGATCTAAACTGACTTCATATTGGGCTTACAGTTCCCTTAAGAGAAGGATGGTGAATTTGTGAAGTAGGGATTCGCATGAATAGCCTGAAATGAAACCATGCTGTTTGTCGTAAAAGAAATAATTTTTAATTTTTGTCAAGGTGTGATGCCATTTATAAGTATAGTATTATGTGCACTAGTAGCTTGCTTGGAATGGATGTTAGGGAAATGGGGACAGTAATCAGAGATCAGAACAAATGCCTGCCTTGGATTACTCTATTAACTTTCCAATCATTTGGTATTTCATATTTAAAATCGACTGATTAAAAATAATTTGCTATATACGGCTAGAAATGCTCGTAGTGCTCACCTAAATTTTAGGCAGTTATGTTATGTAGTATATAAATTGCACCAGTGAAAATCTGAGAAAAAGAACTGCAATTTACATGCTGGAAAATAATGAAAATACTACTCATATATGTGGAAAATTTCCAAGGTCATTAACATTTGCACTTTTATAAGAGGAATCACTTTAGAAATTTTTACAGCATTAAGAAATATCCCATCGAACACTGCATGGTTATATATTTTAGTCAGCTTGGGCCCACGAGTGTCTAAATTTTAAAATCCTAACCAGTAAGCACTAACCAGTAAGCCCTACTGATATTTTAGTGAATCAACACGACTGCATAAAGAGCCATTTCAAGTGCAGCATTGTCTGCCCCCTGTGAAAATTACACATTTCGTGGAACTACTGGAACCTGAGCAGTCAAATCTGGACTTAGGTTAGCAAAACAGGCGTTGAACCATTTTACCATGCTTGTATTGACTATGTCGGGAAAAGCATGTTCAGTTGGTGCCCTGTCAAGAGCACAATTTACTAATACATTTCATATAACTTTGGCTACAGTGCTCCACAAGCAGCGTCCACAAGAAAGGTCGAAACTAAATGCAAATAATAGGTGCTCGAGGTGCTGTGAATGGTAGTCTCCCCTAGAAGGTTACTTCAAGGGCCTTGCAAAGGGTGGCTTTGTAGCATAGCAGTGGAATGTGTGGCTCACTCACAATCAGCCCTTGAGCATTTTTAGATCAGATGAAGTGCATTTTTCATCTTATTTTGTGCTCAGGCACTTTATCTTAGGCCTTCCTGCATTGCATACTGGCTATTTGACTATCCTGCACCACATTGTGGCTGGAGAAAGTCATAAAAATGCAATTAAAGATGCAAAAATAAAAAAACAGTAACACTGAGCAGGAATTGTTCTAGTGGCATAGTACAGGATTCAGTGATGCACAGCACAGAATCTTACTCACAAATAAAACACAGATTTCAGAGATAACCTTTCAAGCACATAGCCTGATTCTCACCCTGCAGCACTCAAACAATTCTCGAGTGTCAAATTTTTATGATTTTCACATTTTCAACTGCACTTTAATTGTTCATCCCAGCCATAATATTCAGCAGGATAGCAAAGTAGTCAATCACAATGCAGAAGGAACGAATTTTGGAGTGCCAACACACAAAAGACAAATAAAAATGGAGTGCACTTAAACAAACCATGGTCTGTGATGTGTGAGCTAAAAATTCTACCATTACACTACAAAGCCACAAATTGCAGGTCTGCTTAAGCAATGATGGCACGCCAGCATTCGTAGCATCCCAAGTGGCTTGATTTTTTATCTTTTTTGGCTTCAACTTCCGTGCACTCAGGATATAGCCATTGTAGACACACACTACTTGTGGAGCACTTTACCTTGGCACTGTCTTATGCCTACTGTAGATACCACCATGTATGCCACTGTTTTTATTGTCCCTTTATTCATCACTCTATGTTGATAACATCTGACTGCTAAGATAAGGTTGCACTTCAAAAAATAAAATTCACAAAGCCCGCAATGTTCAGCTGCTTAAAATTTTACCAGAGTACTGCCTCGCTGTCAGTTAAAAGCAGAAAGAATGTAGAAGGCCCCTGAAGTTCAACGTACAGGAGAAGAACAACCTTAATTTCTCTGGAATCTATGAACACAGCATTTAAAACACCAATATAATGCAATTTTGTGCCCTCTAAACTAAAAATAAGTCTTGGACAGCTTAGAGTGCTCTATAAAGTGGAATCACATTTATGTAACCCTCCACTTCATAACTCTGAACAAGAAATATTTACTCGAAAAATAAGTACAAGTTGAAAGGTCGGTGAGCCCTGATCCTCAAAACCTAGAACAGAGCTGTTATTTGCACATGCAAAAGCAAAACTTTCCAGGCTGCCTTGAGCACTGATCATATCCGCTGAATGAAAGTCTTTATCACCTCTTGCAGAAGATAACACCAACTCGTTGGTGGATTAGAAAGGACTTGCCAAAGACACTGTGTGCTTCTGTACCAGTCAATCATTCAAGTGCACCAAGTGAACAAGCACACTGAACTAAAAAGGTAACCACGGACAATGAAGCAGCACTCACAGCAGGTCGACGTCCTTCTTTCAGTAGCGTTTTCCTACGCAGGCAGCCCTGGCAGCTAGCTGGCTGAGTTGTCAACTCTTCCTCCCACCTGGACAAATAAAAGGTGTAAAAGAACAACATGCAAGACAAGCTTGGCAGGCAAGGGTAAAAAAGAAAGTGCATGCAAATGAACTTCTGTCAGCACTTTCATGACACAAAAGTGCAGCTGCCATGCCATCCATAACTAATCCACTAAACACATCATAAAAGACAAATTCAGAACAAGGTTAAATGAAGGCTAAAACAACTGCATAAGTACAATTCTATCCAGAGGGAATATAACACGTTAGCTATCAGGAAGTTTTCTCCTCGTTTGTGCACCTCTTCTCGCTGCCACATACACTGCTGCCACTCCTGTGCACCCACTGCTGTGCGCAGACTTTGCCTCAGCTTGTGGTATCATTCACTCTTCAGTGCAATCATTGTCATATTCATTTTGTTGCTCTTTCCAGGCTATACCATGTGAGCCTGCACATTTTTAATTAGCAATTCGGACCATGACATTCCTGGCATACCCATTCCTTGGCACCAAAATAACATTCCACAGGTCACGTGCACACTACACCCATTTTCAGCCAGTATGACTTCTACGCCCATCATTCAGTTTATGGAACGCGACAATGGTGAAAAAGCTCAATTTCATCACTGTCTTTGCATGCAGACTGGGATAAAAATATGACTATAGTCAGTAACAACTCAATAATGAAGTGAGAAATTCCTCCCAAAAGAGGCCCTCCAGCGACTGATTTTCATGATGTCTGGGTTAAGCCGTCGCTAATCCCCTGTCATGCTCAGTTAATCCGTAGTTCACAGTTCATCCCCTGTCACATTAGTGTTACACAGGATTAATCACAGATTCACCACGAGACCATGAAAATTGGTTGAGGCCATTGCTTAGAGGGCCTCCTTTGAGGGGCATTTGCCACTTCGTTCCTACATTGCATCTGATTATAGAGGTGTGCAAATATCAAATTTTTGGCTGCGAAGCGAATACAAACAAAATAAAAATTGGTTGCAAATCAAATATAATATCTCTGACGTTTCAAACATATAGTTTCAAATATACAGAATTGTTTTGAATATCAGAACAGGTAGTTTACACTAAAAACAAACACTTTTCCATAAACAGCAACAATGAAAAGAAGCTGATGTATTGCAAATTTTGTTTTCACCGATCATGAGCATAATTTAGTATATCTGTTTTAAAGCTTTAAATAAAGGAGGGGCAAATCATTTAGGAGCAGCAGTAGTAAGTACCCTTGTCGTAGATTACATAATACCTTGCTTACAGTTCTTTGAACAACGTAATTTTGTTTAGTGAACAAAGTCTAATGTCACAGCTTACGTGACAAAAGAGCATACTGAATGTTGGCATGATGCACTGTAAGATGGGCAGATTGTTCGTCACTGGAGGAGTGACGTCAGCAGACGATCACTGGATGGGCAAGGCGCAGGGCAACGCTGGCAAAACGCAACAAGACAAGCTTGTGAAACAGACACACGAGCAGCAACTCAAGTTACTACGCAAATGTGATCATCACATTTCACGCTCCATAGAGCGCCTGAATGCGAGGTGCTGGTTGTGTAATGCCACTCCAAAAACGCAGAATTCACGGCGGTACGTAGCCCACTTTGGCTCTCGTGTTTCGGTTTTGCCCATCTGAAAGCCCTGTGATGGGCCCAAGCACTGTTGCAAACCAAAGGCGCAAAAACAAAACCACACCAACCACGCCACATGGTCAGCATGGTTTCATTTCCCCTGCATGTAGGCTGCAGTGTGCATTGTGCAGTTACACAGGCTGGCATCGACATTCATATTTCTCTCAATGGCTTTCTTCGTCTGCTGTGACCAACGATATGCAGTTTCTAGATGAAAAATGTAAAGGATGAAAGTGGTCGCCGGGAAACAACCGTCCCAACGCATGCGCAGGACACAGCTTTGCCTGTTTCACTATCCTCCGCAAGCCCTGCTTCTATGCACGTCTCTTATCGTTGTAATCGAAAACAAGAGGATCGTTGGCGCCTGTTCGCTTTCGTAGCCAGCGTGCTGAGAGTCAGTCATCGACTGCCTCGTGGTACGCAGCAGTGACATGCCACAGCAACTCTCGGCAGCCATCAGCACATTGGCTTTATGCAGAACTTCACATTATCACGTAGGCGCTTTGCCCACGTGCTGGCTGTCGATTCTGTGAGGAAATGACAAGTTAATTGATGTGACAAGTGTCAGTTAGTTTAACTAGCGAGCGCTATTTGGATAGGCTGAGATGTTTGGCTGAGAGTTCAGATGAACAGGAATTTGGAAATTTCTGAGTGTTTAGGACGTCTGAATACTTCAAATAGTGAAAATGCAGTGTGAACTGAATCGTAAACAGTACCTGCAAGCTATCTCGAACTTCGAATATCCGCATACCCGTACATATGACACCTAATTCTGACTATGTGACTTACAGAATGTGCAACATGCCTTGGAGAAAAGCAATTTGCCATAAATATGCAAATAAATTAAATTTCTTTGCATACTTATATCCTTCCACAAAAATTTCTTAGCCACAGTTGTGTTTCACAAAGTAACAACGGTGGATGCACATTTTCAGCCGCAAGCAGCACTGTCTGACAGCATCATGGGCTCTCAGTTATACATGTGGCACACATGCATCGCCATTGCCGCATAGCTCCAGTCTCTCGTACTAACCCATAGAGAGGTGCAGGAGGCTCCCACAGTTCGAGGGCAGCTGGACGCCACAGGACAGCACCAGCGCCTTCAGCTACACTGTCATCCAGAAGCAGGCGGCCCTTCTGCTCAGGAGTGGCTCCATCCCCCCAACCACTGCACAAAGGACCCCACATATATGCGGATACCACATCCCACAAATGCGCCCATGAATGCAAGCTAGTGATCAGGCTCAATATGAGCGTTAACAATGAACCGCACGCGGCACTGAGTGCTCAGCACTTTCTGGCCATTCCAAGCTTCTCATCTGGCCACTTGATAGCCACTAAAAGAAAACACAAACTTGCTGCACAGCAGCAGCTGCTAGGCTCCCTCTGCTTTAGCACCCTGGCCTTACCGGTTCGACAGGTGAAGACACAGTAGGAATGCTGGGCACCTAAGGTGAATGTGAGGAAAATTACAGCCTTAGCTGACAAATACCGCTGAGCCATAGCCCTGCCGCTGAAAGTGTTGCTTTACAGCATAAAAAGGAAGAAACCTCTTCATCAAAGAGCACATATTTTTGCCACTACGTTTATAACTGCCCACATACAGGAAGGTGAATGTAGAAGGAAAGAAAGATATACCATGAGGAGGAGGGAGGGGAGAAATAAAAACATACAGACTCAAACAAGTCTAACATAGAAACAACATTGTACAAGAACTCTGATGATGTAAAGTAATAACACCAGCAATGGACTATGGACCGTTCACCTGGAAATTGCAGTTTTGTGACAAGTGCACAGTCCTGTTAAAATCTAACACTATATTATGACTTTACATGCATGAACAAACCTTTAGTAAGTTTTGTGTCCATTTAGGTGCATCTGCCTCCTTCTAATGTACTGTAACAGCACAAGAATTTATTCCTCTAACAGACACATTTTTTTTTTTTTTTTAGAAAAAGGTACCAAAATGGTGATTCAGTACCCATGCTGCCATCTGTCCGCAAACCAAAAAAAAATGCTTTGGACAAGCCCTACTCGCCTAACCGAACACAGAGTGTCAAAAAATAACACAACAAGCTGAACTCGTCATGAGCCAGAAATAACAGCTGGCTTATGAGGAGCCTGGATCGTCCAAGTCCGCTAGGAGGTTAGCAGAGATGTCCAACGCACTTGCCTCAACCCATTCTGCACACATGCACACACCCTTTCAGCATGAATTAGTGCTAAAGTCACAAAGGGACGAAATGAGCAGGATAATGCAGATCCCACAGAAATAGGCTCCATAGCAATACTGTACCATGTCCACATACTGTGAACAACTTACTTTTTGCGAGCTCAATAATTCGTGAATTCAATCAAAGTCACAGTTTCAGAATGGTTCACGACACCCAAATTGTGTGAAGAGGCACAGCCTTTAGTTAGAATGCTTGCTTCTTCCCTGTACATCTGCAAACTCTGTTAACACGCTAATGGTTGCTGTTTTTGAAAGAAGACATTTTCGGATGTAATTTGAACGTTTTCTGATGATTGCAGCAGCAGCAGCCAGGATGATCACTTTTGGTCGTAAACTCATGTCGTTCACATAGCACTCTCGACCTCTTATGTTTGGCATTTCACTGGTTTCAGAAATCTCACAAAGAGAGAAGCTCTACACAAAGACTTCAGAAAAAAGCAAATTGAACAGAAACTCTGACTCCAAATTTCAGCACCCCCCTCAACGAGTCAGGTGTAGGAGCAAAAAAAGAGTTGTTTCCAATAGTAACGGCATTCTCTTCTGGAGCACACATGCTGCGGAGCAGACACCACAGCATTTTTCCCCTAATAACTGTAGACAGAAACAACGTCCAGAGTCACTTTGCAGACTTCTCAGTTTACATTTTGACCAAACTATTCGTGGGACAAGCTCTTCAAAAACACAAAAATTAGATCTTTGCGAATATCAAGTCGTTTACAGTATTCTTTTCCTCCAATAAAAGTGTTATTTCCACCCTGAGACATGCAATCAATGAATATTTATTTCCATTTCTTTTATTGTGAAGACCTGCACAGAAAATTGATGATGTGGTTGACATCTGTGCCATGCTGATGGTCTTCCCACACTCTTTGTACTCATGTGCATGACCAACTGGTCCAAAATTCTGCTGTTGTAAAATGCAAGCAAGTTCCAGCCATCAAGACAGTGGCTGGAGTGTGAAAACACAGCAACGAGTAACTATGAATTGCGATAAGCATGGCAAGTTCAACTCTTTCTCTACTGCCCCACTGGCTATTGAACATGTATATCCAATGATGCTTTGAACATGCAGCCAAAAATTCAAGTTGGTGCTCCTGAACAAGCTGCGCCATTTAGTTTGTTTCTATAAAAACAACTTTTTGGATTTAGTTTTGCTTTTTTATTTTCTAACATGAGGGGGCGTCCTGAAAAATGAAACTTTGACCGGACGTAGTGGCACAGGTCAGCGATCATGGTACCGATTTCACCGCGCGCTCCTCAAAAGTGAAAGTCTACACCGAGCGCTTCAGCCGGTTCCAATGCCATTTTTTTTGTTTTTAGCACAGCAGTGATGAGTTAGACAACAATGTACATTTGTCGGATTTCTGTTCCAATAGCCAAACCTCGTCTCACAGACCCGAGACATTAGCCCATGCTCGCACGTTTTGTTTTAGCATTCACATTGTATTTTATGTAGTGCGCGTGATTCGTAACTGATGACAGCGGTTTCATTAGGTGCTTTACATAATTGAGTGCAATAACCAACCAGCACACATAGCCATCGAACCTAACGCATCTAAATTTCATGACCTAATATGCAGCGACATTGACATTTAAAAACAAAATTTTCTGTTTTTTTTTTTTTTTGCCTTATACTGTTCCAATTGCTTCTTGCTCTTTTTGCATCCATTGCTTTCTTACTAGTTATCGCGCCCTGATATCGCATCGCCTATCTAGGATTTGTATTATAATGTTCACTGATGTTTTCTCTCACGTTTTGTCTGTATTCCTGTTCTCAGGTATTTAAATTTTACTATTAAGTTATCATTAGCCTGTAAATTGTACCTTTTTCATATTCTTCTTGTTTGTTATATTACAACATAACTAAACCTCCATCCACTATGTAATACCCTCAGTGAGGGCCTTAAAGGGTATCTTGAAATACTAATAATAAGTTCTAACATGCATACAGCCTCCCTCTCATTCCCCATAAAAAAAAAAGAACAAAAGGATGGTAATGTACATATATTTGGCATTACGTTGTTACCAAAGCGCATGCTGCTTATAAATGTCAATGACTTGAAAAAGCACATGCCCAAAACAAAAGAAGGCTGATTTAAACAAGATGAAGTACAAATGAAATGCTTCAATATAACAGCATGTACTGTGCTTTTTTAAAAGCAAGTTACAACACAGATGGCCTAAAAAAGATAATTAGCCATATTTTGAGAGCACTCTAATTGATCTTAAACTCCAGGGCATGTAGAACAAAATCCGTCTCTGTGACAAGTGAACCGCACACATTTTAACTTGGCAACTGCACTTAGCACTCTCCTGGAGAAGGTGTAATTACTTTATGCTGACCTGGTATGAACCACAGCATGAGTTGTCCAAACGAGCTTGAAACATTATTATTTTTCTGTTGAGGTGGGCAAGCATGAACATCACCTGAAGTAGAAATCTTAGCTAAAGAGAAAGAAACAAAAATAAAGCTTCTCTACACTTTGCTACATCACAGCAGCAATACTTTTGAGCTGTAACATAGTTCAGAATGGATGCAAACTTACTTGCTTGCGGTTGATGGACCACTCAACAGCACACTGCAAAATATGAAAAAGCCGTCACTGCACACTTCACAGCACATAACCCATACGAGCAGCACCGACCACAGTGTTTGACTGGGGTCAAAACAATGCTATGAGAACATAATGGGCACACTTTTTTTTTTGTCAAAACAAAAGAATATTATAACAACAGGCTAGTGAAAGGTGGCACAAAAGTACAAGTGCACCACAAATGACTCAAAGCTGTATTACTGCTTTATGGTAACTTGCAGTGGGTGAACAGGAACAGCCCTAAAGTGCTCCTGTCAAGGCCAGCACGCAGCTTCCAGCAGGTGAACAAACGTTGACAGAACAAGTCTGTTTCACGTCCTCACATGACTGCTTTCTCAAGTGGCACAGCAGTCATGACCCTCAACTTGTGATGCCACAGAAAGCACAATGTATTATGTACATAGCAGAAATTGACAAGAATAATAGAACATGTGCAATATCTTGTATATTTCAGTTTTTTTTTTTTTTTTTGTAATGAACTTCTGGCTCAGTCCAGCGGCTTGTTTTTGTTTTGCTTGCCTTATTTTTTTGTGTTACCGGCACATTTAACCTATAAATTTTCAAAAAGTTGTGCACACATAATTCTGGTGGCTTTTTTTCTTTGAAAGTATAGCTAATGGGCTACAGTTTGATGCATTACAATCCACACTGCATTTGGCACTTCTTGGATAAATAATTTTTATTTCAAAACTCAAAATCGGTCATTTTTTCACAGTAGTGAAAGAGTTAAGATGTCATGACAGAGTGAGCTTTTGTTCTGCTAGCCCTGAGCGACATCTCAAAGATGCTGCTTCGAGGTACTGCGAACACCTTTGCAAGCTCGACTTACTATCACCAGATGACAACTTGGGTAACTGTGTAAGTGCCAGTGCGCAAGGGCGTCCGCAGAATTTTTTTCAGGGGGGGGCCCATTGGTTGTTGGCGCCGGAGGGGGGGGGGGGTATATTCGTAGCGAAAAGGCACTATTTGCGGAGTAAATTTATTTATTTATATATAAATAAAAAATAAGTAAAATACACACATGAAAGAAAATTACAAGCAGCAAATTAAAGCGCGGATTGTAGAGATACATTGGAGTTTATCAACAAAGAAACAATTAAAATTGATAAAAATGCAAAAAGATACTATCAATACTCGAAGTGCTCAGTCTTACTGCATACGGGTTCTCGACTCACCCGAATTGATGACCAGCACACAGCGCAATATGTTCACAAACACGCAACTACAGTCACTCAGTCAGTCTTCCTTGAACAGCAACTGTAGGCGCCTCGGATTTTTCTGGGCGAATTGCGTAGTTACACGGGTGATAAATTCATTTCTGTGCTTCATTACACGCTCTCAGTGCACAGTCATCATATATATTGATTGGAAAAATGGTTGAACGAGTACGTTGAGAACAAAAGATGACTATATACAACGAAAACTTATTTACAAGATAAATGCACGCTCGCAGCTTCATACACCTCGCTCCATCTTGCTCGCGCATCCGCACAGTCGAGCAACCGCACACACACTGCTCGCCGCTCGTCGTTTTCTCGTCCGCTGTCTTGGTTGTTCTCACCTTCGTTGACAACCCGCCACTAAAAACACCGAAGCACAAACACAGAGGCGCGCACATGTGCAAGGGCTTACTTGCCACAATATCCACGAATGCGCACTTTTGGGGTGTAAGGAACGCCGCGCGACTTCCGAGGGGAAGGGACACCCGCAACTAATTCGGTCGGAAAATTTGTTTTTGTGCTTTTATGGGGTTCAGAGCCCCAAAACGACTCAGGCTATAAGGGACGGAGTAGTACAGAGTTTCGGATAATGTCGACCACCTGGGTCTCTTTACCATGCACTGACACGCACAGTACATGGGCGCTGTTGTGATTTGAGGCCCAGCCAGAGGTGACAGGCGAGCCAGGCAGGCGCCATCGGGCTGCGTTGACCAAAGGCGCTGGTTTTCGGAGAAGACGCAAGGAACGCTGGTGTGGGGGCGCCTCTGGAGACTGCGTCGCCGTGAACAAAAGCAGCTAATCCCCTTTGCCGAAGGTTCTGAAAGCGGCGCTTCTACCGCACTGAGCTCTCCCGTGGATCGGAGGAGACAGCGAGCGGCGGCGGCGCCAACTCGTCGCCCGCTTGCCCCTGAGCAGCCCGACAAAGCGGGGGTGGACACGGCTGATTTGTCCTCCCCCCCTCAAGAATTCATCGGTGGCCGGCGTACGAACGTATCCTGATTCTAGCGAGCGACCTGTGCCCTCTTAGCGCGCGAGCGGCGCGAACTTGATTACTTTTGTATTTTGTAAATAGTGTACAAAGCTCTCCCCTGTCCTTTCTCGCTGTCGCTCCCCTCTATACTTCTCCTCACTATCCTCTCCCTTTCCCTTTCGTTTCCGCCGGCTGCAGCTCGGGTGCTTAAGATATTAGATAGCAATTGCCGCGGCCGGCAACACTCCTTTGCTTCACTTTTTATTTTTATTTTTTAAATAAACCACTACCACCACCACCACCTGTGCCCTGTGCACTGTCTGCCTCCGTGTCGCTATCTCTCTAGAGATCAAAGAAACAGACACCCATCTCAAGACGGCTCGAAACACATGCTCGCCAGTGCCGCTGCATGTCTGCAACAGGTCGTCCTTCAGCAGAGCTGGCGGTGGCGTGGTTTGAAAACGGCGGAACGACGCGCGCCCGGACGCGGCATTTCGCAGATGTGACCAAGCGTCGAAGCGGGGCTGCTTTTACCCTTTTGGCTGAGCGCACCACCGCCCCTGGCGTGCGGCCATCACTCACGGTTCGAGTGAGTGATTTTCCAGGGGGGTGCAGCCGCCCCCCCTTGCCCCCCCCTCCGGACGCCCATGCCAGTGCGCCTGCAGACGGGAACGGAAAAAAAAATTTCTCATTAACTTTATAATAGAGTTTGTCGCCAGCAAGGTACAAGTGTAAATAAATGTAGATATGGGCACTGTCTCAGATTGCATGTATCAACCTCCCAAAGTAATTAACTGGGCTCTTGAGAAAGCAGTGCAGGTTTCCAGTGATCTGGCGGGCTACGAGAAATGTGTAATGCTTTTGCTTGAAAACTGTACACAAGACAAAATAAGCAGTTTAGATACTCAAAAATCAATCTATCATTTGCTTGAGACTGCACACAGCAACACACAGGCGCAGAGTCACTGTCTTGTTAGTCAATTTTACAAAGCACCTCAAGTTTATGATAAAAGTGGTGAGAATCACTGTCAGCTTTGCAAACTCAGGTTTCATCTCTATGTAAGCAAGCATTTTTTTTTGTTGTTTTTACAGGGTTAACATGTCAAAGAGAACCGGGATATGAGGGACACCATAGTGGAGGGCTCCGGACAATTTCAACCGCCTGGGGTTCTTTAATGTGCACTGACACAGTAAGCGAGCCTCTAGCATTTCGCTTCCATCGAAATGAGACTGCCGCAGCCGGGATTCAACCTGTGTCTATCAGATCACCAGCCAAGCACCATAACCGCTGAGCCACAACAGCGGCTCTATGTAAGCAAAGGAACTAACTGATGAATGCATAGAAGTCTCATTTATAGGGGTGTGCAAATAGAATTTCTTTGAAATTGAATGAAATATAAATAGTGTAGCTTTGCCACTAAAATGAATATGAATAGTGTAGCTAGAAACCGAATATGAATGAATAGCGATAGAACCAAATTAAATATTAATCAAATACTTTTATGAATATTCGCTACTTTTGCGAATATTCATCCACATAATCATATGAAACAGCAGAACGCTAGCAGTGGCGTTGTGGTGCAGCTCTATAAGTTATTGAGTTATAGCTACAGCTGTCAAAAGGCGCAACACTGATCTTCACTCAAGGGTATGCAACAGTACTAAGTCAGTATACTAACTCCATTCTGTCATGTCATATGAAAAGGAAAACTACCATTTGTTACTGATGATGACAGCAAATCAACTAGCACCACATCTCAGTAAATGAGAGGGGAGAGAGCTAAGTGTCAGTTTTGGTCTTCAAGAGCGGGCATCAAGGCATATTTTACTAAACCTGCCTGAGCGCTACTGCGGTGCCCAATATTAGAGGCCTCGTATGGGCATTATGACCACCGTCACACAAATGGACCGCGTCATGATGCTCAACCCTCCTTCCCACACACACCAATCGCAGCAGCATGATGCATGGCATCGGAGTGTACTGGTGAAACAGTCATCGCAGAAAACTATGACGTGCCTTATTCGAACTTCACGCCAATTATCCCAAAACAATTCAAGAACTTGAGAGCATATTTGATTCATGTCAAATAAACTGCTTGCTTTTGAGATGAGAATGGTTCAACGACTTATTTTTCATATTTCCATCAATACTTTATTGTGTGCATACTGTCGGAAGCGTTGAAGCAGAACGGCTTTAAAGTGGTAAGAACCCTTGCTGTCCTCCACACAGTAGCAGTAAAGCTCTACTGCTACTGCGTTGCACCCCTCAAAAGCGGCAGCGTCGTGTGTGAGGGGGCTTCACAGCACAAACAGCGAACAGCACGTGACCAGCGCACAGTTTTGGTGCACCAGAAGAACGGGTGAGCCACGCAGAAGGAAATGATATCAGTGGCACCGAAACAAAGAGAAAAAAAATAGGGATAAGAGACCTGAGACTTACAGCATCGCGCCATTCATCACCTGAAACGGTGCGCAGCTGAGCTCAGTTGCCTGGCTGAAGCGGGCTGGCGCAAAGCTCAGAAAAGTGAAACAAACTATGTGGTCTGGCTGTTCTCGCAGACGGGGCTGTCTGTTTGTCGTCACACCTGCCGCTGCACGCACACAAAAGGTGCGTGAGCGACTTTGCAGCATGAAATTCAGGCTTAAGTAGGGCTATTTGGTCGGTCACTTGCCGCGCCGGTCATACCTGTACATGGCCTCTTTTTGGGAGCCCGTTTAAATTAACCAGTGCGAGACCCGTAGTGCCCGAATCAGCCAGCGTTTGATGCCATAGATTTACATGGGCACTGGCTGAGACCACGTCGGCAGTTCAAATTATCAGGATTTCTGAATTAATGGGGATCGAAATAATGAGCTTTTGCATAGCAGTAGCTATAACTTAAGTTCAGCACTTTCAATTACAACCAAATAAAAATGAAAACAACATGCTGAATCCATTCCAAAAATTTTGGTTTTAGCTGAAAAAAAAAAGGCAGTACAAACAAAGGAAGCGTAAGCAAGCTTGTAAGCTTATCTGTTTTTGGCAGCAGCTTCAGCTTCACTGCTCTGCTCACATGTTGACAATATGCATGGCAGCACTTGTACAAACAGCTTCGGAAGCTAACAAAAAAAAGCAACAGACTTTTGCCCAAGCAAATGCCACTTTAACAGGCGCATAGTGCAAAAAAGAAAAGAAGGAATGGGAGTGCAGGCTGAGTACATCTCTTTGACTAAGGTTTTGCACCAGAGATAACAGCCTTGGAGAGTCCACATAAAAAAAAAAAAAAATAAGGCGAGAAAAAATCTTATACATCATGATAACTTGACAACCTATGAAGACTACAGGCACAGTGAAGTAATTAAATTATAGCAGTCATCCACAAAAGCTCTTCCAGTGCACCGCTCAAGTAAAACTATGGCAATATGTGCTTCGAGTCACAAAAAATAAAGGACAACACACACATTTGCACATAATATTTAGCTTTCATCCTACTGAAACTGATGTTAACAACTAGCACTTTAGATATTCACTGAAAAAAAAGAGACACAACTGCTAAGCAATGATACACCACTGAGCCTTCATGTGAAAATGCAGCTGGTAAAAAAACAAAAAAAAGCATGAATTTCGTTGGAGATGAAACCAAAGAGAAATTACGAATTTTTCAAATGCCAAACCCCATGTATAAGTCACATAAGGTGTCGGCATCTATCTTTCAAAGAACACAGAAGCATAACAGATACATTTTACATGTCTAGAGTGCCCACAGAGAGGTGTCAAAGTGCTACAAGAGTGATGCAGAGCTGTAAAAAGCCACATACTTTGTGCCTAAGCTGCGGGCTTTCCTATGCCCTGGAGTGAAACGGGGTGGCCTGTTGGTGCTGCCTGAAGGAGGACTGGGCTCTGAAGGAGGTGCCAGCAGTGTCAAGCTTGCCTGTCGTCCCAGGGGCTCCAAGCGGAGAGACTCTCTGCACGAAAAAAAAATTCCAGATGAGGCACTTTAAACATCAAAAATGGCAAAAGCCAAATGAACAGCCGAAAGTGGAAAATAACTGATTTGGTACATGGGCGTGGCTGCCAGGATACACTCCGACACCACCTAAATGCGCAGCACCAGCCAATGAGGTTTCCCTAAAAATAGTAATCACACTTTGTTGCTTCAATAAACCTCATTTACTTGCTTCAGCGCAATGCATTTTTGCCAGTTAAAAGTGCAAGGACAGCCTACCACTTAGTGACATGGACAGCCTCTATCAAGAAAATTATGAGCCTGATTAAATGATGGATGAAGGAGCCATTTGGTGTTTCATTTTTATTCAACGGCATCAAACACAATAATCCCACACAAGTCTACAGAAAAGGAACCCTAAACAAGTACCTGTTTCTTGTACAATGTCAATGATTTACCTCCAAAACAAACAACAGCCTCACACACTAATCAATCAATCAGTCACTGCCAACAGTGAATAAAAGAGCAGATTTCATCCAGTTCGACATGGTCAAGTAGTATGACCTAGCAATGATAGGTGGTACAAGCAGGGTCAGTCTGAACTGTGTCACTGAGTACCTCACACAGGGCCTACCAACACATGCTACTTTTCCAAGCTAGCTGATGGCAGTCATCTAAATACCGTATTTATGCACATAATGAGCCCACTTTTTTTCTAGAAAAGTTGACATCAATTTGGGGGAAGGGTTCATCAGGCAGAAAAAAAAAAAGTTTCAACAGTATTTTTTGTAAGTCGAAATTTCATACCATACGTCAGCCTGCACGTCCAACCGTACGTCCACCTGCCAGCCCGCCTGTCTGTCTGTCTATCTGTCTACACCCCCGGACGCCCATCCGTCTGTCCATCCATCATCAACAGAAGTATGCGGTCAACAAGTTGTGTCCCTGCATCACCCACGTTCGTGTCGTCCATTTTTAGCATCGTTCGCTTCAAAAGGTGTTTGCTGTATCACAGCACAATCTGACGATTTCGTGACAATCGATGGCACCGGTCATTTGCAACGAGATAAAGCAAACATGCTGAACACTGGCCCTGAAGGTCAGACATGCGTTTTTTTTTTTGTGATGTTAAATAAAAACTAAATTCTCAACGACAAAAGTGGAAAGTGGGTTCATTACACGAGTAAACACGGTACTTCCAGAAGCTCTGAGTGACCTGCCCTGGTGCCGGTTCAGCTATTTTGATGAAGGGGTGATGCCCAAAATGACTTGCACCTTGCACCAGATTTCATATTCGTATATCCGTGAAATCATGCAGTGCCTCCAGCAAGCATTGGGTGTGCTGTGCCAATGACACACTGTAACATTTCTGTTGGGCCCTCAATAGTGTCCACACCGGCATGTTGCCATGACTTAGTACCCTTGTATATGACAGTTCGTTTGGCAAGTTCTAGAACCCGTAAAAAGTGCTGAGACCTCTTCCAATGACCCCTATTAAGGGGGGACATGGGTCTTAAAGTATTTTTTTTTATTTACAGACCAAATGCAATGAAACTGCACAGACTTATTCGGTTTTCTTCTGCTGATTTCAAATATGCAATTTGTTTATTTCTAGGCCAATTAGTTCCTGAGATATTAATATATATCATGCCATTGTCTGCTCAAACAATAGAAAAAAAATGGGCCACCAGAAATTTAATTTTAATATGTGGGTAGATACTACAATGTGTGAGGAATGCAACGCTGGAAGCAGTTTTCAGTTTTTTGTCCTTGTGGACAAATGGGCTTAATAGTTAGTTTTCAAGTCAGTTAACCAGACATACAGTGCCAGAAAACACATGACACACATGAAACTAACAATAAGCCCATTTGTCCACACGGACAAAAAACTGAAAACTGCTTCCAGGGTTGCATTCCTCACACATTGTAGTATCTACCCACATATCAAAATTGAATTTCTGGTGGCCCATTTTTTTTCTATTGTTTCAGCAGACAATGGCATGATATATATTAATATCTCAGAAAATAATTGGCCTAGAAATAAACAAATTGCATATTTGAAATCAGCAGAAAAAACTGAATAAGTCTGTGCAGTTTCATTCCATTTGGTCTGTAAATAAAAAAGTGCTCTAAGACCCATGTCCCCCCTTAAAGGGACCCTGAAAAGCTCTTTGCCAAGGTTAGCAAAAGCCCACGAGAGACCGGCATTCCATCACTTGTCGCCGCACCGCAAAAATTGTTAAGCGAACTCCATCAACACCGAAGATATCGCCGATTAAAAATGATGTTCCTCCTCTCCCCCACATACCACCCTCAACTCATACACGCGGGGCTCGCTCCGAAAAAAAAAAAAAGACGGGCCGATGCTCCGCCCATGCATACGTCAGGCAATGGCGCTCTGCTTGTTTACTTCCGGTGGTCGCAGACACATGTGCGAAAGTGAGTGAGATTCACTGCGGTGCGCTGTTGCGAACGGCGTCGCAACGTCCGATCGCAGCTCGTCGCCTGCGTGCAACTTGCTAGATGTCAACGACGAGCCGCGCGCGGCAGACGCAACGACGGGAAGCGGGAGCCAAAGCGAGCACGGAGAGCGGCAGCGTCGTGATGACGTACAGCGCGCTCCTCAGGGCGCTCGGGGCCGAGCCACACCGGGCCGGCCTGCCAGCCTTGACGCCGGCCGCCGGCGAGTGAAAAACGCGCTAGTATTGTTTGTCACGTTTATAGCAAGCCCTGGGATAGATGCATGTCAAAAATGCATCACTTCTGACGGTCGTTGGCCAATACCGAGCTGATCGTACTACAAGTGATGAATGCGATACTAGCAAATTTTATCCCATAGCCGCTTTGGCGCTTCGCCTGCCGCCTGCTAGCTCCGTTGCTGAAGGCGTCGTGGAAATCGAATATATATTCTATTATGGGACGAGTTCGCAGTAAAGCGATGTGAAGAGTAGGCCTTTTGATATAGCGCAAGCGACTTCCGAAGCGCCGTCAGCGATGCGAAACCATTAGGCCTAGCGACGACTAGGGCAGCCTGGGACCAGCGCGCAGTTCGTCGCCCGGCGTTGCCGCAATCGGTGTCGTTGCCGAAAGATCCACTTTTTAACAGACATGTTGTCGTTGCTCGAATCTAGAAAGCATCATCTCTGGTAGAATGGCTGTTTTGTATTTCCTTGTGCGAATGTCAAGTACGCCGAGCATGCCGGCCGGCCGACCGGCCTGGATCAGGTCTGCCGGCGTCATAAAAAATGAGCTAAAGAGTGTTCTTGACGTAAATAAAAAACCCCAGGCCAAGAAATGTGAAAAATGTGTCATTTTTGAGGATCGCTGACCAATACTGAGCTGCTGGTAAAGGTAACAACTGTGATACGAGCAAATTTCTGGCCACAACCGCCTTGCAGCTGCCGCTGGCCTGACGTTGGGGTCCGGCTCGCCTGGCGCCCGCTCGCTTCGCGGCTGAAGGCGTCGCGGAAAGTGACCATACTATTACTTTATTGCGAGATGATGCTGTTGACTGTAAAGCGATGTGTAGAGTAAGCCTTTTATTATAGCTCAGGCGACTTCCGAAGCGCCGGCCGCTGCCTCTTCGACGCGAAACGAGCTATAGGCCTAGCGACGACCACGACAGCCAGGCAGCAGCAGAGCTCGTCGCTCGGAGAGCCCGCGAGCGGTGCCGTTGCCGAAAGCTCCCAACATAAGCAGGCATGCTTTGTCGCTGCTCGAGTATAGCTGGAAGTCTTTCTGATGACGATCGGTGCCGCGCCGTCCAAGTTTTCGCACATCTGTCTCCTGATTGCTGCTCGAACAGCATGGATCCGGAGCTCGAAGCGCGGCTGCGTGCAGCCAGCGCTGAGATGGGCTTCGAGCCTTTCAGTACACGCCATACCGAGACCCACAGGGCGACGACAGCAGCGATATATATAATTCTAGTACACTATAGCAGCGACTCGTCGGCGCAGCTAGGAAACTCGCTAAGGCGGGCGCCGAGATTTGACGAAAACACATGCTTATGTGAGCAGACGGATTTCCTTCTTTACCGGAAGTACCACATTAACTTCAAGAAATGCGCTGGATTCTTACCTCTGTATACGTATGTTTTTAAAAAATAATAAGCAATCAATAAAATAATATTTCAAGGAGCATCAGTCCTCAGTTTCAAATGAAATATTGCAAAAATTGCGCGTGACGTCAATGGGCAGAGCCAATGAGAAGGGTCGCCCAGTCCATGGCCAAGGCTGCCCAGTTTACGTCAAGTGGTAGGGGCGGGTAAAAACGCGCGGTGAGGTGTCGCCCTAATCGGCTGTGAGCGGCAAGTTTGAAAAATTGTTTGTAAATTATTGGTTCCACGCGCAGCTTTCTGAATCACATTAGAATACTCGCAGAGACCACCTCTACAGAGTTGTTGCAACAAAATATGATTGAAGAAACCATTTCAGGGTCCCTTTAATAAGCTACATAATCAGATGTTTTAGAAAAATCAAGACAGATGCAACTGGTTGGTAGGTTAGTGTCCATGCCAAACGTAGACCAGTTAGTCAAGTCATTGTGCTTCACATGTGAAGCCTTTACTAAAACCATGTTAGTCAGAAAAAAATGAATTACAGTAGAATCTCAATGAACCAAATCTCTGGGGGTCGCAAAAAATTTCGTATCATCAAAAAACAAGCAAAATCCGCATGCTGAAGCATGAGAAATGCATTCATGCAAATCTGTTCCCAACTGATGTAAGGGATCTATCTAAGGCAGTGCGCCATCGTTCAATGCGTGTGATGCATACTGCGCGACTGGTGATTGCGGCGTAGGCAATGTGTGCATCGCGTGCCAGCGCTTCGCACTCACGGTGTGTACTGAACTACTAGCGAGGACAGCGCTAGGCGCTCGTGGGTGCGATCGTGGTTCTTGTGTTCTTACCATCCGTAGTAGCACGGGATAGTGTTCACATCCAAATTTCCAAATTTCTGCACATTGTACATCCAAATTTCCAAATGAAACATCCAAATAAAACATCCAAATTTCTGCACATTGTACAAGCGCACTTCAGGCGGGACCCTGGCCTTTTAAAAAAAATTTATTCAGGAAGTCACAGTTATGCAGCACTCAGGGTACATGTATTTCAGGGTGCTGATTCTAAATATTTCATTTAATTTCATGTAAAACAAGTCCTTGTGCACTTATAGAATACATTATGCAAGTTTTTAGAGAGAGCTTTTAAGAAATTTTGCTGCAACAAACTTGTCTGAATGCATGGCATTGCTTTTTCGTGACATCAAGGAATGCAATAAGGATAAAATTATCATCCTGCCCATCACAGAACTTGAGCTATAAGGTTTTTAAGTTTCCACTCCAGAAACAGGGGCACAAACGTTTCTTCTCGTTTATGAAGTGGCAACTTCAAAACTTTACAACTCAACTTCTATGATAGGCAGGGTGATAATTTTACCCTTATTGCATTCATTGATGTCAAACACAAACCAGTGGCATGCGTTTGAGCAAGTTTCCTGCAGCAAAATTTCTTAAAAGCTCTCTCCAAAAGACTCGCATAACATATTGCGTAAGTGCATAAGAACTTGCTTTACATGAAATTAAATCACATATTTAGAATCAGCACACAAAAATAGATGTTCCCCGAAGATTTCATCAATGTGACTTAATTATTAAAAATATTTTTCAAAGACCAGGGCCCCCCTTCAACTGGGGAATTTTCCAAATTCATATCATGCCGAAATTCGTATTGTCCGTGATTGTGTCATTGAGATTCTACAGTACTGGACTCCATGGCAGTAAATATGAGAGGCAATTGTGTTCTAGTAGCTTATAGAACATGCAAGGTAATGAAATGAAACAGTAAAGGACTACAGACACCTAAATTTAGTCCCATGTTTTTTTCTTTCAAATCATGTGTTAGACATGAATACAAGAATCACTGCAAGATATTCGCCTACAACCGCTAAATAATTTATAATTGAATTTATTCTCTCATGCTGTTTCGGTTTTGGTTTCATCAACCAAACGATGGCTGTGACATGTTAGTTGACCTTTAGGTCACGTGAGGCACGAAACAGCTGCAACATAAACACTGATACTTAATTTTATATCATTACAACACTTAAACTAGCCTGCTTTAAGAGCTGGGATGACAACAAACAACGTATTACCAGTTATACTGCCACTTTTTTCATGCCTCACGTGACCTTGAACGCTTCCGTACGGCATCGCGAGCGCGTTTCGTAGCGGGCGACATTGGAGCGCGCGCGGGCTGCATCCTTCCTTGATCAACGTTCAGAGAGCACCTGAGAGAGCTCTGGGTGATACGACCATTGTGTAAACTTTTGACGTCAGTGCACATGCGCCGTTGTTAAACCACCTGATGATTGCGCATGGGGCACTGCGCATGCGCAGTGTGCGCGTTTAGTGGGTATCATTAACTAATCATCATTACTGTTCGTACACCTACTACTACACCATTAACTATCATTACTGACTTTTCAAGTAACCATTATTGACAGCTGCCGCGGACGCATGGACGGACGGACACACAGGCGAGTCATGAGCCATAAAAGGCTTTCGCCTTAAAAATAGAATGAAAGCTTCAGGCGCATTAACGCTACATCCTGAGGTAGAGCCGCTGGCCCGGTCGCGCATAGTATAGGCGGCCGTTATGGACAGCGTTCAGGCATACACTAGAAGGGGGATTCCCACCTGCTGCGGTGATTTATGGCATAATCGGCGCTTTCAATGACGACTGAGAAATGCAGTCTTTAATGAGGCACTAGGAAGCGCACTGTTTACGCCCTCAAACAGTGAGCAACGGGCGTACCGGCGCAGCTGGCGCGGCGTTTCCCTGCGAGCAGTTGTCCCCGAGCAGTGGCGCCGCGGCGGGCGCACGGAGAACTAGGCCCAAGACGCCGTTTTTGTGGGACGTGGCGGGCCGCACCTCGCTTTGCGCTTTGTATCTAGCGGCCGTGGTAGTGCGCTCATCGGACACCGTCAGCAGCAGAGACAGCGCGCGCTTGGAAAAATCCCACTTTGCATGATTCTGCTGCATTTGCGGAAGATTTTTTTGATGAATCAAGCAGCAGTGACTCTGACGATGATATTGCATCATCGGATTTTGATTTCAACAAAGAAACTGCGCAACCTCAGCACGAAACGTTCGCCCATAGGGTTCATTTTCCGCTTGACTGATTGTTTGTTCTCGAGACGGTTTAAGCCTTGCATTGATGTCATGAATGATATTTCTGGTTTATGTGGTGTCTCATCGTCATATGGGTAAGAATTTATATTTCAGGCTCAGTAGAAATCAGGGGCCCGACCTCCAACTGACGCTTCATAATAGCACAAAGCTGTTCGCGAAAGCTGTGGATGTGTTCCAATTGGTCCTAAATCGTCCGAAACGTCTTCTGAAATAGTTTCTTGTACAACCAAAGCATTGTAGAGCATTTTCCAGCAATTTACCATCAACTCTCATTATAACAAACACGAATATTATCACTTATTGGCTATATTGAACTCTTCCTAAATATTTCAAACAAATACATGGATTTCTTACATGATACACTGAACGCGGTTCGCCATAAAACGGATATATCGAACTGCCGAATGCCAAACAGTGCCCACTTGGATGGCAGGCGACAGGCTTTGCCTCACTGCATGAGTGATGAGTGGTGGTGCGGCAAGCGTTCATGCCCGGGTTCACACTTTTTTTTTGCATTTTCCAACAGCACCACAGAAGATATAGCAGCAAAAACAGCTGATAGACAGGCGGTCGGCACCCATTTATGCTTCTCCCACCCGTCAATAGTGCCTCCAAACAAGTTACATGGTCAGTTGTTGTACCTCTCCAGCAGCCATCCTTGACTGTCACGGAGCGCAGGGGGTTGAAAACAGCCAAAAGCTTTCGTCCTGGCTTGCTGTGTCTTTTTTTTGCAGCCTCCACAATTCCCACGAGCGGCTTCAAAACAGTGCTAAAGCTGCGGAAAACGTCGCTCGCAGTTGCCGTTCTTACACTGATTAAATTTTACTTTCCACTGCAAGTTTTTTTTGCTAAATTCTATATTAGGAATTTAGGCTATATCGAACTATTGTACAATTTTTTGGCCATCTGCTATAACAAGGTTTCACAGTATTAACTTTTTTATTTTCATGTCAGAAAATTATCACAAATCATATGGCAAGTAAACTTTCTGTGTTTCTGCAATTTTTTTTCGGTTTCTCCAAAAGCATTCTTACCTCAAACTGATAATGTCAAAAAGTAAATTTATCAAGCTATATCTGACACATTACATTTCATTCTGAAAATTTTTTGCTCGTTGTGAAAAGTTTATATCAAGGACAGTCTGAAAACAGCCTTTTTTGTAGTTGCAGAAAAAAATTTCTAGGTCAAAAATTTTTTTAGTTCCAATTTCAAATTTTTAGTGGCTAGTTCATAAACAAATTTTATATAGTTTGTATTTTCCAGAATGTTTTTAATAATTTTTTCTCCAAGATACTGTTTTGTCAATACAATTTTTTTGTTAATTTTCAACTTTTTTGTGTCTTTGCCAATTTTTTTTTTTGCATCATTCACGCTAAGTATTTGTGTTTAAATTTTTTTAAAAGTATTTGTGTTGTGCCTTTAGAAAGCACATTCGATTGCTATCATTTTCATGCATATTGTGCTTTTTTACACCTCACATATTTTGCAGGAAAAAACTATGCCTGAGAGCTATCAAAAACAGTCATTTTGCCCGTGGTAATGAAAGAGTTAAATGACTTAGAAAAATTAGAAGCTTGCACACCTGCAGAAGTACAAAGTTGTTTCTTATGATCTGACAGTGGGCCAGGATTGCAAAGAGGGATGTCTGCCTTAAATAAGTCAAAGCAGCCTTTGCAGGACAGGCCTGACTTCAAGAAAGGTAAACTGCTAACCCTGCAAGACTCCAGCAACCGCTCTTTTATTTTTTGGCTGCAGGAGAACCACTATCTTGAAAGGATGAATAAAAGAAATCATGAGGAACAGCACATACCGGTATGCATCTTCCTGAAGAAACTTTTGCAATTCCTCGAGATAGAAAGGTTGCACGAGCTGTGCCTGGAGGCTTGCATTAGGGTTCAGAGTGAAACGCTGGCAGGAGCTCTGCAGGGTGCCTAGGCAGCCCACCAAGGACACATTTGCTGCTCCTCGATCACTCTGAAAGCAGAAATGTGCACAAGCGTCCCATCTACAACAAGCCCTGTGCCTATACCACTGGATGCTTGAACATTATGGCGAACTCCCTCTGTGGCAAACTGTAAGCGTAAAAGTGCAGGGACCTTTATTTAGTTTCCTGTAGACAGTTTGCAAAAAGTCTGTGGTTAACATGAACCAGTAAACTATGCACACAGGCAAGCACAAACTCTTGTTATACTCCATCGACTAACATTTGACAGCGTCACGCGGCCGAGTGGTTTGTGTCAGTGGTTGCATTTATGTCAGGAAAGACAATGCAACAAAGTGATTGAATCGGCTACACAAAAAGAAGAGAGCACAGCTCAATGCGTCTGTATTTACAAACATTTTTTTCAGCCCGGCAAGAGTAGCTATAACCTTTAGGTGGCCTTTCACATAACATGTGATAAAGCATTCTGCTATTTGAGCACAATAATGGTTTTTTCAGCAGCATGTGGGTTGTGAGCGAACCTTCGCAAATGTTAGACACGCCTTTCTATGTGATCAAAGAACAACTATCCCAAAAAAAAAGGCTATGGATCATCAAAACAACTGGATGGCCGCCGCGGTGGCTCAGTGATTATGGCGCTTGCCTGCTGACCCGAAAGATGTGGGTTCGATCCCGGCTGCGGCGGCCGAATTTCGATGGAGGCGAAATTCTAGAGGCCCGTGTACTGTGCGATGTCAGTGCACGTTAAAGAACCCCAGGTGGTCGAAATTTCCAGAGCCCGTCACTGCGGCGTCGCTCATGGCCTGAATCACTTTGGGACGTGAAACTCCAAATAAAACCATAAAACCAAGGATGGTTGACTGCGGATGCTATTCAGTGTTTGATAAACATTTCCTTGCAAACTCCCCCTCATGCATGCTTGCCTCAATCCTGGTCACAATGCAAGAATATTTTAGGTATTGACATTGACCGCCCGCCGCAACGGAAAGCAAACACAGATCGTGTTCGCCCTCTAGTACATGCGCCGACTGCAGTGGTGCGGGGGCACTGAGGAGTAGTGGCCATTCGCTTGTGGAGTGGCGGACGCAGCTGAGTGGTTCGCGTGGCTTTCGGTGCCGTTTTAGGCTGTGTTTGAGGTGTTTTGCGCTGCCAGAGGGCATCACAAGGTGTGGACGTTAGGTTATCGGCTTCCACGTAGTGGTAGGCACCGTGCACGAACAAAGTTTGGTAGAACTAGCTTTCTGTGTTGCGGTTTGGTCGTTGTGCAAACACACATGGTGGTGAGGGCCGACATCATGGACGGTCGTTGCGGCCTATGTACTATCGGGGACAAAAGTGGTATACTCCACGCGGCGGGAGCCGGAGCAACGGAAAACTGCGGCATTTTGGCGAGCTAAAGCCCAAAACATTGAAACGAGCCAAGCGACATGCCTGCTGATAATAAACGTCATGCACTGGCTGTCTCGATCCCAGATGCTGCCTGTAGATGGCGTTGCAACGCAGTTTTCCGTTCCTCCGGCCCCCGCCGCGTGGATTAAACCACTTTTGTTCCCTATAGTACACACAGGCTGTGATGTGTTGGTTGTTGCTGTGGCACACCTGAGGGGTCCAGCCGGGTCCAGAAGCTGACTAGATGTGATTACGCTTCGTACCCAACTGCAGATCGGGCTTCCAGAGTTGTCCGGACCAAGTGTCACTTTTTAAAGCCGAGTCGGAGCCTGCTCGCCTAGAACTTTGGCGCAGCAATCCCCACAACAGATAGGATATTGCAACCAAGCGACCGTGTCTGCGCAAAGCCCTTCCCTAGCATACGATACCAAATCGTACAGAGTTCAAAGACAAGGCACTTTTAAATGCACCCAAGAAAGCGGTGCTTTTGGCGAGTGCTGTGTCCAGAATTTTTCCTGCATGTCCTAAATATTTGACAAAAGAGGGAAGTTCAAGAAAGCCTCCTAGAAAACGAAAGTCTGCAGCCAAGTGTGCCAAGCAGGCAAGCAAGTGGTCCGCACCCGCCGCTGTCACACTGCCCTCGGGGACGGCAACAAAAAGACGCCGATCCATCATGCAGCCCTCAAATTAAACTGCGCACAGGTGGCCGGAGTACATCATGCATGTCAGCTGATCAAGGAATATGCCCTTCTTCCACCACGAAACTTGGAGGTGCCTCCTCACTTAAGCGCAAGCCCATCTTCACCGGCATTCATGGTGCTAAGGTTTGTTCGCTTGTGCACTGGCCTGGGTAGTGAACATTCTGGGTGCTCAGCGTTCCCTGTACATGCCATGGCAGCAGAGTAATTAATTTCAGTCGGCTATCTTGTGGCCAGTTTCCACCCGCAGCACATTTTGGTGCCACAAAACATGGTAAGACAAGCCGGAAACAATTATAACAAATATGCAGCTGTATAATTTGCCAGACCCTAGAACGCACGATGAAGAATTTCGTGGCCCAACATTATTGTGGCCAACAAGTCACTTTACCATGCACCTTGCAATTATTCTGAACTGACATCCACCAACCCCAGTTTAGAGTCACGTAAGTACTTTACCTCTGCGCGTGCACGCCAGTCTCTCCTTGAGGGAGACAACAGCTCAGCATCGTCGGTGTCGGCATAAAAGATGAGCTTGGCAGGAGGAATGCCATAGGAATTTCCATTAACTATTTTCGCGTCGCGTAGATAAAAGTGCACTGCACTAGCCATTAAAACGTCGCAAATGCACACTTGGTTTCCTTTCGGTCTCTGTACTTGTTCATATAGCGGTGCAGGCATTCCGCAACGCAGCACAAGAGCACGGGTTCTACTCCTGGCTGTGGAGGCAATATTTCTGATGCAGGCAAAATGCGGAAAAGCCCTTGAAGTTTCTCTGCGCATTAAAGAACCCCAGTTGGCCGAAGTTAACCATGTTCTCTCCACGACAGGCATCATCTCATAGCCTCGGCACATTACACTGCTCAAACAATGTCAGAATGTACACATAGGCTCTTTGGCCCAAATGTGGGAGCATGCGCGTTGCGGCCGACCTTTTATATTCAAGAGTCGGTATAGATAACTATGCTCTGATCATTTGTGAGGGTGAATGAAAAAAACTTTGCAGTGAACGCAGTTTGATAACGAGCTCAGAAGGATCGCAGGGCAGCGTTTTCGCTGCTGTTCCACCAATTCATGCAGTCGCAGCAAGTAAAACACGAAGGAGCCAAAAATTATTCAGCGTGGACAGCAGTTTCAATCCTTCTAATCCTTGCCATACTTAAAAAAGCACACGTACATGCCGCGGCGCCGAACGATCGCGCAACACCTGCATTACGGCCGCCACAGCTCGGCGACTAGACAAGCCCTCATAGTATGGCACCATCTGTCCGCGTTCGAGAGAAGCGCAAGGAGCAGCGAACAAGATCTGGTCGCGCCGCTGGGCGCAGTGTCAGCACCTAAATATATTTTTGCACCGTGTTTACTAGTGCTACCTAGATGCTCTTATAGAACCTGATATTTTAGGTACTTCTGTTGAGCTGAACTTCAGATCAACTGAAAAGATTTACAAGGTCCTGTCACATTTGTTTTTACCCTTTTTAAGAAAGGACAGCGGGACACATGTGGTCCCACTTGCTTTAAAGGGATACTGAAGCAAGATCTTAAAATTGAGCAAAAACACTGAAAATAGATTCTCGGAATGCGATTACAGCGAAATCTAGTCGTCGTCATTGCGCATATTTTTCAGCGGATGGTTTTATTTTCGATGTTTCACGAGCGCACACCAAGCCCTCCCGGCTGGCGCAAGGCAAAGAGCGTGACGTCATGGCACCCCCCTTGCATTTCCACGGCGACAAATATGGCGGCGCCCTTCGATGCATGAAGCCTCACTTCGAACTGGATTCGTCGCTGTAACTGCCTTCTTCACCGCGTTCAGTGGCCATAAATGGGCCACTTGTCTTTCACTTCGTCTCCTGTCGCCGATAAGAAAACGTATGAGTAATAAATTTGCTTTATTTTTTATTTAGAGCGACGATTCTGCCCCCTTTAGGCTTGAGGGGCGTCAGTTTGTTGACAACAGTGGTTCCCCTCCTAACCACCAGATGGCGGCACTAGTCTAAACATTGTCGCGCCTCTGTTTTAAATGTGAGAATATTAGAAATAGCGTAAGGTCCGAAAAAAATAGCTGCATTTAGCGTATCGTAAGCGTGCATACGGTTATGGCATGTAGACAGCATCGATTAACGTCTTGACATATCTGTGTACGCCATGAGCAGACGACAGACAGACAACGAGCGGCCGATGCGACGGCAATCGTGCTTCTGCGGAAACGGTGGGCGCGTGTGTGTAATGACGTCTAGTCGCAGCTTCCACAGGCGGCCGCCAGGTGCAACGATACGGCAATAAATCGCGAAAAAAACGTGTTATCCGCCTTTTTCACTAAAATGCTTGTCGGATTTATCAATTTTAGCAGTCAAGCTCTTGTTTACATGTAAAAGAGCAGCTCCAAAAGTTTGGTTCAGTATCCCTTTAAGTGCCAACAAACGGCCAACGATGCACCTGTGGACTGTATTTTTGTGCGCTGAATGCTACTGAACTATCAAACAAACCAATCAGCGTGCTTTTATCTTTCGCTAATATGCCTCCTTGGGGTTCTCAAGTGTTTTTACAAGCGCGGGTGTGCAGTTCAACGCACCCCGGTTTGGCAGGAAACACAAATTTTCAATACTGGTTGAGCTTTTGAGCCTTTTGCTTCAATCAACTATCTCATAATACTTAAACAATTTTCGATTCTAATGCATTTTTTCTTTTGCGACAAAAAGACTGAGGTATGAACATGTGCCACATTTTAGGTCTTTGTAAGCAGTCACGGGCACAAATGTGAAGTACCCTTTTTTTCTGCATAACCAATGGACAAAATGGCTTCAAAGTGATTTCATTCCAATTCTTGAGTAATTCAGAGAGAAATTTTGCCATATTGCACCTTATAAAGGGTTAAATGGGGACACCAAATTTAAATGCTGTGCTAAGAGTGTAGTAGTAGGTGTAGAACGTAGTGTAGGTGCAAAAGATATTTTTAAATGATGTTAAAATTTCGAAGTATAGTCAACAGACCCACCCCGCTGCACCTGCCGATACCAACAACAGCACAAGGCAGATAAAGATCTCAGAATATAATTTCGTACTAGGCTCCCGGTAGACAAGAAACAATCACGTCATTATGCAAGCCATGCCACAGATTTTTAGCCCTATCAGTTACGAAACTCCAAATCAAAATCGACCACAACTAACGCCCAATTTCTGGAGCAGAAGGCAGCCCTGCCTATGGGCACAACAATAAGCTGTTCAAATCTTTATGAATGTTTTCAACAGCTTGGAGCAGTATGTCTGAAAGCCACAAGTAGTGCTGTGATCAGCTAACCTACAAACCTACGATTTTCACATCTTTCTCTGCGCCTCAACAGACGTGTGTGTGTGCGTGTGCACATGTGTGTACCTGTACGTGCATACATTCATGTGTGGCACGTGCGTGTGTGCATGCATGTGCGGGCACGTGCATGCATGCACGTGCCCTGAGCTTCAGACTTGTCTGTATAAGCTCCATTGTGAATGTACGCCTATAGATGTCCAGGACACCTGCCACAGCAGCAAGCAAATGCCAGAGAACAGGTATGTGCGCAGTAGTCAGAGCACTCAACTAGGCTGGTAGTTGCTCATACACAACAATGCCCATGCTTCATTTCTGAATAGACATGAACCTGATAGTGCAGTGCTAAGGTTTTGATAGAGGGGAGGAAGTTTATATCAAACTACTTGCACGATGGCTTTGCATTAAGCTAGCTGTTGTCAGTCCAATAAACAAAAAATACTCAAGACCTGTGTAATGCTAGTCATTCAAACTCACTAGCTAGTGCACTTGTTGCCTGAATAACAATGATCAACACTACCATCGTTGTTGACAAATGGTTGGCATCTGACCGGCGTTTCAAAATCATGTCGCAGCAAGCGCTCTACATTGCAACAGCACTACGGAAAGTATAACACACAGTGTCATGCAAAAGGTCTAGCAAAGGAGCCCTTTCTATATGATATGAGGTGCAGCCTTCAAGTACAAACAGATGCAGCAGCTACCTGGGGAGCACAGAGTTCCATATGAAGCAAGTCTCGCAGGTAGGGTCCCAGATGCGGCACAAAGGGACTGCCACGAGCCAAAGCACCCCGTAGCCGACTCCGCTGCGACCCAAAGTTGTCTTCTTCTGAGAAGAGGGCAGCCAAGCGCTGCAGCAGCTGTCGCTCACGGCGGGCCACCTACACAACAGCCATGAAAAAAAGACCACACTACAATTACAACTACTTGGTCAAAATGCTGTTTGACCTCAAGCATTATATAATTATGAAGAGTACAACCTGCTCTAATCTGGACAGTTCAAATAACCATCTTCACAGATAACACCCCCCTCCTTTTTTTATGCTTCAGTGATTGATCCTCAAACCATGCCAACTACTGCTATGAGAGCATGATATGCTGGAAGAGGAACAGATTATTACGATTTTTGGACTGGCACCAACATGTAATACGTACTCCAAAATCTGTGCCCCTAGTCTATGACTACTGGAATGATGTGCACGGTTGCCTCTGCCCACTTTGCCAGCTGCCACTGTTTTTTGGAATTGGAGTTGGCCAAGCATTCCTCCCATAAAGCAAGGGTTTCGTAAGGAATGAGGGGATGTTTGTGGTAGTGCGCTCAAACCCAAACAATGCGGTAGTAGTCCTTGTAATGTGTTACCTGGGGGGTCTCCGCCCCATTTCCAGGTTTTGGAACCTGTGGGGCATGTGGGGTATGGGCAGTGAGTTTGTATATGTCCAAATACATACTTTGAAATGTCACTGTGTGATCAGTGGGTAAGGTATGGGGTGGTGATGTCCTGCGAGGATTTTGAATTTATGCAAGCCAACTGTTTATGGGGTTTAGCATCCCAAAGTGACAACCCCAGGTGGTCAAAATTTCCGGAGCCCTTCACTACGGCGTCCCTCATAGCCTGAGTCGCTTTGGGACGTTAAACCCCATAAGCCAAACCAAACCATCAGGCTATGGGTGACACCGTAGTGGAGGGTTCCAGTTAATTTCGACCACCTGGGGTTCTTTAACAAGCACTGACATCGCACAGTACTAAATGGGCCTCTAGCATTTTGCCTCAATCGAAATTCAACCACCACAGCTGGAATCGAATCTGCGTTTTTTGGGTCGGCATCCGAGCACCATAACCACTGAGCCACCGCGGCAGCTAGTATAAGCACAAATGACACACAGCCATGATGATAGCACAAGGCAACAACACTAGTAAATTGGCACTCATTTATAGCAAACAAGCAAGTTTTTTTTTTTCTTTTTATTATTTTCTTCCTTCAGAGTCTGCAACTTTTTCTCTATTTGCTCTCATGGCTACAAAGAGCAGATTATGTGATCATTTGCTTCAGTTCACAATTATACAATACATAAGACTTCAACATTGCAGCCACTTTCACTTTAGTAAATTACTCATCCATGTGCAGTAGACAGCTATATAAATTTAACAATGTAACAATCAGCTTTCCTTCTTTGTTTTTGTTTTTGTTTTTCTAAACATGTAAGTACAAGTGCGGACAAAAAATTACAGAGCAAGCTTCAGCATTTCAACTGCTCTCACACATTTCATGCAGAAAGTATGAAGGCTTCTTGAAGTTGTAAGCAAGGGCACCAGAGGAATTAGCTAGCAAATTAATTGAGTACCTCCTAATTTTGGTAGCTAGGTGATAAGAGGACTTTGACTGCTGAAGCGTGCTCTGTATAAATATGGTCGTAACTGTACATTGTACCCAATCGAAGCTGCACAACAAGACTGCACCAGAATGACTGCACACTGTTGATTTCAAGAGACGGATTAGTTTGCATCACTGCAAGATTCTTCCGTTAAACGGCTCCATAACTTAATTCATCCATTCAAATAATTAGTCCACCACCAGCCAGTATGTGCAAGCATCACCTCTTGACACTGGAATATGCATGCATGTTTTCCTCACTGCTTTACCAAAACATGACAGAAGAGTAACATAACCATTATTTGTTCATTGTTACATTAAGGTGCACAGCCTTTGTAAAAAATATACGGCCTGACAGGTTCGCTTCTGAACACTGTTGTGGAATCTCTAGTACAGCTGGAAGTCCTAAGCTTTGAAGATGCAAGGACAAGAGTTTGTCTTGCTTTCAACACATTCAAAATTCTGGCAATGTAATATGCGCCACACAGCAAAGCAGAAAAGCAGGCCCAATGCACAGCATACTTTTGACAAAGGCTGTACAAGCTATCAAAAGTAGGTGGAACATGGCTGCATTCCTGATAAAATACCTTCTAGCTTTTATCATGCATACTGTCTGCATACCTTTCAGTGTTTTATGTGTAAGAATTGAGCATCAACATACTGATGCCTCTGTATCTTCATTATACCATGCATCAAACAATTGGAGAAGATCATTGTACTCTGTTTACTTTTGAATCAACCCAGTATACAAGAACAAATTGAAAAAATATGCCACTTTGAGTTGCACATAGTAGGGGTGTAACATTAGAAAGAACTTGCTTAGCCAAAGGCAGTCAGTATACAGAGTTATAAGCACAATGCAGTGGATAACAGATGCAGTTAGTGACCGAAGCAAAAGGAGAAGAGCGAGTTGGATTGTGCACTACCTGTGCCCATGTCTTGGTAAGCCGAAAGAGAGGAGCACTCTGCAGAGCCGAAACGATGGCACACGCGCCGTGCAGGTTTCCCATCTGCTGCAACTGCTGGGCCAGCCGCACAAAGTGGCCCAGCAGCTCCGCCCGTCGTCCCACCGACCGTTCGCACAGCACCGACTGCACCACCCACAGGCTGACCTGTGACCAGATGCCAGTCTTTTGTGAGTGAGTGCTACATCAGAGCAGAAGGCTACGTAATACGTGCAGCTGCGAACTGTGAATTGTCGGGTTTAATGTCTCAAAGCAACACATGGGCTATGAGGAATGCCGTGTGGAGGGCTCCAGATTAATTCAGATCACCTGAGGTCCTTTAACATACGCTGAAATTACACAGCACACGGGCACCTTTTGCACTTCACCTCGGTCAAAATGAGGCTGCTTAGGCCAGGATTGAACCTGGGTCCTCCGGCTCAGTAGCAGAGCACTCTAACCACTGAGCCACTGTGGCAGGTATATTTGCAGCTGCTTTCAGAGAAAAGGTTCTCTCCAGCATAAACAAACATGTTACATGAAGCCACTGTGCAAGATTTGCGACTACAATCACAAGTGTTCGCCGCCGCGGTGGCTCAGCGGTTACGGCGCTCGGCTGCTGACCCGAAAGACGCGGGTTCGATCCTGGCCGCGGCGGTTGAATTTCAACTGAGGCGAAAATTGTAGAGGCCCGTGTACTGTGCGATGTCAGTGCACGTTAAAGAACCCCAGGTGGTCGAAATTTCCGGAGCCCTTAACTACGGCGTCTCTCATAGCCTGAGTCGCTTTGGGACTTTAAACCCCATAAACCAACCAACAAGCGTTTGCACAATGCTTACCAGGGTTTGTGCCAAAGTTGCTCACTTTTCATCTACGCAAAGGAGCACCTTATTAAACAACAAGCACCTGCATCTTTACTGGTACCTTTCACTAGTTCAGTTAGGCACTGAACATTGCCTGCGCAAGAGTGAATGTGCGTGCTATAAAAAAACAACGCAAGATGGAAGTGCTCCTTGAGAAAGCTAGCCTCTCAGCAAACAAGCAAGAATGCTAAATAGTAGCAGCAAGTAGTGATCATGACAGACTGAGCAGCAGCACCCAAATTCAGATTAAAAACATTCTTCTGATAAACTCTTTGCAACTCGAATGTTTTTTTTATGTTTAACACGGTGGTCTCAAGCGGGGTTCCAAATAATGAACCAAAGGTTCACTGGAAAGATCCATAATATTATTTATATTTGATGGAGGGCCTCCAACACTGAGTTCCAATGAACTAAGAGGTTCCACAGATATTATTTTCTTAGTTCTACAAACATCAAAAGTGATGATCATGTTTACATTACAATGGTACAACTAGTATGGCCGTCAAGCACATTGCACAGTAAGGCCAGCAATATGATCAATTAAACTCAGCTGTACCCAGCAAGCAGGAACATGTTTCTAAATATAAGCCTTGCTTCCAGGACAAGTTCACAACACTCAGCATCCATATGACAGGTATATAGGCTTTTCCTTCGCCACCACAAATGGCTCATGGCAATCAGTGGAAATAAAAATTAGTGCACAATTATTTTGAAACCACTCAGCAAGATTATTTGATTCCTTTATTTTTAAAATTAAAAAACTTGTTCAAGATGTGGGCTATAGCCGTTATGCGAAAACAATTACTGCCGTATATTCTCACTCCCCTACCACCACCTCCTCTCATCAGTTGACCTTAATTCTACTCTGTGTCCATAACTTCTAAGTGATCCTGAACTTAGCAGGTTTGTAAGCATCTGGAGTACATTCCATGTTTACCTGACTGGCTTCCAAGAAAGAGAAGTCTATATAGTCATTTTCATTAAGCTCAAATTTCAAGAATAAAATATATGCATGCCGCAGAAAAGGGAAATAAAAAGATTACAGATCAGTAAAATGGATGCCTGAATAGATGAACTGCTTAAATGAATAATGTAAAGCAATGTGACACGAAGAAAAATTTTTATACAAACAATCTTCTGGTAAATGGCAGCACTTTAAGAGTAAATATTATGAGCTCTAGTCAAATATTTCAGAAGAATATTAATTTCACTTAAATTTTATTTGTACAGAAAGAAGCCACATTTCACGTTCTCTGCTACTGTGCACATAGCACTGATCACATTCTACATGACGGACCCAAAAGTGATGTTCTTTCATTAAACACACTTCATTTTTTTACAGAGAATTTTACCACAAATGGTTTGTTTAAAGATGTAGATTGTCTTTGCAAGCCAAAGATCTCATATGATACTTGCATGGTTAAATCTGTTGGTCAAAGCCACAACATTAGGGGCTAGCTGAAGCTTCTCTCGCCTGTTCCAGCCACAGCCAGCCAGCTCCTATGGGGAAGAACATGCAAGAACCTTTAATAATTTTCTGAATTCTTCACACTCTCCCTTCACAGAGTTCGCCTACCAAAACATGCCGCATCATTATTTGGCATTCAACATCAACCATGTTATACTGCCCTACAGGTACCAGTAGCTTCAATCTCAAATGGCATTCATTAAAGGACAGAATTACTGTGTCTCACAACAGTCAAGGCATCATGCTGTTGTGAACTCAGCAGTATATATTCTAGTCAGGCCAAGAAAACTAAACTGAGGGAGGATGAAATGTGAATACAGAGGTGCACCGAGAATTGAATGCACGGTGAAGAACCACGGGACAACACGGGCGGTAAAAACAATCTAAGAGCACTTTGCTCCTGTATTTTCTGTTCACACTAGCTTCAGTACGTGAAAGCCAACATAATATTTTATTTCACTACAACAGAAAGGAGACACAGTTAAGCCAAAGCATAAACTCAATTATAAGAATAAGTGAACTTGTGAACGCATAAGTTTTTTGCACAAAGGCTATGCTAGTTTAAAAAAATGGTGAATTTTTATCGACAAAATGCATGTATAATGTTACTGCAGAACTCAAGTGGCCATCTTGCTCACTCAGGTTAAGTGTAGAGAGACTGTTTTTGTCCTGTTCCAATTCTTCACAACAGTAAAAATGGAAACATGCAACTGTATATATTGTGTCGCATATTTGAATATTTGAAGCATATAGAATAGTGGAAAGCATGAGAGAAGGCCACCTGGTAAAGAGGCCAAAGATCTGCTGCAGTTGTTCCAGCCTGAAAAGTATCAACATGTGGAACAGGAACATACCTAGTTCCTTTCCCTTCAAGCTTTATGCATGCCTTTAAGATCTTAATCATTTTTGAGACTGTATGTGGACAGTAATCAGTCACAACATGCACCACTGTGAAAAGTGCCTGGGTGCCACAAGAAAATGGTCAAAATGCACGGTGGTGGTGTCGCCCTTGTATTGAAATTAGAGTAGCACACACGTGTGTTCTAACCAATCAGATGGCTAGTTGTTTTATTTGGCAAGACCCTATTTGCAAGAGGAGCATGGCACAGTTTCGGTCGTAATCGGGACTCAGACAGTAAACTTCAGCTCACATAGAATGCCACAGTCGTTTTACCTCAATGGCGGGTCAGCAGATTTTGTGATGTCTAACAAAACATTGATGCATGACTAGTCTTCTCCAAAGGCCTGTTTCTTTTTAATTGCTCACAGAATATTTGCTGAGTACCCAATCATACTAGTTACTTAGCTCGATCAAAACTCGAAACTCTCACCACACATGGTCTCTGTATCTAAGCACAGCCTCCTTTTAACTTGTAAACCTTTCGTTCTCATCTGTAAACATCTCTACTCACCTGTGGGTGAATTTTCAGAAATGCTTGCAAGTCCAGCAGCGTTAGCTGGTTCTGAAATAATGGCACAATTAACAATCAAAACAGTTCTATGCCGAGGGTGCCGAGGGAAAAAAATTAACTCACAACGCAGCACAGTGTGCACTAAACAGATCACCACTGTCCCACTGTAAAACAATAACTTATCAAGGCTAAAAAACAACTCTATCAGAGCTGTACCAAAAGTCACTGACACACACAAAACAAATTTAAGCACGACCATTACATTTTGCATCCTGCTTTGATGCAGATCAATTATTACAAGCAGATCAACTTCAATACATTAGGGTTTCAGTTTTTACTGCATTCACTGAAACTTTTTAAAATTAGCATTTTATATTTAGCAGCAAGTACATAACTCAGATGAGTGCAATTGAAAAGTGTGTCCAGTGACACTACCTAGTACCCCTTTTTACTCAATCAATGCATCACACAAGGTCTGGGGTCCACAAATTTTCTTTGGAAAGCAGGTTGACCCATATGCACGTGGTTCATTGGAGAGAGGCTGCAATATAGAGAGACCATCGTCTCTTACATGGGGCCGACAACACTTCACTTCAAAAGGCTTCCAGTCGTATTAGCCCCTCCTCACAGCTACAACTGTGGATTGGAAGCCAGAAAGCATTTCCAAAGGTGGCCTTTTGCCATGCTTTTGCACTCAGCCCTGGAAAGTCCCAAAAATTGCATTTCTGCCCAATTTCAACGTGCCGGCATCAGCTACAAAACAGGATTATAGGTCACCCTGGAACACTCTCTGGCACTTAAGTCAACCCATCTGAGACCTGTACATCTATCAAATGCATGTGGTTTCTTCCGGTAGTTTTCCAAAAGCAAATTATGCCATATATATCATGCAAGTGAGCAACACCATGTTCATCGAGTCATCGCTTATGCGTCCATAATTTCCACTTTATTCATGACAGTATTTAAAAGAGGACAACCAAAGAATGCATTTGCTGCATGTGCCGCCTTCTGCAAAACGATCGATGCTTGCACATTCATTGACAATGGGAAAAGATGGTGGTGCTGAGCCTTGTTGACTCACAGCCAGTTCGTCTGCCTCCACCTTGAGCACATCCAGAGTGCCCTCACAGTTGTTGATGGGTTGCTCCGAGCGCAAACTCCACACTGAGCCATCACAGGGCCAGCGTTCTGCCTGCACAGAGGCGCAAAACTGAAGATGCTATTTCCCGGAAATGCAAAGCGACATTTTACAATACGCTGTTCACAAGACGTTAGCCGCCCATAATGATGCATGCTTTATGCTTATAGATAGCAAGGATCAAACGAATATACGCCAGCATGTTAACAGCTGCATTGGACCAGTTAGCTAAAGTTACCTTTGGCAAACTGCTGCACAACACAGCACACTCTGAAACAGGAAGTGCAGCGATAAAAAATTCCATAGGTTCCCAAGTTTGTACCGCAGGCCGTGAACTTGGAAAAGGAATACACACAACTTCTTAATTCACCAGCCTGAAATGACGAATTCACACTTATCAGATGACACGCCCCCAAAGGATGGCGCTGAACCTTTTATCTTCACGCATATTTTACGCGGCCTGTTTTTGCACGCTCATCAAATACACGAAAAACGCAGCCGTCAGTTTTCTTAATTTCATGTCTTCAATGTATTAAAATTCGGTTTCACTTGAACATGCGAAAGCCAAATGCAAGGTTTGCACGTCAGAAAAAAGAATCTACTCGCCTCGGTTATGTGCGAACTGTCAGTCTGGACTCCGCGCGTATCTGCGGGAACCATAGCGCCGTATTTCATTCAGATCAGAAGTTCCTACTAGGGGGCCATGTGGAAGTTAAAAGGCAACGCTCAAATTATCACGGACTTCACAATCACTTGTCTGAACAGCTGCTGATTAAAAGCTTGTATATGTGGACGCATGGCGCGTACACGACGCCGGTTGCGCATAGCTACAAGTTCTGTCCAACGCACACTGCACATAATGACAGCATACAGCACTTGCTCATGCCACATGCATCAAGTCAAGAACAAACACACAATGAGTAGCGCTGAATTTACAGGCTACAGGCGGGGACCCGATGACCTGACCCCCGACAAACTACATGCACTACTCCAAGCACAACACGCATCGATCGTAATACGGATTGTATCGGCCTCGTCTAGGCTTTAGTCATACTTTAGCGGCGACTTATACGGCACTGATAGCTGCTGCTACTGCTGCGGCGCAACCCATCTACGCGAATCGCGTTTTTAGGATGACGGTTACATTTTAAATAAATAACTACTAAGTGCAGTTCAAAGAAAGTCTGCACACTTAACGGAATGTGCACAATTCACAAATGTGCCTTTGGAAGCTTTTTGATCCTGTAATGTGCGGTTTATTTTACTTCACGCAAGCAGGCAAATCGAACAAATTTGAAGTGTTGTTTTATGCACTCTGTTTTTCGCTCACTTCTCTCGTGCCAACGCATACGGTTGAAAAGTAAATACATTTACCCTTCTAATGATTTAAAACTTGTTTTTCTATCATATGCGGGAGGGCCACAGCGATCGCGCGAACGTGAAAAATGGCCAGTGGCCGCGCGCAAGCGTGGGACTTAGCCTTTTTAATGCATCGTCATCCACACCACACCCTGCGCTAAGAACACCCTGAGTGTGAACAGTAAAGACAGCCTCTCGTCCCAACCAACGTTGTCCCAACAGCAAGCTTGCAGTTGACGTACGAACGCAGCTGGAGTACAGGCCGTCCTTGGACCGCGGGACCGAGCTACCCCGGGTAGCGTACGGTAGCCACCGTAGGCAGCGTAAATAGCGAAATACGGTTAGCCCGACAACTTCGGGCGGCTCATTACTTCACCTGTGAAGGGTCTGCTAAGGCTCTGGGCCATCGAGGCGCGCTGTCTGGGCTGAGCTATCAAAGGGGAGTTGCAGGAACAAATTGCCGCTTTCCATCCGCGGAACCATCACACCGAACGTCCGGACCCAATAAACCAGGAATATCTGCCGGACATCCGATTTAGATCCAAACGTCCGGCGCCCAGATTATTCGACGGGACGTCTGCCGGAGGTCTTTTCTGGGCATAATCAAGCTTCAACGGATGTCCGGCGGGTATTAGCTTTGGATGTCTACCGGCAGCGAACCAGCGATGTCCCGACCCAAACCCAAACGAATCATTTGGGCTCCTGGCCACCAGGGCTTACGAGATAATGAGGCCGCTGACGCGGCTGCCCGAGCGCTTACTCACCGGGCTCCTCATCCCAGCTCTTCTGGCTCGGAGACTAACCAGCCGCTGCTGCGATTCAGGGAAATATTAACACATTATAGCGACAACCACCGCCTTTTGCCGGCCCCTGCAAAAGGGCTGAGTAAGACGGAGGAGCGAACTTTAAGGCGCCTGCAGACAGGTACTCTACTCTGTCCTGCAATAATAAAACATTACGATCCTAACACGGATTGGCGATGCCCACACTGTGGGGAGACCTGTGATATCTTCCACATGGTGTGGGCATGTACTCAAAATCCCCACCTCCCCCCTTCCCCTACCCCTTCCAGAGAGGCATGGGAGACTGCCCTCCTCAACTGCTCCTCGCTTGAGTCCCAAAGGGCTCTGGTGAAACGGGCGAGAGACGGGGCCTCGTCATGCGGTGTCCCGGACTAGGGACGCCGACCATGTAGCGGAGCCACTCTGTGGCTCCCAAACTCTATTTCATCAATTAAAAGTTTTCACCACCACCACCGCGGATTTATCAATATGTCTCGCATGGCCACGGTCATCCACAGCACTTTTTTTTTTTCTCTGACAGTTTTTAAGAGTACATGTGCAATGTTCAGTTACGTGGGGGCATGTATTGTGAGGATAAATATTTGTTATCTCACTGAAAACAAATATTTGGACTGAAAGGCGCCGTATTGTTTCCGCCGCAGTACTTCAGATCGCAAATGGCAAACAAGTGATGGAACCATGCCAGCCACACCGATTTAATAGCAAAAAAGCGCCCCCATCCTAATAATAGAGACAATAAGCGAAAATGCCAATAATTGAGATTATTCGGGGATGTGGGCGCACTCTCAAGAGTTGTACTTTGGATAGCGCAGCAGACCACCACTCAGACGGCAGTGCACGCCGGTTGAAGCTTGCAAAGCCTGTGCCGTCCGCGGATGAGGCTGAGCCAGTGATGATCAGGTCACGGGGTGCTGTGTCCGTGCCGGAAGAAATCGATTTCATCCGTAGTGTGGATGGGCCTTTACTGGCCATGCTGATGAATGGCGCCACAGGACCACCTGGGGTTTTCTGATCGCACGGCACACAGGCGCATTTTGCATTTCCTCTCCATCAAAACGCGGCCATAGCAGCTTGGATTAAAAAAATGATTTTATGAGGAAAGGTATAGGATAACTCTTTCCGTGAAATGGAGGAAGGAGTGAAAAAAATTAGGGGCAATTGCACTGATGCAGAGGAAATGCAATAGCGTATATTTTTCTTCATCTCTATTCCAATTCCAATTCTATGCTTATTCTGTTCATATTCGTAATCACTTTTTTTATTCATTTCTGCTGAGTCATTCTTATGCCCATGCTACATGTGCACACGAAATAGCAGTAAATGTTTAAGGCCTTAAGTATGTTGATGTCGTTATTTTCGGAGTTCCCATATAACACCAAACATACAGAGGACGTCCTCAAATGGTCTAAACGTCCCCATCCTGAACAGGACATTGAGTACTTTTTGAATGCATCAAGGCGAAACGTCCTTGATTTGTACATTGCTGGATGACTCGAGGATGAAAATTCCTCAGATGTCCTATCGCAGGACACTATACTGTAGCACTGAACTGATAAAACCAGCTTTATCTCGCGCACTCAGCTTTCATTACTGAAAGACTGCAAGTTTGATAAAAGATATTTGTATAAAATAGATAATGAAGAAAACCATTGTGACTCAAAAATTATATGCCTTGAGAAGACATTCAGATATTTTTGCTTTGAAACCTGCTCTTACGTACTGCATGCTCCTGATGGGGCTGGGCTTTATAGATTGTTGGGCCACTCATCTGAGTGGCTTTTCCATTCAGGTGGCAGAATTCAACTCCAGAGAGAGTTACAGTTGGTGTTGTATGAAAAGATTGCATGAGAACAACCTGAAGGTACCACAAATGCAGTGAACGAACAATTCAGTTGTTGAACATGGCGAAACTAAAAATAAGCAAAAAGAGAGATGTTAAAAAAACCTATGCACACTGTCCACAATAAGTAAGCACATAATAGCGCAAATTCTCTTGGTTAAAATCCTATGCTGTGAAAACAGATCAAGAAGAAGGGAATCTGAGGAGATTCTGAGGACATACTGAGCCCGGTAGGTGATGACTTGCAGAGGATCAGTAGAGGACATTCTCAGGACAACACAATTTCTTCAAAAATTAACACTCAAGATGTCCCGAGGATGTAGTTGTGTTGTCTGGGACACGTCCAGATTTAATGGTATTACACTTCAGTCATGATGACGATAATGCGTGCAAGGCATTCAAATTTTACCAGAATATAAAGTGACAGCACAACATCTCAGGAATGTTGTTGAAATGTAATGTAAAAATTATTTTGCCGAAAACGCTGTTCTTAGGCATAAAAAGTAACCATAAATTCGTGTGCGAGCACACAAGCTGAGAGCATCTGCCAGAAATGCCATTAAAAATGGCACCCTTCACATCAAAAATGCAGTAGAGGTGCATCATCTAACTGAAAGTTATGAATGAACCTTTGCTACTGGATAGGATGTTGTTAATAAAAAAAATGCATGCTTTTCTGCATGTGGAATGGGGCCAAGAGTACGCACTGCATGGGAGCATGAGTTGTGGCGAACTCAGTAGGCTGCGAATGGCAGTAAGGCTAATGACATTAAAAACGCCGAGAACAATACATGTGCACATCAAGTGCACAAATGTCAAGTTTTCATGTTGGAAGCAGTATGCATTTCTAGCTGCAATGATACAGTGAATCATTCCCAATGCCATGCACTGCACTCCTGGACAAATGCCAGTCATGTCGTATATTCAGCTAAAGACAAAATACTTGCTTCATGCCTCTAAAAGACTGTCATGATAGTTTTCAGCAATGTATATCATGCTGTAGTCTTCTGAAGTCATGCCTATTGGCTCCTCTACTTTATACATCTTGTTGAATTATGCAGACCTTACCCAATTTATTTCTCATCAATTTGCCATTACAAAGCAGGGAATTCACCCAGCATTTTTTAAAGTGTGCAGTCTCTCAACCAGGGGTGGATTTAAGGGGGCGGGGAAGCCACTGCATTTGCACGCACTAAACTTTTCGTGAGAAAATCACGCTGGCCATTTTTTTTTTAACAGAGAGAGATAAATAGGAAGAGGGAAGGCAGGAATGTTAACCAGAAAGGTGTTCCAGTAGTCTACGCTGCACTGCGGAAGAGGGATGAAAGGATTGAAAAGGGAAAGAGAGAAGGGCCCCTCAAGCCAGCTGCTCCAAGGTAACACAACAGTGTGGTTTCCTTTTGTACCACAGTGTGCATTCATGTGGAAGTTCTTAGCTGATGAACTCAACTGCAGCCCGAAGGCTGCAGTTGAGTTGAGCATCAAGAACTGAATGTAGCGCGTCCAGTACTTGCAATGCGTTGTGTGCTGTTGGCGTGCGTAGGCTAGAAAGCAGAGCACGAAGGACATTTATAAAGGATGTGAGCATTGCAATCACTTGATCTTGACCATGGTCCAGATCGTGGCTATTGTCTGGGTCAGTCGTAGGCATTGGACATAGTGTGTGTGGCAGAGGCAGTAGGTGCGGCGTTGCGAGACGCTGGGCTACCTTGATTTAGTGCGGTTGTTGGAGGAGGCAGGCAAGCTGCAGTGGTGCGTGCTTGAGGCCTTCCCTTCAGTGGCGCGAACGACATTGTCGCACCTTTTCAGCAGCCTCTCTGTAAGTGGAATGGTCTCGCAACATCTGTTTCAGTACTGCCCGTTCAGTCTTCAAGAAATGCATTGTGCAGATAGGGGAGCCCATATCACCCTAACCAGTCCCACCAAGAGTTGCCCATAAATTCAGCCCCATTGTTAACTTTGGTTGTGTGGCTCTACGTAGTTTCAGAAGCCAAGGCTTTGCTCTGAGTAAAGTGCGATCCAAAATGCTTTTCGAATTCCCCAATTTTTACAGGTTTTTGTGAGCTCTGATCTCCCAGCTATTACAAGAGTTTTATGGCTTATGGGAGTTTAACATCCCAAAACAACTCTGGCTATGAGGGACGCCGTAGTGAAGGGCTCCGGAAATTTTGACCACCTGGGGTTCTTTAACATGCACTGACAGCGCCCAATAAACCTCCGTCAAAATTTGACCGCCGCGGCCAGGATCAAACTCGCGTCTCTTGAGTCAGCAACCGAGTGCCATAACCACTGAGCCACCGTGGCGGAGCTATTACAAGAGAAAAAAGCTGCCCCTCCATTTATTTTGGCAGGTGCTGTAAGGTGGCCAGGAAATGCTGTGTGGTGCTCTCACCATGTGACCGCGCATTATGTGCTATCAGAAAAAAACAAAAACCAAGTGCACAGGCATCAAAATGGGGCTGTACCAACTCCAACAGGCAGCAAATGAGAAAGCATACTGTGGGATCGTGCTTCCCGTCACTGTGTCACCACACCCCTTTCACGAGCCACTTTTTGTGGTTTAGGCTAATTCCAATAATTTGAAAACATTTACAATATTCAGTTTTCCATGCTGGTAGAATTAGTGAGCTTAGGTTCTCGCTGCGTTTTGTAGCGGCAGTTGTAAGAGTGTACTTCTCTAGATTTTCTTGAGATGAATATTCATAGTACCCCGATTTCGCAGGTGGAGTTCTCTATTCTTGCTTTGTGCCAGCCAAGTTTTTTTTGCAGGCATGTAAATCACTGAGGAAAAGTTCCCACCTGTGCACTTTCTTCAAATAAAGGCCCAGCCTGTTTGTGAATGCATGCCTAGCTTGTGAGCCGTCGCAAGTATTTGTGGATTTGGCATGCACATTGGCAGGAGACACCCTGCAGCACTGAGAAGCGTGATCACCAACCTGCTTGCTTCAGCAACAGCAGCTAGCTTTTCTGAAATGCTAGCAACACACAACATGTGACATAATGTGTTGACACACATCCGATAATGATTTGGACATGTACAACTGATGACTTAAGGCCACCAATGTCTTCTCACTTTATATTTTACACCGTGTCCCACTTCTTGGGCACCACTAAAGCCTTGCATATTGGGTCTCTGCTTTCAGAAGAACTCAGATTAGTGCTACTGATGCATACACACCACTCCTACCATAAACCTGCACTTATATATACATGCATAATTTATACATCCATAAAGCTGGCAGACTGGCGAGCAAAAAAATTCTCCAAATCATTACAGTGCTATGGCCGCAACAATGCAAATAGGACTGCTAGTCTTTACACAAGCATTTTAAGAAATAATGTTCTAGAAACCGTGTGGTGCCAGAATATCAAATAAATTTGATAACTGAAAAGGTATCAATGTCCTTCAGACTATGAAACGAAAGTTGTGAAGCAGTCTTTATTTCACATTTTTTCATGCCGTTAAATATTTAGCGGAAAGAGTTTGCCACATGACAATGCGCTCATCATGTCAGCGATTCTGCTTTGGAACTTCTGCACAAATATCCTTGCATGTGGTGTCAGGAACTCAAACATAAAAGATGCCTGAACAACAAGACAAAGTTATTGAAAATAAAAACAGACAACACAGACACTTATACAAGATTTGTTCCACCAAACCACAAATGCCTACTGAACTTGTGCTATGCTTGCAAATGCTTCTTCGCTGGCTAGGTGCCTGGTTACTTCTGCTGATAACCACTAATTATGACAACAATAAATGCAGTGAATTCACCACTAATGTTGCATTCAGCATATGTAACTTGACAGCACCCACACAGCTTACAACCAATTTAGGAGTGAATGCATAAAAATAAAATTCTTCATGTTAATGTCTGTTCTGCTCTAGCAGGTTCCAATTCTTGCTTGGAACTTAGAAGCCCAGTGCACCCTGTATCACATTGCGTCATAAAGCACTCGAGTATATAGGCAAGAGTAAGCTGGCACAATAATGCCACAATAAATGCAAGCTGACAAGCTGCTGCTTAGTAGTAAGGAGTGCGCTAATCGCACTGCATACATTAACACAAACAATATGGAACAGCTATCACAGGCTACATGCGACGCAAGGAGTTTAGGAATGTGTTTCTAACGACACTCCTAACATGACTTTTGTCCACGACTACCAGTGTGTACCTTGTTCCAGAAATGTCTTCAGCAAATTGTTGATAGAGATATTTACCTCCTAGGATTTTTGCTGCTTGCATCCCTTAAGCCATTATTGCTAAAGCAGGCCACTAGGGCTTTTATGAATAGGCATGCAACCATTTTTATCCTCAACATATGAACACCTATGGCCCAAATGCAAAGGCAACGTTCTTCATTCTTGCCTTTTCTCTTCTTGTTTATGCTTGTGTTCACTCTGAAGCAGTAAACCTGAAGTACAATGCATTCAGCAAGTGAGGTGCCCATTAAAAATTTGGCACCATTTGCACTGTGGCTTTGGCAGGAACCTTCCTCTCCAAGCCCCTTGCAACTAACATGCCTCATTCAAAGTCAACTTTAGACAGCATAAAGAGAAAAAAAAGACAACTAAACAGCTATTTCCCAATGGACTCTAACAGGGTCTTTTTATTTCACTGCCTATTTCAGTAGTGCTTTGACATGGAGGGGTACAACGTTGGCCATGACACACTCACCGGGTCTGAACAAGACGATGTCCAGCAGCAGATACTGAACAGTCCACGCAACATGGTTGACAGCCAGGCTGCCCTTCTTGGCATCGTAACAGTGCAAGAGTTCTTCACACACTTCCTGATTATTATCAAGCCTGCATCAGCCAACTGACATTACTTCACACAGTGACATCAACTATAAATAACAAGTCCCACAAGACAGAAAAGGGTGGAGGTGGTTGTCTTGTCAGATCATGCCCACCTAGAAGAGGAACAGAAAAGGAAAGAGAGACAGGTGGCCATGGCAGGCTGTCTGCCATCACCAGCTGCGGGTGCCAGCTGTCAGACCCCGGGAGCCGTCGCCAGTGCGCTTCATGCGCCCTTCCACCACACTCGTGGGCACCTCCTTGCGGTCGTACACCTGGCCGAGCCATGCAAAGAAGTCGATGAACCACGTGGTCGTGTTGATGCGGCAGCCCAGCTCGCTGGTGCGGTAGTCGTAGGGAAATGTGTGGTGGTAGTTGTGAAAACCTTCACCGTGTGCTCCAACAATCGTCACCAGGTTTTGCCGCGGGCTAATGTGCCGGTCGTAGGGTCGGTTGCCCCAGATGTGTGCCGCGCTGTTCACCAGCCAGGTCATGTTGAGCGTGAAGCAGTAGCGTGTCAGGGAGCAGACCACAAACGCGTTCCACAGTGTCTCCCCCCACAGCCACCAGGGCAGCAGTGCAGGAACGATGAAGCAAATGGTCACCATCAGAGGCAGGTAATACCTGTGGAAAAGGATGCGTAAAGCAGGGCTTTCAGTTGGAGCACATTTCAAGTGCCTAGCAAGGCTGGGCAGATAAGTGTACTTTAAATACTATTTAAGGCACTGTTTTAGTATTCCACACATAAAATCTTAAACAGCACCAGACCCCCCCCCCCCCCCCCTTTTCTGGCCTAATATTTATTATTTTGGCTGCCTCAAGAAAAGCTAATGTATTAAGACCATGTGAAAAAAACTGTGTGATGGTTATTAGAACAAAGGAAATAACAAGAGCAGGTCACAAAAGAGGTGTGCCAGCATTTTATGTACTGCCTCCAAGCTGTTTTCTCAACATCTTGTTACATGAGGTAGCCTAATTCAAAACTGCATTAAGAAAAAAAATTATTCATAAATCACACTTAAGAATCTTCAGTGAACATGTATTTGTGCTTGCAAATTTCAATTATGCAATTTAATTCATGTTAAGCAAGTCCTTGTGTGCTTAAGTGTGCTTGGTTTCTTGTGACACCAAGGAATGAAATAAGGGCAAAATTATCATTCTGCCTATCAAAGAAGTTGAATTAAAAGGGTTTTGAAGTTTCTACTTTAGAAATGGGAATACAAACTTTTCTTCTCGTTTCTGAAGTCAGAACTTCAAAACTCTAACTCCTATAATTACTGTGATAGTCATAAAGGAGAGCATGAAGATGGTTGAGGCAGGTAAGGACCAGGCTTAAAAGTAGTTAGTCAAACCCCGTTACAGAGAACAGCAAAAAATTTCAAAATAGTTTGATATAGCCAAAATACATAGATCAAATTTGATTAAAAATGCACGCAAGAGCAGCGCAATTTAGCCACTGAAGGGACATCAACTCAGGTGATCCTTAATAGAGAAACTGGAAGACCTGCTACGATGTTTTCGCGGCATTTCGACAGCGCTCGCGGCGATTACGAAGGCCGCGCACAGCACCATCGCACACAACGGTGGCAGGCCACGCGCCAGCTAGGCTGGCTTCCCCGCACTACAGCCGTGTCGAGTGGAAAACAGGCACAGTCAGGCTGGAATGAAACGCGAACGGAGCCTGTGGACAAAATAATGTTACCTCTGTTCATTCAGTTGCAGTATATACAACCAGCCTGAATCAAGTACATGGGTAAATTATCCACCGAAGTATACATTCATAAACCAGTTGTAAAGAGATGCGTTACTGCAAAGTAGAAAAGTAAGGCATATGCGTGCCCGCGTTTCACTGCTGGTGAGTGCTAGTGACTTGCACGGTGACCACCAGGTGAGTGCAAGTGACCACCAGTGATTTGCATAGTGCGGCGAAGCATACCATCTGAGCGGGCACCACTTGGAGCTGGGGAGTTCGATACTATTGAGGTTTCCCGGGGGTAGCAAGCCTTCTCAGATTCCACATTCTTCACAACCAACGAGGAAAACATGGTGTGGAAATGATATGGACACAAATGACCCCCCACACTGAACTGTAGAAATAAATGGTGCAACTGCGCCAAACCTCACTGAGGCTATTGTTGTCATCTGGGTGCCACATATGAAGTTATTATTGTCATTTTGTCACACACCGCGCTCTTTCTTTTCAACACAATGGCTGGCCCGCAAAGCAATGCCTCGTACCAGAGTGAAGTGGCGAACTTGAAACATGCACATTACACCACTATAAAGCAAGTGTAAGCATTGCAGGAATCCCAAGTTAATCTGTGTAGTTTAGTAGTTTAGCTGGGAGGGGGCGTTGTTCTTTCTTTTTCAGAACTTCAAACATGTGCTTGCATTTTTTTTCAGAAGTTGAAAAATTTGCACGAATTCACTGAGTCGCTAACACTTGCGTTTTTTTTTTTTTTTTTCGGATTAGCTTGCACGAGCAACAGGCATCTGATTGAATTCCTTAGTTGAAGGCATACTGCCTGCCCCGTTGCACTCGTTCCTTTATCCTGTCTGGTTGCAGCCAGTTTCTTTCATCAGTATTAGAATATGTAGTAGTAAATGTAAAAGTGTTATCAGACAAATTCTGCTCCTGCATGTTATAGCTATCTAAGGCAGATTTTTCAGTTTTGTTGTGTATCTGCATGTGAAATACAAATTTCCAAGTGAAGGTACCTTCTTGCTCAGTGCTGGTGCCAAGGCCCCAATTATATCTTGGCAGCATTACACTGCTGAATCTGCAAGCTGAATCTTCAGATAAGCACTTGCAAATGCAGGCAAGATCCTGCTATTACATGATCACAAGTCACCTCTCAAACATACAGCATCCCACACCACTATTTGCCAGGAACGTGCCATAAAAGACAGCCAGATCACATTCAAATCTAATTTTCTTACCACACACTGAGTACTTTAAATGCTACGTACCTTCTCTGGAAGCGGACAACTGGGTCAGCCAGAACATCACTCAGGTCGATCGATTTGCCCTTGTTGCGTACATCCGGGTGCTTGCGCACGAGAAGCCAGCCCACGTGAGAGAAGAAGAAGCCCCGTGTTGCATCATGTGGATCAGCAGTTGTCTCTGAGAACTTGTGGTGCATCCTATGATCTCTTGCCCAGTCATAGATGTCATTCTGAAAGAAACCGCAAAACATCACCACCCCAGACACATTTCCTGCAGCCGGTCTAAGCATAGCAATCAATCAGCTCTCAGCAGCTCCTTGCTGCTTACTGGATGTGACAAGCTGCTGAGTTCTGCTCATTGCAAGATGTTGCTCAAGGTACACTTTATTACGAAACTGCTTCTGCTGAAGCAATTACACTGAACCACATCATGCAGTTTATCATTTTTGATCGAGTATGTAAATGCTACTGGCTGAGAGTTACTTTTTTTTTTCTTTTCCCCTCCTCTTTGCTTTAATACTAAACAGAGTCCACTGACTTTCACCAACTATTTTTTTTTCTTTTCAGCAATCTAAATCTACTTGCCTAAATAAATGAATACCTGACTGTGGCAATGAGAAACAAAGCAGAACAATTTCAAACCTAATTTTTTTCCCCAAGGTAGTATCATTTTCTCATGGCAGACTATGTCTGCGAACCCTGACATTGGGGATACAAGATAGTCAGTACAGCGACTCTATGCAACTCCATGGACATGACTCACGTCCCCTAGGTGCAGTGCAATGGTAATAATGAGTGCAACATTAACACAGATGCATAGGTTTTATTAAAACCATAGTTGAGCACTAAGGTGTTTTTAAAAATACTACACCAAAAAAAAAAAAAATTGGCTGTGGTTTAGCTCTGGTTAAGCCTGGAGTGACGCGATAGCTACAGCCGGCCCAATGGAACTCGCCGAGTCGAACTGCAAAGCCAGTCTTTCGCCGCTGCGTTTCGCTGGGTGTTCCTTCTTCACCTTCGTCCCTGGACGTGGATTCACAGTTACTGCGTAATTTCCTTTCGTCAAATTCATTTTCTTCATTACGGCCCCTCTTTCTTCTTTCACTCCCACTTCCCCCCTTCCTCTACAAACGCATGACGGGTGACCACCGAGATATGTGAGACAGTTACTGCGCAATTTCCTTTCCTCACATACAATTTTCATTTTCTTCACTACGGCCCCTCTTTCTTTCTTTCACTCCCACTTCCTCTCTTCCTGCACAGTGCGATTTGGGTGTCCATCGTGGCGGATACTAGGCAACGGCTCTTGCGGCAGCTCCGGCATACAGCTGCAGCCACGGGCATACGGCCGAGGTGCAACCCCACTCAACGAGATGAAGTGGCTGGCATAGCGAAGAAAACACATGCCAGAAAACACATGACAAGCTGGGCTCGTCATGAGCCACAAATGGCACTCAGATTACGACGAGCTTGGCTCATCCTAGCCCAATAGGCAGTTAGAAGCACAGAGGAAAGCAATGTACATGATTATTTCAATTAAAAGGTTTCTGCAAGCGCTCCCTAGTAAGTGCCTTCCTGGCCATAAAAGTAATGTTTAAATTAAACACCCTGGTTATGACACAGTCGCAAGCCTCAGTCTTTGTGCAAATATGCCACATGGGCCTGTTGTCCCAATCACAGTTACTATGGTGGCATCTCATTTATTTTTGTCTGTTGCCAGAGTGAAGGCATGAAAAGCTACCCAAAGTAGTTTTTGGAACATGAAAATAGAAAAGCTGAATTCCCCCTCACAGGTGCACAAAAGAGGAATCTGAACTCACTGCGGGAACTCAATCTACACGTTCCGAGCATTTTTAGAAACTTCGAATTATTGTCCTGTGCAGCCGATTTCTCTAGTTTAAAACAGATTAAACGTCCCGGCTCCCCCGCCGTTTTCTGAACTCATCGCTGAAGGTAGGAGTCAGCTAACATGTGTTCTTTTCAGGCAGTTGTGTGGTGGCTTCGCTGTTGTTTTGTTTTGTTTTTTAGGTTTCCGTGAATAAATAGATCCAGTCAGAGACTACACAGCTGCAAATTAGGCCCACGGAAATAAAAATAAGAGTGGACTCTTTGCTTTCGCCGATCGCTACGTATCACTCCGCCGATGGCAGAGCGGCAAGCCACCACGAGACTGGCTGAAAAGTTGGTTGACTCCTCCTACCGTCAGCAGCGAGTTCAAAAAAAGGTGGGAGCCGGGACGTTTAATCCGATTTAAATTAGGGAAATCGGCCACACAAGACCATAATTTAAAGTTTCTAAGAATGCTCAGAACGTGTAGGTCGAGTTCCCGCGGTAAAAATACGAGTTCAGATTCCCCTTTAGTGCACCTTCAAGCAAGGAGCCCGTAATGAAGCGGTGAGCTTGGCGTTTGCATATGCAACGTTAGCAGTGCACTTCTTGCTCCAGATTGCACATCCAAACCACACAAAAAAAAAAAAACTTTTCTTTTGGCTCCCATGTAACCTTTACATGAAGCACAGCTCACTAGCATTGCTATGTACTAATGTAGTAAGAGCAGAAAACAAAATGTGGTAGCACTTTCCATGCTTTTGTTTGCAAACTTCCTCATGGGCAGCTGCCAGCATAAAATGCAAACAAGTGTTTTGACCTGCAAGTGTTTTAATTCATGCACAGAAACTATTTATTTCCAACTATAGTGAAAAAAGCAATGGACTACATACTAAAGCTAATCTGGTTTAAGTTGAAAATGCTCAGTGCATGTTCTTTCATACATAGGTGACAAAAATTTTTGGTTGTTGCTGCAAACTGTACTACGGACTTCGGTCTATAAACTGTATGCCAAAAGTGTTGTGCGTCAAAATATGACCATACTACACTTCAACCGGTGACACATCAATTTGCATGTTGACAGCTAAAGGCGAGGACGCGAAAGCATCAAGTGCCATAGGAATGAGAATTTTTTTTTTTCTTCATGTTAGAGTGAAGTTTTATTTGGAAGCAAGTTTTGCTTTGACAGCAGCCTTGAACTTTTATGCAACTGTTCCAGCATACTATTTATACACTGTTTATCTTCAGGCTTGCAAGAGTCTTTTACTCACTTGGAATGCCATGGTCTGGAAAATCATCAGCATGATACGATAAGGCAATTTAGCCTTGTACGACCGGTGAGACCACAGGCGGTGAGAGCCAGCTGTTACTCCAATGCCAGAAATTGTGTAGAAGATGTATGCTGCAAAAGAGGCATGTCAGTACATTAAACTCCACCTTCCTTTTCAATCCTGTTGGAAGTAGACACCTGTAAGTACATACAGTATGTATTTTGCACAGAACTGCTGACAAAAGAAAGGAACCTGCTGGGAATCGCGCCATTTAATAAACATCACTGAATGATTTTATGAAACTCTTATTTAGGATACACTTTCATCCACCACATGGTGCCATTTAGTTTTGCATATTAAACTGGTGGCATTATTATAACTTGTGCCAATTTTTCTGACTTCCCCAAGCTCTTCTTCTGTTTTGCATACTTTCTGCTTTACATAGTGACATGCCACATATTTAAACACATGACAGTTCAGGGACTGTTTTAGTAATTAGTTTGCATTAGTACAGAGTTATAGTGCAAAGTTTGAAGAAGTAAGGAGTTTGAACAGTCCACTACATATATGCAATGAGTAAATGTACATATCATGAATGGATGAACAAACTTTACCTATCTCCTGTGGATTTTTGTCATTGAGAGATGTCAGTGCATGTCAAAGAACCCCAGGTGGTCAAAATTTCCAGAGCCCTTCACTATGGCGTCCCTCATAGCCCGAGTCACTTTTGGACGTTAAACCCACATAAACCAACCCAAAGCACAAATACAAGCTAACTTATCAAGTCGTGAGAGATGAATCTCCAAAGAAAATGTATACATGTCAAAACAAAACAGTACACTTCATGCCATGTCTGACTAAAAGAAAAGAAACCGACATGACAGCACCTGAAGGCACAACACATTTTCATTCAGTTTTCTTTAAGATAACATACAAAAATACTGCGTCACAGTCCATTGATTTCCGGGTCCCATGTGAGCAGACAGAATAACACCTTTCATGTCAGCAGGCTAAGCCAAGTACACAAGAAGGAGTTGGTTTAATTGACTAACTGTAGGCAATGGCACTAATGATACAAAGACACTGCCTCAAATGCAATCTGTGCCACTTGAAAGCTGTGCTGGGGGACTTCCCGTGCATGTGTGGTTTAATGTGAAACGTGTGCAGATTGGCATGCTACTTGCATGCCTTGCACACATACGGACCTTTCCTGTGGTGCAGCAAGTGCCAAAAACCATGCACCTTCATTTCAGCCATTACTTGATATAGCACACAGTCAAAACAAGCACTTTCAGAAATCACGTGTACATCAATGACCTGCCCTCAGAGAAATGTAACAATTACTGCGTAAAACTCTCGTGTCACGAGCCATAAGAGACAACAGGCACTCATGCTGTACAATGCCTGACAGAATAACTCTACATCAGAAGAGCAGTATTTCAGTTCCTCTGACATATGCTTGCCATGACCAAAAATTCAACCTATGACTTCATGCTCAGAAGCTGAATGCCTTTGCCTCAGCACCTTAGCAAGTATCATTAAAAATCATCACCCGATTTCTAGTCCCTCAAAATAAAGCTAGGGCGAGATCTTTTTTTTGGATTTCAACAGCCACACTATCGTGCCATGATTCAATCAAAGCAATGCAGTGCCCGTAGCTATAGCTGCCCCTTGATTCTGCTTACACAGCCCTTGTCTGAATCAATACCGCAGAGAGTTTGAAGCACATAGAAAATGAGGTCCAGTTAAATATTTATATCTCCCAACAAATGCTGGAAACTACTGATAAGCTGAACACCAGGAGCTAAGTCAAGAAGCAGCTATCCAAGCCCAAGCCTCGATTTCTGCTCACATTACTTCAGATATCATTTGTGTATGACAGTTGAAAAATATGAACACATTTTTTAAATCATATTTTTGTCCTACCATACCACGCAAATGAACCAATTCTTGCAGTCCTCACGATGAAGCTTAGATTTTAACCGTGTCCACTGTATAAAATTCTGCCAGCACCGTCGAAAAGTCTTTATCAGCAGGTGGAACAATTACGTTTTCTTTTGTTCTAGCTTCCGCACGAACAGCTCACGTAAATAATCTGACAAAATGAAGCTTGCGACTGCAGCGGTGAAAGATGCATATCAGTGTTGGCGCATGCAGTGTTTCTGTGATTTACAAGACACAGATGGACAAAAAAAGAAAGACCTGATCGATCATTTCGATAGCAGTTTTATATCGGCAACACGGTCTGAGGCGGTTTTTTATTGCCAAGAACACTAATTCGAGCACAACGTCAAAAATTCGTTCTGTCTGTTAATACGTTTACCACTTTTTTTTTTTTGTAGCTTGCATATCCTGCTTACCATATTATTAAAAAAAGCTATCACGCAAGCATATGCACGCACATTCAGAACCGCACCACATTCAAGCGGACAGCAACCTTCAGAAGGAAGCTCCGACAGAATTCTCGGAACCAGAAACAAACAAACAAACAAACAAACAAACAAACAAACAAAAGGGGCGACCGGGCTGGCCCGTGATGCTGCGCAGCCAGCGATGCGCTGCAGCACGCGCGAGCTTGCGGCGGCTGCGAATGAATGAGCAGTACTACGTCAATCATCGGGCGCCATTCTCACCGGCGAGCACGGTCTTCCACTGCGCAGCGAAAAATACTAGGTAGAATCCGTAGATGGAGATGAGGTGCAGGCTTCCCATGAGAATCACATTGCGCCACACTATCTCCATCTTGTACGGCTTGGCCGGCCGCTCCTCCGTCACAGTCTCCGTCACGGTCGACATGGCTCCGCCTCTGCGAACATTCGAAGGGAACTTGTTAGTGAAATAGTGGCACCACTGATGGCGGACTTAGTAAGACGGGGATCCCTACTCTAATAGCGAAAGTCATATCCGGGCTGCGGAAAGCTCACAAGCTCAACTCAGCTAGTCAGCTCATCGCAGACGCTGCACCTGGCTGACGAAACCGTGCCCGTGAACCACTCGCTGGAGTAGCGGGTGCACATACCCTTCACGACCAGCTTGCGCTGCCTTGCACAACCTAAACGTCTTGCGGGAAAGCCCACACAAACGCTCACGCGTATGAACATTGCACGCAACACTGTACGCTTCGGGCGATCCCCAGCGGGGTAAACGGCCGTGTGACATTGCAGGAACTTGAAAAAGGACGTATCCGGTGCTCACTTCAGGCACTGTCCCGAACGTATATAATATCGGCGTAAGTGGAAAATGGCTGGTAAGCATACCTCCCCCTTCCCCCGCCACAGATCATGTTCGCAAAATCTCCGTTGTCTCGCGTTGAAGCTAAAGGCCCGAAAAACGCGAATGCCGGCGCCGGGCAACCATGCGAGCGGGCAGCATCTGCAATTTCTGAAGCTAAAAGTACCTGCAACCGGTAACGGTATCGTACGCGAGCTGAAATATCGAAATGAAAAAATGCGATCACCGGTTAGGCCAAGTAACTGTGGCTGCACCGGCGAATCGATTTAAACTCGTTGGGCTTAATTGCTAATGCACCGCTAAGCCCAGTAAGCCACACTGGCTTCAAAGGGCGTTCCAGCCAAATGCCAATGACGAAATACTTGCCTGTGGTTATTTTAGGCGGCGGGCAGTATCCAATGTGACAGCTTCCAAAGCGCTGCCGCAGCAGTTATTCGAGAGACGTGCGAAGGCCGGCGCCGGCGATCGAGAAAGAATGGATAAAGATCACGCGTCCATACACCGACCGGCAACACCGGAGAGAGGAAGCCAGGTGTCACGTGAGAAAGCTTCTCGGTCTTCCGATTGGCTGAGCGACGCCGGAAGCGACGTGTTCGCCTCCGCCATAATCTGGTGAGTGAGCAGGCCAGAACGACCGGCAGGCCGTGAAGCAGACGACGTTGCCGTGCGTCCCGTGTTCGATGCCCGCTGTACAATAAATCTTTCTCATTTCAAACGTCTCGACGATGTAAGTCTCCTGAAGGCTCAGAAAATTTTTCTAGCGCTCGGAAAAAAGTTCCCCCCATTCTCGTGCAGTCGCGCCCGACTGCTGTGTTGGACGCCGGTTGGCAGCAAAGGGTGGCGTGATGCCAGTGGCGTGAGCTGATCAGATGATGCACCTTCTCTCCCCGCAGCCGGCTCCGCGCTTGCCGCGCTACGCGCCGCAGAGCGTGGGAGAGGAGCATAAGAGAAGGAGGTAAGGAGCGCCTCTTTTGAAAAAGGAAAAGCCAACAACATGTAGCTGACACACGCTCGGTGTCAGTCGGTACGCAGTTCACATGCTGGCGTCTTAACTCAGCCGTGTCGTATGTTCGCGAGCTTTTTCAGCAAGCGATGGCTCCAAGTTTGCTCGAATGCCTTCGAGAATTTTAAGGTGGCTTTCCGCTCGCTTAAACGCGGTTAGTTTAAACAGGCGGGGTTTCTGTATGTACTACAGTAAGTTCAGCATGCATAATGAATAGAAAGCATTATACAGAAGTCAAGGTTCGTACTTCCGCTAGACTCTTCACAAGAGGACGATAGGCGGAGAAATGTAAGCGGTTCGAACGAATAAAGAATCCCAGCTGCGCTTGTAAAGCTGTCTCATAACTTCAGAGGAGGCTACAGCTTGCAGCAGCGAATCGGGGCCGAAATCCTTGAAGCTGCTCGCACGTTATATAAAACGGCGATGTTCCCGTTCTGTATAATGGTATATGTCCAGCACTATCTCCTAGTGTATCCATGTTTTCGTGATGAGCATGAGGCACAGCTGGCAGCTGTGCAACCCGAGGGGCTGAGATGTGCCGCTGGCTAAGCGTCGTTCGCGTAGTGTTCTCTGAAGATCCACGAACTGAGAGGCGCGTGTGGTACAACGCTACATCAAAAATAGCACAAAACAAAGGGGAACAAAGAAAATGTACGACATGGACTAGACGACATCGCCGCCAGCTCACGTCGTAGGTGTTCTTCACACGTTGCGCCGCATTCAAGGCTGTAAAATCGGCTGTGGGGAATGGAGAAGTGTTAGGAAGAAATACACTTCTTTTTGGCTGTGAGACGCAGGCGGAGTTGAAATCCTAACATGGTTAATGAGAGGCGTATTCCGTCTGCATCCCAAGGTCCCAACATCACCACCATTGGGTGCAGAAGGGACGGATACGAGCCAGTCAGGAACCGTTCTTAGGTGCGAGATGCCCTCGTTTCCTGGCATAACTAGCTTGCACTTCAGTGCCTTACGAATGGCAGGAAGGAAAGCGGAGAAAGCAGCGGCTGCGTCGCGACGGTTCCTTCCTTTTATTCCAATATCGATGTCCAGCGGTTCTAGCGACGCGGTGATGGCCCCGGAGTGGTGGGGGATGCCTCAGCGTGACCCGTCAGCTTCAAGGCAAAGAAATAATCCATTGATGCCGCGCCGTCTGTTCTGAAATGTTGGCAGCCTGTTCGTTATGTGGAGCTGTTAAGAGACATCAGTTTAACGACCTAAATTTAGGGCGACGACAGCAAGAGGAAAGCCGCGCGCTGTACCGAGCTCTGCCTAAAAAGTTAATGTATATGCGAACGAAGGCTGGAATAAAGAACAGAAACAGATTTTGGGGCGAATGTTTTTTTTTTTTAAAGCAGATTTTTGCTTTAAGTGCACGTTTGTCTCACTATGAGCTGCTGCCTCGCCTTTATTCCGTGAATTCATACAGCTTGAGTACATCCATATAGAAAAGTTAAAAAAAAAATGTTATGACTGTGTGACCGCGATGGCCGCGCGGTTACGTCGGGGGCGAAAGTTTCTGAACCGGAATATCTCCTTTGACTGCATGAGTGAGCATAACAGCACTGATTTTAAAACACAGTTCAATCGCTATTTTCTACTATTCCAACAAGCGCATATACACGCTTTATCTGTCGTGCACTGTCAGTTCTGCAGCCGTATTATACCACTGTAAGATGCAGATAGATACAGCAGCTGAAACTGTATACGACAGCGTTGTTCAATCGAGGTTACATTTATGCATTGTGGCACGGGACTACTGTGCAAACCAAATTGCACTAAACCATTCTTTCACGCGTTTCTCAGTCTTTGCTACGTTGTCATTTCCTGCATGCGGCAATAAGGAGCGCGTCACAGCATTGGTGTGCAGCAAAGCTCAGCAAATCAGAAATACGGACTGGGGCGTACAGCCTTTGTCAGAAATGTGCGCTCCGAGGGGTTAGCTTCGATGCAGCTAATTTTGCATCGTCGGCGTTCCAGGTGTCTCATCCGGTGTGGGGAACACCCGTCCTCACCCCTGTGAAGCTTTGTACTTCCGGAGAGCCTCACTACGCGGCTTATGCACTCTTGGAAAAAAGATAGCAGTATACTTACTAACTTTGGGGTAGTACCCTGTTAGTAACTGCAGCTAGTAACGGGAAGGTTAGTAACATTTACTAACCCATTGATTTAGTAACGGCTGCTACCCGCAGTTAGTAACTGGAAGGTAGTAGTATTTACTAAGAAAATGAGTAGAAACTTTCGCATATGTTGCTAGGTTCTTTGTATGGTGTGCTGGCGTGGCATTGTTAAATTTGTGCACACTGGAAAAATAAAAAAAGCTACATAGTCAATTTGACTAATTCCCGAAACTAGTCAGAGCTATCAGAGTGTAGTAGCCGCAGATCACACAGTTCGGTTAAGGCTTATTGCACATTACATGTAAAAATTATGCGATACCAGGCGCACACAACGGTTCAGACTGCAAGAAAAACACAAACCAGAAAGGGTCACACATGCGCACTGCGCGTGCACAGGTAAACCTTTGTCAGTCTTAAATGCTCCGTAAATCTGACTCTCATCTACGGGCTAGTGGCTCTTACCCATTGAGATAAGATACCAGCGTTAATTATGAAGTTGAGATTGTAGAAACAGCTTAGTCTACCTAACCATATGCACCTGAAGAAATATTTAATTAGAAAAAACAGTTTATTCGCACGACAGTCTGTGTTAGTTATATTCTTTGATTTTATTTTAGGGTTAAAGGAACGGTTATTAACTAGGTAGTAACTAGCGACCACAGTTAGTAAAAAGCAAGGGCTGCGTTTACTAACTATACCTTGAAGAGGGCAGTAAATAGTAAAAAAGTAGTAAAACGAAGTCTGAGTCAGTAACTGCTGCACTGACACCTGTTCGTTATCCTTGAAAAATGCCGTTTGTGAGTTAACGCAGCGGGTGCAATCGACGTTGCTAACATTTAACGAGCAAAATTATTGGATGTGTCGGAATGTCCAGCTCGCGGTAACACCTATTACCGCGGGCTGGACATTTTGGCACATCCAATAATTTTGCTCGTTAAATGTACGTCGCGACCTAAAGCAAAACCGACGCAACCTACTTGACAACTTACTTGCCAGGCTGCAGTCATAAAACATTCGTTCTGAGATGTGCACAATATATTGTACTTATCATATTAAATTTGAAAAGGCACCTAGCAGGCCTCGTTTGCAAACTGGCCGAAGAATACTTTTTTTTTTCAGGACGTTTTAAGCTCGGCGAGAAATGTTTAGCACACCTTTCTTGATCTGCCCGGCAGAATGCACGAAGTGAGCGGGCGTGTTCTTGAACCATTAGCAGTCAAACATATGCCGCAAGGATATATAGCATGAACTCTTGGTATATGTTAAAATGCGCGGGCTAATAATGTACAAAAACTGTTGCTTCTCGTAGATTTACGTTTTCTGTTTCGCAAGTAACCGCGATCTTCAGTTAACAGTATGCTGTATTCACGCATACAGTGTTCAACTGCATTCCTCTTAGAACGCATAAATAGCCAGACAATTAATTTAGGCAACTTTTCGGATCGACGATTCTGCCCAACACATATGGGGACGCCCCCGCCGTGGTGGCTCAGTGGTTATGGTGCTCGGCTGTTGACCCGAAAGACGCGGGTTCGATCCCGGCCGTGGCGGTCGTACTTCGATGGAGGCGAAATTCTAGAGGCCCGCGTATTGTGCGATGTCAGGGCACGTGAAAGAACTCCAGGTGGTCGAAATTACCCAGAGCCCTCCACTACGACACCCCTCAGAGCCTGAGTCACTTTCGGACATTAAAACCACATAAACCAACCCAAACCACCAATACAAGCTAACTTATCAAGTCGTGAGAGATGAATCTCAAAAAAAAAAATGTATACATGTAAAAACAAAGCAGTATACTTCATGCCATGTGTGACTAGTTTCTCTAGTGTGACTAGTTTCCGTGCCGTGCTTCCAGCTCTGTACACTGTAATCTCCACTGACCTGATGGTGCATTGCGGGGTATAAATCGGGTTTAACCCGATATTGACTAAATCTGCTAGGAGTGCAAGAATAGGGTAACAACGTGTTTTACCCGAAAACGAAGAAACCTAATTATACCGCTAGGTAATTCCGGTGTACATCGCGGCACTTAACATTTATTTCGAGCCTGTAATCCGGTCAAACTTCACTTTACCGGTCTTCTCATTTCCGATGACTTCCTGCTGCCTTGGTTAGCCACTGAATATAATCTGAAACAGATTACAGGGCAAAAGACTCCGCTTTCTACCGCAATGCGCACGTTCTGACATAGCGTCCTGTTTAGCGCAATATTGCGGCTAGAAAGGAAAGCGTATTGGTCCTGGTCCGGGGGCCGAACATGGGGCCTTTTCAGCGCAGTCGCTAATGATAATTATTTCTATGTTTGAACTCTACTTTCCCTAGAACACTCTACAGACTAATGACATTATTATCATTCGGTCCGCAAGGCTTTACAGGGCGAAGAGACCACGACACGGCTCGCTCTGCGCGATCTTCGGAGGAGAGTCTATAGGTCGATATCCCGCCTCGAGCGCTGGGCCACATCTGGCCCGTGGGCCTCTTCTCCCTCTTTTACTTCAACCCGTTTTCCGGCCCGTCGGTGCTGGCCAACGGCCTTTGTCCTTGGAGCCGCTGACACGTAGGAACGCTCTGAGTCCATCGGCCCTTGACCCCACCAGGAGCAGCTCTCGACGACGACTCCGGTGACCCCTCTCGCCGGCGACGTTTGCTCCGGAAAAAGGCTGCGCGACGTAATCGAGGTGATGAATATGGTGTCCTGCTCGGCGCCGGTCGAGACATGACACTACCAGGGTGCCTTCCGTTCCAGTGCGACCATTGGTCACGCACAGTTCTTGCGGTGGAGCAACCGAAATTGGTTCACGACGGCTTGCATATAGAGGCGGTGGTATCTTGCGGCGCTTTCTCTGTTGGACTAGCTGAGAGTGAGGGCCTCACAAGCGAGACTACCTGCATCCTCATTACCTGAAACGCTTGCAAGAAGCCACTGCAAATTAGTGCTGAAGCGAAGAGCACGTACTTGACTAAGCAAATGAACACTGGCAGCACTTGAAAAGAGGAAACCCCAATCTCAGTGGCTATATATGAAGGGATGACTTAGTGTCTGAAATATTCACGAAATGGTCCGCACCTGGCAAGGCTTTTTCCAGGGCAGATTCAGTGGCAACCTCTTAAAACACCGTCGAGGAAGCAACGCAGTCGAACGGTGCAGTACAAGATATGTTCAGAGATAGGATCACAAACGCCGCGGCACTAGTGCTGCTTTGCTTATCTACAGAGGCGTGCGTAAATTAATACATGGAGATAATTTGCATAACTCCAGCCTTCCAAGTGCCCTAGCATCAAGAACCTACTTCCGCCGAAGGTGCACAACTATGTGCGAATGCGTGGGATATTGACTGCACTCCAACCACCTGCACGACCGTGACAGCTCCGCTCACAGTTTACTGATTTGGTGGCGATGACTCCCCGCAGTGGCTGAGTGGTTAGGGCGCTCGGCAACTGAGCCGGGGTACCCAGGTTCGAACTCGACTGCGGCGGTCGCGTTTCTATGGAGGCGAAACGCGAAAGGCGCCCGTGTACCCTTAGCAAAAACTAATACGTTTGGAATATACGGAGGTCTATTTAAAATGTATTTTAAACATATTTTGTATTCATGAATGCACTAAAAATATGTAGGAAATACGTTTCTGAAATTTCATGCTTGGTATTCGAAATATATTTTTAAAATGTGCCAAAAATACCTCACTTAAAGCATACTTCGAGCACTTTTCAAATACATGAAAAAATATGCATGCAGTTTTAGCATCTTGTCAGTGTATTAAAAGTGTATTTTCGGAAATATGAAATTAATTCATCGAAAGTATACTTCAATTCTAGAAAACGGGCAGCCCTTGTAAACGTATATGTATGCAGTTTTAGCATCTTGTCAATGTATTAAAAGTGAACTTTCGTAAATATGAAATTAATTCATCCGAAATATATTTCAATCCTAACAAACGGGCAGTCCTTTTAAACGTCTTTGCACACTTCTAGCTGCCATGAACAGTCGAGTGCTCGAAATCGTGTTTCGGGAAATGGCATTTGCGTGTCGTCAATGTATTTGAAGTGTACTTCCGTAAATACGTAATTAATTCGTCCAAAGAACACTGAAATTCTAGCAAATTGGCAGTCCGCATTAGCATATTTGCAGCGCACTACAAGCTGTCGTTGAACAATCTAATGCTCAAAATCGAGTTTCGGGACATCGCATTTTGGTGCTGGCCATCTATTTAAAGTGTACTTTCGTAAATACGCAATTAATCCGTCTGAAGTATATTTAAATTCTAACAAATGGGTTGTCCGCGTAAACATATTTGCATTACACTTCAAGCTACCGTGGAACAATCTAGGGCTCGAAATGACGTTTCAGCGAAGAGTGAAAACTTTCCCTTTCTTGTCATCCTTTCATTTATGGTAACTTCTAGCAGGAAGGTGATCACCACTTATACCCCTGCTACACGGGCGCTTCGAATGCCTTCCAGCCGAATGTCATCTAACGATGCTACATGTGTTCTGTCTAAGGGAGTGCTTGAAGATAATATTACGCCAATGAATATTAACCGCGTCAGCATGAAATTTCCCCGGGAGTGCGCCGATGAGGACGACTGCACTCATACTGTTGTTTACATCGCTTGTTTACATAACATAAAACGCAATCTGCGCTTTGGTTCTAATAAACAATCTGTTTTCTTTTTTACTGGTTGTACTCGTGATTGTTTACGCAGTGCTACAATGTGTGGGAAGCGATGATGCGATCGCAAGCCTGAGAAAGCCGGGTTGTTGGCATCGCGCAGGTCTGGCGCTTCTCGCTTCTTGTCCCGGCTTTCTCCGACGTGACCGGTGCTTTTTTTTAAACTACTTTATCCAGAAGTATGTATGGCGACTGTTCGCTTTAACTGAAACGGCCTAACTTGTTATCCACAAGCTAGCGACGGCGACGACTGCTGCTGGCCGTAAAGCACGGCTCGGCAGTCTGGGTCACACCGGCGATTCCCGTTCATCGTACGCGTGCCCTGCGATGTAAGCAATAGTTGATTTCAGGTCACTGTTGCCAAAACTACACCTGGTGACCGTTTGCATTCGCTAAAGCTTGTGATTCGCTCTTCACAACCGCCGAAATCACAGATCCAACCCTGCGAACTCGCTGGGCCTAGTCGTCGCGGAAGGGAACAGAGCCGTCGTCGATTGAAACTGATTTGGCAAGCGCTTATCGCTGGTGAGTGTTCAGGTATGCACACGTGAAATATAGCCGTTCGTTTCGCTCATTTAGAAGCGCGAGCATGCACACACCGCCGCCTCATCACCGTGCTCTCGCTCAGCCGCCGACAAGGCTGACCGTCCGCCGACCGGATTCGTCGGTGTCGTTGGCCTGAAAAACGTGTCCCTCTAGAATCATATTATAGTAAACTAGATATTTCACTATAATTACATGCTGTTGTTCAGCGTGATATATACTGTCGTTGTCGGACTAGTGTGACCGCCGTCGTCGTCGTCGCTGTACACTGAAAACGAGCTGAGGCTTTCGAATGCGTTTCGAAAGTGTCGTGCAGCACCGCGGCAGTCCATCGAGTCCGAATGTCATTCCTATTCTCGAATGCCATTCCACTCAATGTCATTCGAACATTTCCGTGTGAGAACGTGATAGCATTACACCAGCAAAAGCGCCTTGGGTACTTCTGGGTCCGAATAAGCCAGCGGAAAGGACCCCGTGTGGCAGGGCAGACCGGCTCCCTTACACGCCCATGTATCTGTTGGTTGACAGTTCGACTCCTGACCTGTGCCTGACGCAAGTTTCAACTAGCAATTCCGTTCTCAATTAATCCCAGATTCGAACGCGACCAGTAGGGTACTTCTGCGATAATTTGGAAGCCCACAGTATTTGCGCAAAAAAAGGTATCACCGTGCAAAATAGTGCGTCGCTTTCGCTGGGTATATATACGGCAAGCCAAGTATAGCGCTTGTCGTAGGATTTGTTGTTTGCTGTGTCGCTGTCGTCTTGGTATGCTGTATGTATGTTTTTTTTGCTGTATGTATGTATCTGCCGTATGTATGTATCTGCCGTATGTATGTATTGCTGTATGTATGTATCTGGTATGCTGTATGTATGTATCTGCCGTTCCCATTCAATCACGTGACCTTATAATATCAGACTCCTGTTGATTAATGATAAATACCCGTGTACGATTTGTTCTCCAGTTGATGAATTAACCCGTGTCATTCCATGGAGCCGCCCAGTAGACTTTTTTTTAACCCCGAGTAAACACATTTTTAATGTATTAAATGTATATTTTTAGTATATTTCTAATGTATATTTTTATTATATTTTTAATGCATTATAAATATGCTAAGCGGGCAAAAATGTACTTTTCACGTATTTTTAAGAACGTTTAAAATATTATTCCTAGTATACTTAGAAAGCATTCGTATTGCAGTTTAAGCATAGGGACAAAAAAATGCGAAATAAATATGAAATTAATACAATACGTTTGAAATGCATTTTTAGCACATCCTCTTTTCGCTAAGGGTACCTTAAAGTTTCCCAGGTGGTCGAAGTTATTCCGTAGCCCTCCACTACGGCAACTCTTTCTTTCTATCTTCTTCCATTGCCAGCTTTCTCCATTCCATGACGGCACGGTTGAGGTGTCCACAGAGAAGTGAGGCAGTTACTGCGCCATTTCCTGACCTCAAAAACCACTAATTTTTGCGATGAACAGCGTGAACTGGACGGGACACTTAGCAGCACACGGACAGGCGCTGGGTTGAACAGCACGTGCTGGCCGTGCACTTATTCCTAATGTTTCTTACTGTTCGCGCTGTTCCTGATAATGCCATACTAACTTGTCCAAGCCTCTGTTCTACTGCATTGGTATTGAACTCCTCAGAAGCGAAGCGTATTGAGCGCTATGAGCGCTGGAGACTCGGATATTCCTCGGAGGTGTCTAAGGAGAGCTTGCCCAGTGTCTACCTCTCCTAAATGACATAACTGCATCAGCAGTCTCTGAGACACGATGAAGCGGAAAATAGCTGAGTGGGTGTCGTTTAGCACCTCGTCAGTTGGCGATGCCTGTGAAACGCTGAGGTCTGTTCTAAGGTCATTACGACGCAGGTACTCCTGGTGATATATCTATACACATGGCGAAATGAGAAGCAACTGATGAAGCTCATCTTTCACCATCAACAATGTGTCAGAAATGATCACAGAGGAATGGTCACTCGGCGCTTCTTCTGGCCATGTTCAGACGTGGTACCACTGCTGACACAACTGAGTGCACAAGTCGTCGAAAGTGCATCCTGGAGTTTTCGAGATTTTCCTGCTGATCTAGCTAAGCTCACTGACGCCAGGTTACAGGTACACTGAAAGTCCTGCGCCCTCACCTATTGCCGTCTGGACACGGCCGTCTGGCTGTACGCGGTAGTTGGCAATCAGGTTTTTAGTACAGTACGATTCGTGATTCGCTGTCGTGATGCGTTTCTGCGAAGCGTCATCTGTGCATGCGCGCTTCCGAGAGGCACCGAATGCGCATGAGCAGATAGCTCCGAGGGGTCACGTGCAAGGGTGCAAGCGCATACTTTCCTCTTCACATGCATTCTTGCCTGTCGCCATTTTAGCACGACAACGAAGGTTAGATAAACTTGACCCACTTGTTTAGACATTTCAAACAGATAAATGAAACTACTGCCATGCAGAGGTCATTCGTCATTCACTAAATGGTACAAGGCGTGCGCAGCGGCATAGCACGCAACTTATTTATTTATTTGTGACACTGAATGTGCCGCGCGGCATAAAACGTGGTGTTAGCCATGAACGGTAGAATACGTTACAGAAACGCATGAAGCTCGGTTGCGTGTAAAAAGTCACATAAGCTTCGGGCGTAAATGTTTTTCGTTACCCACACGTTCAAACTAGAGTCATTGTTTGCAGACAGGCCATGCCTCTTGAAGAACTCGAGCGCGCACCAGTGAAGTTCCGGGACATGTCCACAGTAGGTGGTGGACATTGGTGTCGGAAGCGGGTGCCTCGCAGTGAGGGCATTTTTGCGGCGCAGGAATCTTGTCACTTTGCCACTGGTTGCGAAATGCAGGCGTAAGGGCCACTCCGACACGCAGCCGCCTCAGAGAGGTACACGGGGGAATAAGAGCACGTGTACGCTGCCTGAGGGAGGCTGAAGATGTTAGATGTGTCAGAAGTGGATCTGGTGGCAGAGAGGCAGGTGGAGTTTGTGGAATGTCAGTCACACGAGATATCATGTCAGGTGCGATGCTGTGGACATCTGAGCGAGCATGAACCCACTGAATGAGTATAGGCACCGGGTAAGATTTACAAGCAGCATGTATGGCCTGGGAAACCCGAAGGGTACCGCGGACTTTCTTTAGATCCTTCACAGCTTCTTGTGAATGGGTACATAGGTGCACCTGGTTAGCACGCAACTTGGCTCAAGCATTTGGAGTGCTCATTTCACGATAATCTCAAGCCCACGGTACAGTTCTCCCTGACTCGTTAACATAATAATTAGCCGAAAGCAATTATCCAAAAATTAGCAAATGGACACAAGTGTTGAAAACTTCAAGCACTCTTAGAAAAAGGCAGAAGCTGACAACGCTATAAAACGGAGCGTTTACGTAGAAATCACCAAGTTAACATCATCTCCGTATTATCACATTTCTTTTACTGAAGTTGAAATAAAAATTGGGGGAACACTTAAGCTTCCCCTTCAAAGGTATGACGCGACAGCAGTTCCTCTTGCCCACGCTGACACGAACACTGCTTTCTCTTTCACAATCAAAATCATTATGTAAAAGACCACATGACATACATATAAAGCCCTGATTTAACCAAGCCGTATGAATGTGCCTACCTGCATACGTGGCCTAGCCGCAGCGTGTTTGACTTGCAAGTTGCAACCAGAGGGTCAGCGATTCCCGATGCGCCTCTGGTGTGAGGTGCGCCCTCTATGGGAACCTCTTGTAACAGCCACCTATCCGATCAGTACGGATTTTTCCGTCACGCCGACGGCAACGCCGACATCGTCTTTTCTGCGACAAGAGGCCTTTATGCTTTCGGTAAAAATTAAGAGCAGCCTCAAAATATATATTAGGTGAAAAGGAGGCACTATGATGCAGAAGCTATATAATTATAAAGTAGACTGACACGATTAAAAATTGGCTGGTGGTTTAGCATTGCTAAGCATGAAATATTGTGTGAAGGCACAGTTTCATTCAGGTGGACACCCCCGCCACGTACCTGAAAGTGAGATTGAGGCGTCCACTGATCCAGAGATCCAGTAATGCGCGCCTTCAACTTTTTCATCCTCCATGCCAACTTACCCAATGTGCGCCGGCGGCCTATGCTCCAGTGCCGCGTTTCTGCATCATGTTGTCAACGCCATCGCATTCAGCGCACATCTTTGTGTCACTACCACCACACAGCTCAAAGCACGAATATTAGTTTTATTGCAGTATTAGCTTATGGAAAAGACAATGTGCGATGCGCAATGCGAGAGTGTGTTGCAGTTTAACACGAGGCGTGTTCTGCTGCAGCATGGTGCTGCTGCTAGCGATAGCCTAGTGCTGTCGTGCTGTGGCCAGCGAAGCTGATCTGCTCGGCATTCCGCGCTTAGCCGTGCTAAACTGTCCGTTAATTTTTTTTTGCCACCTTGGAGCTGAACCCGAACCGGAATGAACTGAAGGAATCTTCTCGAACCGTTTTGAGACACGGTTTAGCCCAGCTACTGGGCAACAAGACAATTTTTTTCATACGCAATCACAGGCCTTGCAGCTCAAATTTAGACATCGATAGCTGTGCTAGGAAGTGCGAAAACGGCGCTTAACCCACAATACACGAAAAATTTGGGTAGTGGCGTCCAGGATGCAAACTTCATGCTGCCACAGGGCTCGATCACCAATTTTTCAATTCGAAAACGCTGTACACCAGCGCGACTGAAAACCTTGAATTTATAGGAGTACGCCTCTTTTACATAATGATCCTACCGCGTTATGCAGCGTTTACCTTTGAAGGTATTCGTTGCCTCGGCCCGAAGTTACAAAATATAAGTTACACAAGTTGGAAGTTTTTTTTTTCAGAATTGGAATGTGTGCCGTAGCAGGCGGCGAAAATAAGCACATAACGGCAGAATGGCGGACTTGCGGCAGCCATAGAGGAAGAAAAACGAAGTTTAACAGAGTACACTGTGGGGCCAGTTGGTCATACATAATCTGAACGAACAAACGTAGCGTTTAAACAGGACACAGAAAGATGAGGACAGGACGGGGCTACCCCCGTCCTGTCCTCATCTTTCTGTGTCCTGTTTAAACGCTACGTTTGTTCGTTCAGAAGAAAAACGAATTGAAATACGCTCACATTGTCTGATGCGATGAACTCCGTGAGCAAAATGCGCTTTTAATGATTCTTTTCCCTTTTGCCGCATCCCAATGCTTGAAAATTGGGCCAGTTAATTCCACTTTACTTTGATGGCTTTTGTGGCTCGCCTAATAATTTTTCTATGCATTTGCCTTTGTAGCATTATACATATTTCGCCTTACACCTGCTAACTTTCGGCGCCGCTTTCCCTCTCTTCGCTGTGCTCGCTTTTGTAAACGGTGAAGTAACTCCACGCATCTCCACTGCCGCCGATGCAGATTTTTTCTAGCACCTCTCGTCAGGGGCCGGTTCTCACGCTGTTCTCCTTGCTCGCGCTTCCCTCTCGCTTCTCGTCAGGGGTCGCTTCTCGAGCTCAGCTCGCGCTCGGCTCGCTCAACGCCCCCTGCTCGCTCCAGGCTCCGGAGGCTTCGCTCGGTGGTCTCGCAGAGACACACGCCGGCATTCTGGTCTAAAGGTATACCTTTGGTGCTTACGCAGTAAAATATTGAAGTCAATTTTCTCTCACGTTACTTTTCTCGAGATGAGCGTCGCGGATTGGTCACGGGCATTTAGTTCACCTCCTGAACAATTAGTGGGCGAATACTTTTTCCAGCGTTTTTCCAGTGGTTTTATGTTGGGGTACGTTGTTTTTTGCTTTTCTTCGCTCTTCATAAAGATTTTTCACCAACTGTTCAACATAGCATCTTTGCTTCTACGATCTGAGGACCCAGTCCGGCAGGAGACCGCCATGGACCGGGCGCCGACATCATGGACCCGGGGGCGTGCGCGCCGCAAACTCCTCTGCTCGAATAAAAAGTTTTTACTACTACTACTACTACTACTGACTTCATGGTAAAGCCATAAAGTCAGCAATAAAATTCCAGTACGGAAAGGTGTCAGGCAGGGAGACACAATCTCGCCAATGCTCTTCACTGCCTGCTTACAGGAGGTATTCCGGGGACTGGAATGGGAACAGTTAGGGATAAGAGTTAATGGAGAATACCTGAGTAATTTGCGATTCGCTGATGACATTGCCTTGCTAAGCCACTCAGGACAAGAACTGCAAAGCATGATCAACCAGTTAGACAGGCAGAGCAGAACGATAGGGCTAAGAATTAACATGCAGAAAACCAAAGTAATGTTCAACAGCCTAGCAAGGGAACAGCAGTTCGCAATTGGTAGCGAGGTGCTGGAAGTAGTAAGAGAATATGTCTACTTAGGGCAGGTAGTGACCGCAGATCCGGATCATGAGAGGGAAATAACTAGAAGAATAAGAATGGGGTGGAGCGCATATGGCAGGTTCTCTCAGATCATGAATGGTAGCTTACCAATATCCCTGAAGAGAAAAGTATACAACACCTGTATCCTACCGGTACTCACCTATGGGGCAGAAACGTGTAGGCTAACAAAGAGGGTTCAGCTTAAGTTAAGAACAACGCAGCGAGGTATGGAACGGAAAATGATAGGTGTAACGTTAAGAGATCGGAAGAGGGCGGAGTGGGTGAGGGAACAAACGCGGGTTAATGACATCTTAGTTGAAATCAAGAGGAAGAAATGGGCTTGGGCAGGGCATGTAATGCGAAGGCAAGATAACCGCTGGTCCTTAAGGGTAACGGAGTGGATTCCAAGAGAAAGCAAACGTAGCAGGGGACGGCAGAAAGTTTGGTGGGCGGATGAGATTAAGAAGTTTGCGGGGATACAGTGGCGGCAACTGACGAAGGACAGGGTTAATTGGAGAGACATGGGAGAGGCCTTTGCCCTGCAGTGGGTGTAGTCAGGCTGATGATGATGATGACTACTACTACTTCATCAGATAATTTTTTTCAATTGGCTCGATCTTGAGCCTCACTTATTGTGGTGTATGTATGCAAGGGGACAGAGAGAGAGAACGACTTAATTTGATGAACCGTTCACTCTTGAAGGGGTACAGACACAAAATTTCGAACCAAAAGGATATGATTTGTTTCGTGGGCGCAAGGAGATGACTTCTAGGAAGTGTCAGTTGCAGGCGTTGAATGAAACATAATTCAATATGATTTTGAATGTTGTCGGAGAAGCCGCTAGGCAATTCCACCCACATCGAGTGACATCAAGATACACTCACCCTAATTATTCTGACATCACCGAACCCAGTGATTTATCTCAGGAATAACCAGTGCTTGCCGGCGACGCCGGCATCATCAATATTGTGGCAGTCCAGGCTGGCCAGTCAACCGTGACGTCAAGGTGCATTCAGCGCTGGCGCCGACCTACACAGAAGCTGCCGGTACAAAATCGTTTTGTAATTAATTATTAACGCTTCGCACAGGTGTTTTGAGCTCATTTTCACGATTACTAGGCTCGTAGGCCTTTCTCAAGGCATAGAGACGGGCGCTCAAGAACTTTGTGTATGTACCCCTTTAATTTAGGATTGCGTCGCGTCACATCAAGCCTGAGAGGCTCTACAGAACTTCTGTGGACGTGAGGCCCACTGCTTCCTTCAGACAGCGGCCGTCCTGCGGGTGTGGGTTTAAATTCGTAATTCCTTTTGTGCTGTGTGCCGGATAATGAAGCTTCATTGCCGTGTACACTCGTCTAAGGGCCGCGCTTTATTTTCTTGATTTTTATGGTGAACAGCCTTTACACAAAAGCGACGTTTTTTTCACTCACTTTTTTCCGACTACAGCGGAACCCAGATTATGCGGGCCCCGTTTGTGCGACGACCCGCCTTTCGCGACGGTTTATCATATGGGCCTGCAGAGGACCCTTATTTGGAGACAACGCACTGAAATTCTGGACGATACGACGTCTGACGGGAACCGCTCTCGATAAACTATAGGCTGGTAGATCACTTTATTGCCGATCGTCACCTCTCTCAGAGTTATTCCAAATAAGAATTAAGGCGAATATATGTGCGTATATAGCGATGGGATTTGTCACTCATCTGTGATGGCGGTTTGGTTGACGGTTCGAAACAGCGCTTAACACAACAGTCCCGCGGCGTTCGATGTGAAGTGGCTCTCGCCTCTTCTGCTTTCCCGCTCGCTTCGCTATCGAAAGCAAAGCTGCACATGGTCTGTGAGAGACGCCGTTGTGCAGGGCTCCGGAGCAATTTACACCACATGGGATTCTTTGAAGGTACACTAAGGACAAGTCGATCGAATTACTGTTCTCATTAAAAATTGATTCTGCGTCCCTCATAGCCTGAGTCGCTTTGGGACGTTAAAACCCAATAAACCAATAAACCAAACCAAAAACTGATTCTCTAGCTCTTCCTGTGTGTGTGAACGTTTGTCCGGTATCAAACGACGGATTTGTGGACTGAATTAAAAAAAAAACAATCCGACACTTGATTCAAACTAGTGACGTGTACTCCGACAAGGACTGGTTGCCCCCGTTTTGAAGTTGATAGCGGTGTAGAGGTGGCCTCTCTTCGGTGTACACGTAAGCAGTTTACTTGCGAAATCGGCCGCTGATGGCGACACCTGTGTTTCTTTTTTTTTTTTTTGTCTTTTCTAGCTCATAAAAGCTTCATTTTCGATGAGAGTGGTCTTTTCGTCGCTAATATGCCTTTGTATATCGATGCAGGTAAACTTCAATTTCTTTTCTGTGTCGGTTTAAAGTTCATTGACATCGCACAGCACAAGGGCGTTTTTTGCATTTTGTCTCCATCGAAATGCGGCCGCCGCGGACGGGATATAGCGGAAATCAATCGCGCCTTCATAATACGATTATGAGGTGAGGCTTTTGTGTTCATGGTAGCGCCCCCCCCCCCCCCCCCTCCCAATGTGGCTCAGCACTTCCGGTTCATGCCGCGCGAGGAAAATTTTACACATTGACCTTTGCGATTTTTTTTTCGTTTTTTTCTTCAAAATTTCAGGTGCCAAGTTGGGGGGAGCGGCCTTTATTTGAGTGTATGCGCCCACCTAGCATCTTTACTTCCCAACACCACATGTCTCCCAAGTTACCCGCTCCTTTTCCTTTCCTTTGGCTAGAAAGTTTGAAGAAGGTCGGAGCACATCGCATTGCAGAGATATGTAAGCAGTATCAACACTGCAGCGGCATTGCGTCCGCTCTGGTCGTCTTTCTTTTTATAAGGGTAACTGTAAAGAATCCAACTTCAGATTGTCCGACACGATGGATGCCGACATGAGCCATGCTAAAAAGGCTGGTAGAACATTAGAACTTCTTCGGCCACGAAGGCGAGCTTTACTTAGCAGAAGAGTGGTATGGGGCACATGACGCGAGGTCGATGCACTGGCGCCATGTGAAAGCCAATGCTGAACTTCAGAAGGAACAGTTGAAGTAGGTGATTTGTGCAGCATAGGGCTGAAGTATAGCATAGGTGCGTTTAAAATGAACACCCCGATTACCACCAACATGCTACCGTCATTTAAACGCGCGAAGAGCTGTGTTGGGAAGTGACCTGTTATGCGCCGCAGTTGGTCTAGATTCAAGTTACATTGACCACTGAAGAAAAGAGGAAAAGAGCCTAGCGAGAAAGCATCTGCTCAGTGCACGGAAGCGGCTTGGTTGTGTCGTCGAATGCGGTCGCGTTCAGCCAAAGCCAGCAGCAGAATTTTATTCTAGAAGTTCATGCACGATGAGGACAGCTTGCAAGCAGCCGGTAACCGTTCGCTGCATAGCCTCCTCGATGCCTTCCAGAACGTGCCGAGGATAAGTAAAAACTCAAATGTGCTGCAATTTTTCAAAAAGGAAAAGCCACGCAGCCCAGAGCTGTGCGAATTTTCTCAGTCTAAGGAAGAATAGAAAGGGCATTCGAAGTGAAAGACAACGGGGGCGCTAAGCAGGATTTCCCGAGCTTGGTGAAACTTGGGATCTCTCCGTACTCTGGCGACGCCCTCAGATGAATGAACTATTGGTATCGAGAGACAAAATTAAACCTTTCGGCACGCTTTCAATAACCTTGGCTTATCTAGAGTCACTGCGGAGTTATCACTTGAGCGTCACAGTATGGAACCCGCGTCTTTCAGGCTAGCAGACGAGTGCCATAACCTCTGAGCCACCGCGGCGGCTAGCACCTGCAGTACATTCAATATGCGTGTCGGAGACGTCCCTTATACATCGGCTCACAGTGGTTTGATGGCGTCCAATGTACCGGACTGAGCCGGCACTTTCCTGGGAACTCCGGGCCCTGTAGAACCGGAGGGCGCAGAGGACTTGCTCTTAGACTGAGAGCGAATGAGGCCAGCTACGAATTCTCCGCAGACGGGGGTCGTCGCCTACCTCGAAGCACAGCCAGCGTACCGACGTTTTCGATGGGCGAAAATGACCCATGGAACTCTGCGTCGGTCATGACACTAAACGGCTCCAGTCGGTCATATATTGACGTTTGCCGCCGCTCGAAGCGATGGCCCAAGCTGCTGCTGCTGCCGCCACCATGACAGTCCCGTGTTGAATTCGGGGGCTCGCAGCATTCACGAGTTTGGCCGAGTTCGCTTGTCAATCAAAACCATAGGTCATGCCCCGGGCGTGGCAAGTAACTCTTCTGCGCGTACACGCTACGGTTGAGCCACTCGCAACGTGATTGTTGGATACAGAAACGCCGTGTTGACAGACACCAACAATCTTCAGCGTCGAAATATAACGGGTACAACGGACGTCATCGCTGATAACTTAGAGCGCCATTGTCGAAAACGCATAAAGCATCGGCTGTCGCTGATTTTTTCTCTCGCACTGCGGTGGCTTAGCACAACGATAACCTGTACTATAAGCACGTAGCACGCAGCAAAAAGCTGTGGGCACCTCACTGGAGCTGCTTGAAAGGCGTCGGCCACGGAGAATGATGATGACGAAGCGGTGCTATGGAGCAGGCGTTATTCTCCAACAGAATCGTATCACAGCTGTGTGCTGGTTGGGTCGTCCTATCATCGGTGATGAATCTGAGCACGGCGAGACGTTGCTGCGCCACGTGGTGAATGTCTCTCTACCGCCACTCTGACGGATTGCGCTATACTGTTCCACTACGAGGAAAATAGCAGCCTTTGTTCGGCGTCGCCACTGACATGTGCAAATCGGCTTTACTGTGGAAACCCAAGGCAAGTAATACATGAAAACGTGTCCACAAATAATTACGACTTTTGAATTCCACATCTGTGCGCAGTTTCAGCGCGACCGAGTGCGTGGTTTTTAGTCAGGAAGAGTTATTTCGATCGAACGTGTACATCACAGAGTCAGCACTTGTTTCGTACAGCTAAAACTATACTCTATCTCACTAGTCCATTTCAGAACTACCAACACTGAGATTAAAGCAGGAGCGACGTTCTGACGCTGCGGAAGGTAGTGCCAGTATAAAATGGGCATATGGGCAAATGACATAGCGTGCTTTAAAGTGTGCATGTCCCAAGCGCTGTTCCAAATTGAGCCTTGAAGTATACGCTCGAGTTGCGTACGCCATTTCCAAAGTTTAACGTGCGCGACTCTTGCGCACGCTAACGAAGGTTTTCCAGCATGGCGGCGCGCTTCAAAGCAGGACCTCTCGCTTCGGAGTGATTAATATCTTCGTGTGCGCTAATCGGTTATTCGGCATGGAAAATGGAGGTGCTAAAAATGGCGACACTGATTTTGCTATGACGAAAAGACGCGACCTGCCTTGAAATAATGGTTGAGCCATTTCATCCGCCTTTTTGTAGGCACGCCCTTGGCTCCTCCGCCGGTCGCACGTTTCTGTTCAGCACAATTCACCTGGGAACCTTGGAAGATTGAGCTTTATTATGTTGGCGGGTTTGCAATCAGGTTTGTTTCTGATAACTAGTCATGTGGTGTGTTAGCATGTATAAAAATGTGGCCTCGTTGCCAATAATAGCGGAGTTGAGAGTTCAGCGCTTCTCCTGTGGTCTGTTTCTTCGATGTTGTCCCCGTTTCCTTCGCGCTGCCATTTTCCATGATGGCTTCGGAGTGAATTCGTCGTCGTTACTGGGTTTTTCAGGGCGTTCACTGGACATAAATTGGGCATGATCAGGCTTTCGTTCTGCCTAATCTCACTTGCAGCAAAATCCATGAGCGCTAAATATGCACTATTTTTTAAAAATTCTAGTGACGAATCTACCCCTCCCAGGCCTAAAGAAGGATGTCTGTTTGTTAACACAAAATTTTGTTCTAAAAACCAAGAGGCGCCGCTAGGCTGAAGTTTTATCACGCCTCCGTTTGCATTTCTAAGAAACAGCGTATACTTTATTTTCTTGTATATACGCGAGCATTTTGCAGGTCCTTACGAACGTCCTGCAAAATGCTCGTGTTTAGCGTAAGTAGGCGTGCATACGCTATTACGAAACTGCCTACTGTTCCATCAGTGTTCCACGCAACACCTTGGGCGAAAGTTTGGAACCCTAGACGTTGCGCACAAAAAGAGAAAAGAAGAAAAGGAAAGGCAGGAAAGGAAAAGGCAATACAGAGGTACGCGCACTGCACTCACCTGAATCACTTAGTGCACCGTGAGCTCGCGTCATCGCATACCGCACCACCCGCATTTTCACCTGTGGCGTCCATGGGTCGGCATTGTCTGATCAACCGCCACCATTGTTGGCGCAGTCTCTCTTCAGTGGCTGCTATCACCTTGCACTGCACGTCACGGTCGGAGGCGGCTAAGCCCAAAGCTTGACGTTTCATTTCAATAAAGACGTTTCAAAGAACAGCAACAAGGATGATAGTGCCTTCTGAGTGCCCTCTGGAAGTGCAGCGCCGCCTGCTTTCCCTCTATCTGGTAATATTAAGAAACTCTACGGCCTGGAAGACGAGGTTTTCCTATTTGGCTTCGCTAATGCTAAGCCTAAAATGTGAAAATGCTAAGCAGGAAATGTGGATTCTGCATCAGAATCGGTTGCTGCGGTGCGATGCCATGCGCAGATATTTCAGCAGTGCAATTTTCACCCCTTTAATAAACTAAACGCAAGTGAAAGTTCGGCGTTCGGCTGGTATGGAAACTTTCACAGCATTTCTTTCGAAGCGAAAAGCTTCACTACCCGCACCACAGCCGCGCTTAGCGTGAGCCGTCGGAGCCAAGGTTTGCCACAGCTGCGCATGTGCGAAACCGAGTGACGTCACACGCGGCACAAATAAAAAATAAATAAGAGACAAACAGTGCGCCAGGAAACTCTCATATCTCGGTGGACACCCGAACCGCGCCGTAAGGGAAGGAAAATGAAAAGAAAATTGGTTTTAAGGAAAGGAAACGACGCCTGTCTCTCTCATATCTCGGTGGATACCCGAACCGTGCCTTAAGGAAAATGAAATGAAATGAAAATTGGTTTTAAGGAAAGGAAATGCCTGTCTCTGATACCTTGGTGTACACCCGAAAGGAATGGACACCACAATACATGTCTCTAAAGCAACCTTCTAAGACAGCACCGTATTCACTACACTCGCGTCTCCTTCTCCACCGTTATCGTGGTGCTCCCAGTGCATTGCGCGCCAACTAAGACAGACGTGACGTCAAACCAAGCACAACTGCAACTTTTCGCTTGTATATCCAGACTTAACAAGAGCTAAGCCACAGCCTAATTTTTTTTAGGTTTGCCTCGAGAAGAGGCGTATCGTTCGAGCTGAATCCATGTTTTATGCCCAGCAGAAGCCAAGGCAAATACAAAACTTCATCTTCTGGGCATTCCTGCGCCTCTCCATGGCGGATGAAGTACAACGTACAACGCCTCTAGCTTTCCCTCTGGGTTATAATGAGAAACTCTATGACCTGCAAGCTCTCGATTCAGTGTCGCCATTTGCGGTAGAAAGTGTGAATTTTTTGCTAATTGCCTCACGCTTCACCCTTCATCAAAGTTTCATTGCATTCAAAATGAAAAACACTTAATTAAATAAAATGTTCATAATATTATATGTTATTCTTTAACGTATTAGAATGAAGGGAAAGATTTGGCACAGGAATGCATAGCGCGTACACCGTTCACCTTCGACTGTGGATAGACAGATAATGCCCGAGAGAGACACGCTCTCTCCCTCTCTCCTTGTATGCTCCAGTCGTTGTTTTCGGAGGAAAAAAGAACTGCTTGTCAATTAATCCCGCTCTTTGCGCTCGCTGAGGCGATGATGAAGTGGACGTGTTGCGATTTCTTTAACAGGTCTATCTGCATAAGTTTAATCCTTCCCCTCTCCCACTGCTCGCTGGTGTACGCCGTGTTCTTTCTGACGCGGATCCGCGCGACGTGCCGTCACCCCCTCGAAGCCCGTAAAGGAAAGGCGAAGGTGAAGGAGACCCTGCCAGAGAGTTGTGCCACTCTATAACGATAGGTCCCCTGCGTACGTGCAGTTATCCGCGTATTCAGAGCTTAAATCGCGTTTTCCTTTCTTTCTGTCCCAATTTTCAATGCGCTGGTCGAAATGCGAATTCATACCCACGCGCTTAAAAACTAGAAAGCCTTGACGTAGTTTCTTATCTTCTGACGTCCTTGTTTTGCATATTTTCTGGAGAAACACGGTGCGCCGCAATGCATAATACACGACGCTGTTGCCGCATATAGCGCGCCTGCTTCATAAAGATATTCAGGCCGATATAGCCGTGGTTAGCGAGACGCTGAGAAGCGAGGCGCCATCCCTCAGGCGTCAGTACTTCAAGAGCGAATGGGAGACTTTTCGTTGTGCGTCAATGGCAGTGCGTCGAGTGTTGTTCACCGACTACGGTTGCTTAACTCTGCTGTTGCGCTTTAATTGGCCGAGTATAAACGAAGATAGATGCTTATGCAGGTCGCTGGTTCAGCACGGATGCGAAATGAAGGAACGATTCAATGCCAGACATGTGTCGCACGAAGTCAACCGCGCCTCTCCTTTCCTTCAAAATAGGCAACGCTTAGCTAACGCGGTATTTTTAAACAGAAGCCATTTTACACATTACAACAAGAGCAGGTCACTAGCGCGATTGAATAGAAACGCGTGCATGGCGTCGAATATCGTCAACGATGGGTCACCCTTCATGTGCTGCTGCTCAGAAGCGAAATGGCCACTTTCCAGCCAGCTCATTGAAGCAGTGTATAGGTATATCCAACGCACGAAATGTCCATACGTACTTTAGTAACCTGTATTAATAAAAAAAAAACGAAAATGAGTACGAACAGAGAACGGAAAGGAAGTTATAAAAAACAGAAAGGTTGTTGTCCTTTTCGCACCTGGTTACTGCAGTCGGCTGTTTACGTGCTTGATTTTTCTGTTTTCTGAGCAGGTTTCCGTTTCAGGCCAGTGTGAGTCTCATAGAGATAGATGAACTATTGCAATAGACTACATTGCAGGTCTACAGGTGCGAGCACAATGAAACGAAAAGCAGCGGCAGGTTGTACAAAAACTTCTTTTTTTTGTCATGTTAAACAACCTTTGCAACGCAGTCCATGCGTAGTGCTCTGCATGGACGTATCAAGTTCTCAAAAAGCCCTTTATGCTAGTGTATCAATATACAATATACAATATGAGCTATTGCAACAATATACGCATGACGGCGAATTAAACTGACGAGTAATAGTGGCCATAGTCGGATCTCATAGCAGTCGTCAAGGGGATGCAAGTGTTCTAGATAGAAGGCCGTCCTGTTTAAAAAAAAAAATGTCGGGTGCTTAGCCACTGCTACGCTGCAGGAGCGCGTTCCACATGCATTAATAAAATTTCACAAAGAACTCGCAATCTCTAAGAACTATAAGCTTTAGTGAATAGTTGGGGATCTGTCCGCAGTCTTGTGTCTGTGTTTTATTGTGCATGTCATCAATATATTGTGTCTGTGCAGTGTTCCCCTGTGTTTGTGGCTTTTCAGTGGTTTGTTTCACTAGTGAATGCCCAACACTTCCGGACAAAAATTTTTAAAACTTTAAAATTGTAAGATACTGTTATAGAAATATTGAAGGTAATGGCCCATTCATCTCATATATAGCAAAATCCTTCTTTTAAAGCGTTTCCATCGATCGCATCGAACAGTTGATACTCCCACAGAAAACCACTGGGTAACGATTTTGACGATAGCAAATACATTAATAGAAAAAAAAAAATGCAAGACTGCCGTCGGGTGATTTGCGTATATATTGATTGTTATAGAGAAATCGTACATTATATGGAAGCACTGAGTTCATAAACGGTTTCCCTCTCAAAACACAGACTACTACATATTACTAGCGTTAAAATACACTCAAAGGACAGAGAGCAGAAACACACAGGACAGACGCTAGTAGATCAAAAGCACCAACTAGCCCAACTTTATTCTTTAATCCCTCTCAAAAATGTTTTTGTACAGAATTGTTGGTATGGAGCATACTACAAGTTCGACTGAATAGTCCAACTGAAATGCACGCGCAGGAACAACCTTTTGTTCGCACTCTTTCAACATTTCATTGAATTGTTACGTTATTACGCGTGCCTTGTGTTCACCGCAGCGTGGGCGGGAGGGAAGGGCGGAACCGGCGAATGACGTTGCTGTTTAGCTGCCAGTGATGACGTCACAAGCCGCTTCTACCAGTGGTGGAAGTGCAAAATAATGGTAACGAAATAAGGTGCTATAGGGCTCATTTTTCGCTATCTTCCTTTTTGAATCTTGTCCGCTCTGGGATTCCTTCTCAGGTGTTCACATGAGTCATCAACCTCTCTGAGCGCCATATTGAGGTGGATAGCCACGCCAACCGCTGGAACATTCGTCTGGCCGTGCACGCTCATTTGAGCACATTTAAGGGGATCTTGAAGAGGCTCGTTGCATTTAATCTTGCAGTGCTTTGTCTCAGAACGGCTTGTGCTGCGAACTATAGCACAACACTCAAAGTTCGCTGAAACCGTGAGGCATGACGTTCTCCGCTCCAACCAGGCGCGGCAGGCACCGGGGCCACTGTGGCCACCCAATGAAGGCAGTGCCACAAAATGGCGGGAGTTGTGACCTGGATGATCCACCTCCTATAAGCTCCATTCAGCTTAATTCATGGATCAGCCATTAACGGTCCTGTTCCTCTCTATATGTACGCGTTGTGTTTCCGAGCATTTCCCACCGTGCGCTCTATTCTCCTCGGAGTCCTCAGCAAAAGTTGCTGTGAAAAGTTTCACTGGTCGTACTGCAGCACCGACGCGTAACAGCTAGATGCCCTCCTCTTCAATTTTGTGTGTGTGTGTGTGTGTGGGGGGGGGGGGGGATGTATACTGAATAAATTCCGGCTAATACACGGAGACACTAGGAAGGAACGGTGTGCGGTGATGCAGCTGCGTGATCACTATTACTGGGGGAGGGGTGCGACGCAGCCGTGCGGCAGAGAATGAGAGCTTTCACCGTTGAAGCCCGTACAAGAGATCCTGCACCATGAAAGGAATTATATTGCTGAGCTGACTTCTTCCTTGAGGCTTAGCGGTAACACCGGCAACTTTCTAGTATAGTGCGGGGGATTTTTTCCGGCCAAGGCATTAAAAGTGGCGCTGATGTATACAGATAAAGCGAGAGAGAATAAAACGGCGCGAAACCTCAGCGCTGCGGGGTCACTTAAGCGCTATTTTCTTGCCTTACTTGCTAAAACATTTTAGCGACTCGGTATGGTGTCTTTATTTATACAGGGCTGTAGCGTTGCTTTGGTTTTTCCCCGCAGCTTGTAAACATTGCGCTCAAATGCGATAACCGCACTGACACTGTCATGTTTGGGCCTTTTTTCGTTTCCTAATCAAACAAACGATTTATAATCGAGGTGCCACGAGGGTACGTTGGCTGCTGTTGGTTCGACAACAAATGCGTCATATGGTCGGGCACACGTTCGGCGAGGAAGCGCTGTTGCAAGTAGCGAGGCAAGGAGGGTACAGGCCGCGGCAACAGGGGTAAAGCATCCGTCGCTTTTTTCCACTGCGATGTAGCAGGAACTGCAAGCATTTTCGCAGTTTGAACAAAAACCCTCCACACTGCTTAAAAGAGCAAGCACAGCTGAACGATAGCGCATCAACAGACGACTGACAGTGCAATATCAAGTCAGAAGAAGTATTATTTACGAGAAGCTCTTAAAAACTTTCATGGCGGATATGGTTAACATGACACGCTTTAAAGAGCTCTAACCATCAGCAGAGGCACAAAAAAAAACAAAAACAAAACGAAACTATTCTTGGAAGCCTTAGGAAGGGGGTAAAAAGGGGTCAGGCTATTTCCGTGATATTGGCGTGTTACGGATGTCTTACATAAACAATCGCGTTCCACGGAACGCATTAGGTGTAGGACACGCGATATTGGAGTGATTCACTGCAGTAATGTGAAGAGAGCGCTGTCATTTAGAGATGACACTGCAGGAAAAGGCCAGAAGCCGCAAACTCAACCCGGCAGTTAATGAAGCTGAGGGCTTTACCTTGCAGCATTGCTCAAATTTTGCTGTTCGTGCCACAACGCTTGCCAAGGCACAAACTGTACACTCTAAATCGCGTAACCTCTATGTTTACCTTTATCGGTCTTTATACTTTGTGAATACATCGGCCTACTTAGCTGCAACACGAATGAGTGACTGATGCTTTAGACCTTCGCTAAACTATATCGCCTTGAGTTCTATAGGTCGGGGCCAAAATCCGCTGCTAAATTTCAGCTTGGGAGTTAACGCTTCAGCGAAGAGTGAGTTTCTGGGGATGGTTCGAAAAGGCTCTATTCAGCCGCTTCTGCCGCGTAGAAATCGTCGAATTATTGATGAAAAATGACGAGCCGACGTAAAACACTGACCGCATGCAGCCAAACCTTGGCGACTGCATGTTTTGAACACTTTACTATAAAATACAAACGGTTTGGTTTGTGGGGTTTAATTTCCTAAAACAACTGAGGCTATGAGGGACGCCGTAGTGGAGGGCTCCGGAAATTTCGACCACCTGGGGTCCTTTAACATGTACTGACATCGCACAGTACGCATGCCTATAACATTTCGCCTCTATGGATCGAAATGAGACCGCCGTGAAATAACAAATGATAGCAAATAACAAAGGGCAGCCCACAGCAGTATAAATAATAAACCTTTATCATTGAACGTTATTGCGGAAGCTTGAAAAAAAAACTGACAGTGTTACTCGCGGCTAGATTTTGGAACGCCGAGGCAGAGTAAAGCTGATCACCAAAGTCTTTGACAAGGAATGAATATGCAAATAGCTAGACGCTTTTGTTTTCATTCGCTGCACCCCAAAGATTCGCTATTCGGCGCATCCTGTTCCCTAGCTTGGCCTGCAGTGATCATTTAGGAATTGAATCACGCGTGCGACTCACCGGTGACGCCTGAGGTTTCCTGCCCAGAGCTTCCACGCGAGGCGGATCGACCACAAATGAGGGAAAAGCGAATCTCTATTTTATAGCAAGGTCACGCTTGACTGATATTACGAATTTAAATTAGACATCTAAGAAGTTAAGCAGCTGACACCTTCTTCATACAGCATATATGTTCGTCGGAAGGCACTGGCGTCGTAGATTTGCAGTTATGTGAGGGGGAAACGCGGAGGTTACAAGATGAAGCGTTTACTGGTTGCTGAAAATGAAGCAAAACCAGTTCCGTCAAAAAAGCTGTTACATACCGATGCGCTTGAGCCCATCGCAACCGGTGCTGCGGGTAACGCCTTGCAACGGTTCGATCCGGTTCCTCAACATACGCGTCATGAAAAACTTGCTGGAGTATAGAAAGATTACCTGAGGTGAACACACTTGAAGCGCAAGCACGAAAAATACGGGGAGCCGTGATGCCGGCGGAGTAAATGTGTAACCTCAAGAGGTCGTTCTCGTTGACTTATGCGGCCGCTGTGGAGCGAAGCATTCAAAATGTCGTAGAACATAAAAGAATAAAGTTTTGCGTTACGCATTTACATGCCGCAAGAGGGTGGCGTCCACAGAAACCAGTGGCTAAAGATCCGCTCTATACATAGTGAATACTCCATATATTATGTACCTCCTTGCTTAGAAGTCTTCGGGCCATGCAGTCTGCTTTCGATCCTTGTAGTTAATCATTTACCCCCCCCCCCCCCCCCCCCCTCTTCGCCCTCTTTGAAACTCCCTCTAGGACTCTAGTCTACCTTTGCAGGCGCCCTGAGTTCCCCTTACACGACTCGCGCGTCGAGGACGCAGTGGAGAGGCCAGCCCGGAGAATAAAGGCCGACGGGGTTGTTTGTGTTCGCCCCGCCTTGTTTCGCAAAACGCCGCGGCTGCGCGAGGCGGCAAGCGGCCTGCTCCACTTGCAGTGCTCGCACGCGGCGGAGTTTCTGCGGACCGCTGTCCATGCGGGGCAGGATGCCAAGGCCGAACGGCAAGCGACGAGGGGCCACCGCGCCCTCTTTTCGCCTCACTTTGCCCACCATCGAGCTTCTGCCGCGCGTGCAGCCCCGGACGGCTGCTACGCCGATCACCAGAGCTGGTCATTTGACTTCAAAAATGTCAACCTCACCTAAACCAGAAAAAAAATAAAAATTGGTGACCTCACTTAACCTCAACCTCCACATTTCAGGCTGAGGTCTCCTTAGGCGCCCTCACTTCAACCTCATATTGTGAGGTCGACGTCGGGTGCTCGACCTCAAAGAAAAAAAAATGTTATTAAATCAGTTGTTCCTTTAAAACTATAATTAATCTTCCATTGAGAATATTGTGATACAAGCAGCCCATATGACGACGGCATTGCTATAATGGCTAGTTATAGCGATAATGACATGTAGGCGGGTATAATTATACAGTATGTAATGTACTATCAGTGTGAAATGAAACGAGAACAGGACAACTGTGACAAGAATAAAACAACACAAAAATACTAGCTGCTCTTAAAGAAGTACAAGCGGGGTCCAATAAAACTTCCATGCACCGGTCTTCGCGTCATTGAAGTGAAGTTAGAGTGGGTTATAGTATTCGATCAGGACGGCTGTTTTGGTGGGCCGGTTGCTCACGACAACAAATGAAGCGCTCGTAAAACAAGGACGGAGCGATGAAGGCACCAGATGGCTAACTTTCAACTGACTTTTATTCAGTGCACGCGCAGTATTTTTATACACTGCGATGAGTATGAGCGTAACTTCCCACAGTCCTTCGCACAGTTTTTCGCGCCATCAAGAAAAACCATTTTCTTTGATAACGATACAGAGGGAGAGCTCACGCAATAATCGCCCAGTTTTTTTTTTATTTGCTTAGCTTCCGTGATGTCGCGCGTTAGTTGATTTCTATTCCTCCTAATGGCTTTGCGTTCGTCGTGGAAAATTGGACTGCACACAACTGTCTCGCGCTCCTCACAGCGTTCGACGAGGTTTCATTTAACATTTTTTAAGGTTTGTGCTGTGTTTGCGTCCCCTCTAATTTAAGCGCCTCCCGGCTTGGTCTATGTAGACTTTAACGCATGGCAATGGAATGGAATAAACAACCCTTTTTGCACTGTCAGCAAATTTATTTTTGTGCTTCTTCGTGTTCGTGCAGGTTTGCTTGTTTGCAGGAAACGGATCTGCCATCTTGTTTTTGCCAGTTTATCTGGTGCTGAAAACACTACTCGAACATAGGCTCTCTTATATACCAGGTGTCCCAGCTAAATGTAACCAAGCTTTTAAAAAACACGGGGTGTCCTAGCCGTCTGAAACCAAATGAGGGTTGTTTAGAGTCGCGTGACGTAGTCTGCAGTATTTTTTATTTCCTCAAGGTTGACTAATTAGTTAAGCTTAATTAACTAACTTTTTAATTATTGACTTGAGGAACAAAGTGTCAATGGAAAAGTTGTAGATCGCTTTGAGAAACAGCTTACTGCGACATTTGCAGCAAATTAATATTTACGTAAAGTAGTTTTTTTTACCGGCCTTTAACCACAACCCGCACAATAAGAAAAAGCTTCCACATGACAACTGCGCCACTTCAACGTCCCAAGACGCGCCCTAAAGAATAAAATCCATTTTTTCTGAAGTCCTCTCCTCGATGAGGCTTTGGGTGCACATTGGGGCAGAGAAGTGAGCGAGCAGCTGGTCACGTGACAACTTTCTTTTAAGGCCAATAAATGAAGCTAAAAAATTGTAACTTGACGGAAACATTACTACTAGCGGTTTTTCGAGGCGATCTAAAACTTTTTCATTGACACTTTCTTCCTGAAGTCAATAATTAAAAAGTTAGCTAATTAAACTCAACTAATTAATTCACTTTGAAGAGGGAAAAAAATACTCTAGACTAGGCCACGCGACTATGAACAACCCTCAGTTGGTTTCACTGGACTAGGACACTTCGCCTTTTTTAAAAGTTTGGTTACATTTAGCTGGGGCACCCGGTATATTTTTTAGACTATGTGAAATCTTGTACATACGGGGGACCACTGCTATTTTCTTATACTTCTCAGGCAGAGTTTAATCTCGAGATTGATTCTTGCGGATCAGACCTTCGGCTACCGTCACCAAGATAACTTTAGGATAACCACCGTCTAGTAACTGCTTGACTTGCTCCTCGAAAATACTGTTCATTACGTGTAGGCGCTGGAAAAGTAGTGTGAAGACTGGTTTAACAGTAGTTTCCAGGAGCAAGTCAAGCGGTTCAAACAAGATCCTATAGGTATCTTGGTGTTGGTAGGCGAGGGTCTGATCCGCAAGAAACATTGTTGAGGTCAAACCCTTCCTGAGAAGTATAAGAAAATAGCAGACATTCCGTATATGTACAAGATTTCACGTAATCTGCCCCGCCTGCAATTCGCTGCTCCAGCGCGGGCGGGCCATAGGTTATTATGTGGTATGTGCGCCACGGAGTGACGCGATCTGATGAACGTCGCTGTGCGCTGTGCGCTGTACGCAGGCGCGCGGTTTTCGAATGCCTCGAGAATGGCCCAAATTCATTTATCCACAGCGGCCAGGGTAATCGCAATCGAGGGTTTTCGAGGGTTCTCACTCACTCACTCACTCACTCACTCACTCACTCACTCACTCACTCACTCACTCACTCACTCACTCACTCACTCACTCACTCACTCACTCACTCACTCACTCACTCACTCACTCACTCACTCACTCACTCACTCACTCACTCACTCACTCACTCACTCACTCACTCACTCACTCACTCACTCACTCACTCACTCACTCACGTACTTGCCAGATTTGGAAACTAAACTGCGTGCTCTGTTTTACTGTGGTGCTGGGAGCTCGGGAAACTAAAAGCTACGTGCTCCAGAATGCTTCTAAATCAGTGCTTCATTGCTCCAAAGTGCTCCGAATTGGAAATTTTGTTAACCAACTATGCTCCTATTTCCCTCTATTTCCCTCTATGCCCTCTGTACGTCTCAGCCGACCACAGCCATTGCGTCATTGCTCTACCTTACGTATGGTTTGGTTTGGTTTATGGCGTTTAACGTCCCAAAGCGACTAAGGCTATGAGAGACGCCGTAGTGGAGGGCTCCGGAAATTTCGACCACCTGGGGTTCTTTAACGTGCACTGACATCGCACAGTACACGGGCCTCTAGAATTTCTCCTCCAAAGAAATTCTAGCCGCCGTGGCCGGGATCGAACCCGCGTCTTTCGGGTCAGCAGCCGAGCACCATAACCGCTGAGCCACCGCGGCGGCGCTACCTTACGTAACATTCCGGTACAATTCTTCTCGCTTACCACCGATGACTTTCGACAGAATGTAGCGGCCATGGTCGGCGAGGAATTGTCGTGGAGATGGCGAAGGACAACGTCTTGTAGAAGAAAATCTGCAACATCGGTAGCGCAACTTGTGGGTAAGGGACGCGTTATGTGTACCTGGGGCCGTATTCTGTAACGGTCCATTTTCTTTCCATTCCATTTGTTCCTCTGTGATTGGTCACATCACATCGCATCACTTTATTTTCCTTAAAGGCCCCTGATGGGGTCTTACAAAAGGGTCGGTTTACGTAGTGCCGCCATTCACAGTGGTTGCAAATGTTGACGGGTGGGAAATGGCGGCGATATGATGGGGTCCAGTCCGCTGCTGCTCGTAAAAAAAAAAATAGATCGGCAAAAAGAGTGGTATGGGCACGTGGACGTGAAACTGGAAGCGGATGACCTATGCGAGGTGATCTGCGTGGTGGGAGCGCGCAGCAGTATGGTTCCTGTCGTAGTGGTGAATAAAAGAACTTGTGAAACAGGGCAAGGTTGGCGATGCAATGGCGAATAGAAAGATTAGACAAACCGGACTGATATTTTAGGGACGATATAGTAATGCTGTAGGAGTATGAGGAGGGAATGAATCTGGTGGCTCTGTTTTGTGCAGCCTCGAGGGCGTTTGTTAAATATGCTTGATGACGGTTCCAGATGGCCGATGCGTATTCCGGTTTAGTTCAAACAAGCGAGGCCTATCCTTGCAGTTTAGCATGTTGCGGGGCGTCCCGCAGATGACGCTTTAAGAAGCCTAGTGTTCTGTTAGCCGAAGATATTAGGTTAGTCACATGCAAATGCCAATATAGGTCATGAGAAATGGTGACTCCTAAGTATTTATATGACTGGACAAGCCCAACTGGGGAGTTAGAAATTGTGTATTGGAAAACAAAAGGTGTGCGACGTCGATGAAAAGACATATACCGACATTTGTCAGGGTTTAGTGTCATCAGCCACTGCAAACAGCAATCTTGCCCGTGGTTCAGGTCTGCTTGTAGGGTTTCTTGGTCCCAGTGGTTAGTTGCTGAGCGGTAAATAACGCAATCATTTGCGGAGAGGTGGATATGACAGGATATTTGCTGGGGGAGGTCGTTAATGTATATGAGGAATAACAAGGGACCTAGAACGGAGCACTGCGGGACTCCGGAGGTGACTGGAAGTGGGTCAGTGGACTGGTTATTAACAAAGACTGATTGAGAGCGACGCATGAGGAATTCAGTAATCCACGCGATTATATCTGGATGCAGGTGCGAGTTTAAGAAGCAAGTGAAGGTGAGGTACTGCCGAATGTCTGCGTAATCTAGGAAAATGGCGTAAGTTTGCTGGTTAATGTCAAGGTTGGTGTGGAGGTCGTGAAGAAATATGGCTAGTTGAGTTTCGCATGAAAAGTTTTTGCAGAATCCATGCATGGATGGAAGAAGTTATTGGAACCTAAAAATTGCATGACTTGGGAGTAAATGACATGTTCCATGAGTTTGCAGAGAGAGAGAGAGATAACTTTTATTTTTCAGCTCAAGCCCGAGGGCCACGTGTCCCTTGGATGTGTCGGATGTGGGCGGTGAGGAGCGGCCAGCGGGTGGGCTGCAAAGAGGTTGGTGGAGCGGTCCATCGGGCCCACGTGAGGTGAAAGGAGGGAGGCACGGTGAGTTTGCAGGGAACACATGTTAATTAAGTGGGGCGATAATTAAGAGGTGAATCGGCAGTACCTGTTTTGTGGACTGGAACAACCTTCCCCGCTATCAAATCGTCCGGTAAGGTTCCTTGGAGAGTGATTGCGAGAACAAAGAACAGAGGAAATCTGAACAGGCTAGTGTTTTCAAAATTCCTGAATTAATATCATCTATGCCACTGGCCGAGGAATTCATCTTGTCAATTACGCACGAGATTCCGCTACTACTGAATGTGAAGGCTTTGATAGCTGTAGTTTCAAAAATTGGCAAAGTAGAACATGGCGCTTCGGATTCGTCAGTAAAAACAGATGAAAATGCGGTGTTAAAACTGTTTGCGCATTCAGTATCAGTCATGATTTCACCAGAATGGTTAGTGAGGGTGGCCGCACGCCGCGTTTTCTTTGGGTTGTCCACTATAGAACTTCCACTATAGAACTTCCAACCAGAACTTCTTCGGGTTGTCCACTATCATCTTCGGTAGTTCTACTGCTTAGAAGCGAAGCTTGGCTTTTTCAATCGCCGTCAAGTATGCATTATCAGCTTCGTAGCATTTTTCCCACGCGCTTGGGTTTGCTTGATGTTTAGCTGCACGAAATGCCCGAGATGTCACTTCTCCTATGGTCACTTCGTTAATTCGCCATTGCCATTGGTCACTCCCCCCCCCCCCCCCCCCCCCTTACCCCACGGTGTAGTTACGCTCCCCTCAGCGTCGCACCCGGTGCGGTCAGCACATCCTTACGACGCCACTGCCACCAGATCCAGTTTTCGATGATAGCGTTTATACCATACTCCTACTCCTCTTGATCACTGTTCTAAGAGCACGCTAGCGCTACTCCGGCCCCCTTCCCTTTCCTAAAACACAAAAAATGTGGAATGCAATGTTACCACTTTGTTATAAGTGTATCGCAGCGTCCTTTCTCCCCTTCTCTCCCCTTTTATGCTCAGAAGCTTTTTTAACTTACCCATGCACCCCCCCCCCCCCCCCTTCCATTCCTTTCCCTCCTCTGAACTCGGAGTCATGTGTAGACCTCTGGCTGATATTCCGTCGGTCGCGCTTCTGATTCCTGGCGTCGCTGCCTCGTTCGCTCTGACGCATACATTTACCCGTGCATTTCCTCCAGGCTGTAGATCAGTGTGACGCGAGCGCGAACATCGAATGCATTCCCCTGGCTACCCGCATGCATTTCTATGGCCGTATGTGTGTTCTGAAACAACATGGCAGCAAACGGGCTCTACAGACCCTCCCTCCTTACCGCTCAGCGAAATTTGCGACGAAATAATGGCAGGAAGCGCCCCAGGCAGGTGGCGTTCGCGAGATGTGAATGCCTGAAAAAAAAACAGTGCAATTTTGGGAAAAAGAAAAACGTTTTTTTTTCGTTTTTTGTTTTCAGGTGAGAAAAAATGGAAAGAAACAGAAAATTTCACAATGCAATTTCAAGCTTTTATGATTGCTTGCTTTTAGTTTAGGTTTTTGCTTTTGCTTTGAAAACCATTACAGCGTGCATCGTTGAACGATTGGAGAGCAGTCGTCATAGCCGGTGCCAGGTAGTGCTTTTAAAACGTTCGTGCTGCGAGTACGCGAGTTGAAGGCCAGGTCACATATAATATCCAGGCTTGACTTAAAAACACACTAATACTTGAACTCACGGCTGAAGTAGAACAAAATAGCTGCAAATTCTACAGCGCTGCACACACGGCATAAATAACATAGGCTGCTGTGGACATAAGCGGTTTTAGCCAAATACAAGTCTAGCTTCTTGATTTCCAACATAGCAGAGTACAGGACATCCGAGAAATTTGGTCCAGGACAGGGGTCTTCAGCGAAGCACGTGGCCCCACCTACCCGGTGGCAAGGCCTTTGCACCAACCAGCCGCTAACTTGTCTCGCTTGCCGACTGCTGCAGATACCACCACCATCCGCCAGCTGCGAACGAAACTGGTCACGTTTCGGAAACGTCCATACTAGGATTCGCAACAGGCTTTCAGGGGAACGCGTTCGAAAGCTTGTGTATGTGCTGTCGAACCTAGCTGTGGACACAGCTTAAATCCATGCTGCTGCGTGTAGTGCCGCATCTAGCGACACTGACTCTGAGTCCGATAGGGAGTGACTTATAGATCAGTTTTCATGTTCCCTTTCTCGGTGCAATAGAACAAGAATTTCGTTCCACAAATAATTTATATCTCCATATTCGCCTGAAGTGCAAATCATTATTTATCTCCTCGGTGCAATAGATTAGGAAGTTCGTTTCACAATATTACATATATAACTGCATACTCGACTTAAAGGTGCACTGAAGAGGAATCTGAACTTGTCTTTTTGCCGCGTGAACTCGATCTACACGTTCCGAGCTTTCTTAGAAACTGCGATTTACTGCCCTGTGTGGCCGATTTCCCCAATTAAATCGAATTAACGTCCGGCTCCCGCCTTTTTTTTTTTTTAATTCTGCCTCGTACGATGGGCGGAGTCGACCAACGCGTGGAGATCCTTTCACCCAGTCCCGTGGCGGCTTGCCGCGCTGCCATCGGCGGAGTAATACGTAGTAGTCCGTAGTAGCAAATAGTCCGCGCGTATTTTTATTTCTTCGGGCTTATTTTGCGGCTATATTATCTGCGAATGAAACTATTTATTCATGGAAACCTAAAAAAACAAAATAAAGCGAAAGCAAAGCCTCCAGGGGACTGAGTGAAAGGCGCTCCACGCGTTGGTCGACTCCGCCCACCGTACGAGGCAGAATTCCGGTCGCTGCTCGAAATGGCACCAAAGCCCTTTTCGTGCTTGCTTAGTGGGCACTACAGGGATGAATGTATATGTTTAGCGCACGAGACACTCATGAGATTGGTATACCGGACGACTGAGTGTCCAAGGGCTGTACTAAAGCCCTTCGAAAAATACGGCAAAAATAACCGCATTTCACAAATGCATCTTTGCACATTCAACAGCCCCAACAAGAGATGCATATCTCCCAGTCACTGAGATCATATTACCTCGAAGCTCTGTAGTTTTGGTTTTTCCACGTTCTTTGTTCGTCGCCTCTCATACGCGGCCTTAACACTGCTTGATAAGCCAGACGCGACCAGAGTGCTCTGGAATGCTCATGACCGCGCGCGTCCGTTTCTAAGATGTTCTAGATCGCTGTCGGTGTTTTAGGTGCCTTATCTCGAAAGTTCTCTGTCGCGTTTAAGGTGAGGGAGGTTGAGAGCAACTGACATTCTGATCCCGAAGGCCGTAGTGCGCTTGCTTTTTTTTTTTTGTTTTTCTGCTGCTGACGCCGCCATCGAGTTGTTTTCTGTTTGCGGGCGCATGTTCGCCCAATAAGCAGTTCGAGTTCTTCGCCACCCTGATAATAGTCTACGGTTGCGTCCGCCCCTTTCGACACAGCCGCCTGACATCAGCGGGAACGAGCACGCCGCAGTCACTGCACAACTTGTGCATCAGCAGCGCCGTTTGTGAGCACTAGAACCGGCATGCCTTGCGAATCCATTACACTGAGCATGCACATATTAACACCGTTTTCATGAACAGAGTGCGGGTCGAGGTGATTATGCGAGAGAAAGAGCGACTTTTGAGTAGGAAAAGGGTGAGTAGTCCTCTACTCTCTTCCTCGACGTTTCTTCACCTTCCCTCAAAAAGTGGACTTAACTCGACTTCTGTAGCGTTCATGTAAAGGTAGAAAATGTCGATCGGATGGGCGAAGACGAAGGGGAGAAGGAAAGGCAGGGAGGTTAACCGGAAGAAGAAACCGGTTTGCTACCCTGCATTGGGGAAAGGAATGAGGAGATATAAATGGGAAGGAGAAGAGAGAGTAGCAGGAATATGAAGTCTATTTGCGAAGACTGTAAACATGCGGTAAAGTCGCAGCCTGTAGTGCAGACCCAACGCTCTCAAGAAGCAGGGCAGTGCCTGAGCGTCGAGTTTCTTTCACAGTGGCAGCAACGTCTTCTGCTGCCGCAATCTGTTCTCGAGACGGTGTTAATCACTCTATCAAACGCTTACTCTGGATTCTGACTTCTGTCTTCTATTGAGGAAGTGTTCAATACGGAGGTACAGTCAGCGCCAAATGAAACGCGAACAAGACAATAAAAATGGAATACTCGAAATTAGAAGGTTTTTAGCTGAAGGAGAATGACTATTCATGCCCTTGATTTCCACTTCGACTCGCGCGAAGACCGTGGCTTGGAAGTGTTAATGAACCTAGCCTGCATTTCCGCTGCATAACGTAATGTTTTCGTTTCCTGGTGTGCACGTTTCAGTTATCCGGTTCACGTTTCATTTGACGCTGATGGTACAGTAGTCCAGGCTCGAAACACACCCATGCCGGACCCAACGATAGTTGCTCGCGTTTTGCACACTACCAAGAATTCAGGTCACTTCCCGGACATGTCCGCTAAGCCTACAGGCCTAAAGCATTGTGCTCTGCAGCCACTCAGCCATTCTCTTTCTTTCTTATGTCACGGATGATGCCGACGAGCTATTTTTGAATGTTTGAAGCCATGCGCCACGTGGTGGCAGCCAAAGGAACCAGAGGCGCTTGTCCCGATTTCCTGGTAATGGTGCTAGCTGTTAACGCGAAGGAAGCGCGTTTGCCGTCGTCGTCGTCAAAAAGCGTTCTCCTGGAAGATTCTACAGTATCCCAATTTTAATACACGTTTATTCCCTCACTCAGCCCAGCGTGCCCGGAAGGAGAGGGAAAGAGGGTGCCACCCCCCTCCACGGGTTTCCACCCCGTGCAAATGTGCACGTGACCACCCAGTGCACATAGCTCGATCCTTGCGCCTCGCGCTAGCTTTCCCAAAACAGGGCTAGCGGACAGGATCAAGCGTGCAGCTGAAGCCAGTGGCATCCTGAAATGGGCGTCTCAGCTATGAACACTTCCCTTTTACTGGAAATAAAAGTTCCAACAACAGCAACAAAACAGATCATGAGTTGGCGGGGAAGGCATGTTTATGTTCGTAGTCATTTCGCGTCCGTCCAGCTAAGCGTAACCGGGGGAACAGGTGGTGAGGGCAACGGAAAGAGGCAGAGGGCGTAGGGACCCTGCACGGACATCCCACGGAAAGGGAGGCTTCCCTTTGACTGCGTCAGTTACGAATCTTTCTAGACAAACAAACTTGTAGAGTCCAGGCTGCGTGAATCACTTGCGGGTTTCCACCGTCAGAGTATCGGCCAGCTCAAAAAAATCCTTCCTCAACGCACCTTTCCAGTAAATGACGCTGATGAAACAGGACGGCTTGTAGATTCCCGTCTCTTTGGTGGCCTTTTTTTTTTACCTCGTTTCTGAAGGAAATTTGAGACTAAGTTCATCTGCTTTAGTTGCTGAAAAAAAGAACAATATTATCCAAGACATCACCGCTACGCAGATTTCTCAGCGTCAACTCGAGCACATCAGCCGACTTGCTTCCTGCTGCGGCATTGATGCGATTAAATAAAACGTCTTGAACTGCTGCAGGCGTTTTTAAATAGCCCTGGAATGCAGCGCAGCGGTCGTCTTTAAGGATCGCCGCGAGAGTGACTTGCACCAGACCATAATTATTCAAGGACTTCGACATGGAGTTCACGCGTACGGACCAACGGGTTGGGCACAGAGGCAACAGCTGTTGATGCTGCTGTTGTTGTTGTTGTAGTGACAAATCGTGAAAATGGGAAAGCCCGTGTCTTGAATGACCAACCCTTCACAAATGCAGGTTTAATCCAGTGATTATTCGGGCGCAAACAAGGATTAATTTCGACTGCTGACAGCAGCGAGCATCAGTTTTTCGTTCGGATATCACACAGAGATCATGTTTTTAACATATTGCGCATTTGAAACGTAAACATGGCGCTGTGCTTATGCATGCATACTCATTCTGGGCTCATTCTTACAGCTGTACCAGCAGCGGAAACGGACAGGAAGCTGGACGAGCAGCCGTCAGACCAGCTTGGGCGACTGCGCTGCTCTCACATGACCCTACGCCACGCGTTCTTTTTGCCAAGTGCGGTGGCGGAAGAAGCGTCAGGATTCGTCTGCTTGTCGTCTGCTTGTGGTTTGTGAGCTGGTTTGATTGCATACTGTCGTAGATTAACTGATGTAACCTTACACGATATATGAAAAGTTCAGAGCTGAAACGAGATTTTACAGCAGTTTTCGTGATCATGCACCACGCTATACTTAACTAAAAAGTAGTGCAGAATAGGTTGCAAATCTGAGGGACACTTAAGCTCCGCCTTTAAGGGCATGACGCGATAGCATTGATGGGCCCCAGCAGTGGCTCCTCTTGCCCACGCAGACACGGACATTCTTTCCACATTACGCGGAAGACCACACGACATACATATAAAGCCCCGCTTTAACCGTGCTGTACGAACTTGCCTATGGGCAGCGTGTATGACTCGCAGCCTAGGCGTCAGGTATTCGATTTCCGGCTAATTACCCCAATTTTATTTCCAGCGCAATTTGTTTGCATCAGAAAGACTCTATAGTTTTAGTTACAGGTAAGTTTTGCGTACGTAGAAATCTTACAGGTGAGCAGTGCGCATGCGCAGAACTGAACGGGCCTGCGTGAGTCTCACGGACGTACGTGAGATCCGAAAGCTTGCATGCGTACCTTGCACACATAGAGAGCTCCACGGGAGGGTCTCGCGATATCTTGGAGAAGTGAGAGCGTCAAATGCAAGGAGCCTAACATAACGCGTTGGCAGCATGAGAGCGGCATCTCCGCGCCTTCATTTTTCTAAAAATCTTGACTTGCATTTGTTGCGAGATTTAAGGGAGTGCAGCCACTTCGAGGACAGCATGCGATATGCAGGCGGGTAAGCTCATGCGTGACTTCACGTGAAATGATCGACGCTCTTCAAAGCAAAAGCAGATTACCTGCATACAGAAGCACAGTTATGTACTACCTGCACATTCTTTACGACAACCATATTAGTTGCAGTGCAGTTATTGCGGCCTTCGGATGCTTCGGACCTCAAATGAACTGCGTGCGTAGCTGGATAACTATATCACCACAAAGCGCACAAAACTGCAATGAAAACGAAACTAACAATAAAAAAATCTGATCACTAGAATATTCTACAAGCCAGCAGATGTCAGTCCGAAGCCTCGTCTTCCCGGCATGCATCGGGCGTCCTTGGTGGATGAAGTGCAGGGCCGCCAGCTTTCCCTCTAGTTAGTAGTGAGAAACTCTATGCTTTTAGCATGCGTCGCGTTCGTGTAACTAAAAGAGTATGGACGACATACATGTAAGTGTAGCGCACGTATAGTTCTCACGTCTGCGTACGTGAAGTCTCTACGCACGTGTAACTAATGGTGCGTTCCAATATCACGAGTAGACGTCTACTTAAACGTCTTGCCGGACAGCCGCCATTTTGAGACGCGTTCCATTTTTCACGAAGCCGTCCAAGAAGACTGCTTCGCCGAAGTCAACATCGATGCAGGCTAACTTCCTGTCTAAAGATGGCGGAGCAGTTGGTGCAGTCGGAGCTGAGCGAACCGTGTTCTTCGCAGACACTGGAGACCGGAGACGCACCATCTTTCAAGTGTGAGTCATTGCGTTAAGTTGACATTTATAAGAACTGGAGGCCAATAAAGCAGTCTTTGTGGACCTACGGTTGTAATAGCAGCTTATATGTGTGAACCGCGCGGGAGGAAATCGTGCGGGAAAGATCCACAGCTATGCGGATGAGATCGTCTGCTAAAGCGGTAGCAATGAACGCACCAATATTGCAGAAAAAGAACAAGCAAATTATTAGCAGCGCGTTTTTAACTTGTTTTATTAAGACTTGTTAAGAACATAGGAGTGCAACTATTCGTAAACTTTAGTTCAATTTGTATCTCGCAAGGCGGCGCGTGAAGTAGATACGTTCAATTATGTAGAGATGCATAGACGGCTTCCTAGACGTCACACTAGACGTCTTGTCGGATGTCTATGGAATTGGAACGCACCTTATATCTGTCTTTTATAACGTCACTGACCAGAAGCAGACGAGACCCTGGGTGGCGATGCGGACGGCGCAAAAACGTGTTTCTATCATACTTCATTTGGGATGTGGGGGGCGTTGCGACCAAGAAACCCTATTTTAAAATGGCAGTTAAGGTAAGGAGAATCCTCCTTTATGCTTCATTAACAGATGAAGGCAGCAAAATAGCGCATTTAACTAATTTTTTTGCTCCTTAGTGATGGAGTAAATATTTCCACTTTTTTAAAGTGTACCGCTCAAGCGCAGGTAATGTCTCCCGCATGTTCAGGCCTCTCAAACTCGGAGTTCCTACTCTACGCGGTGTCCATTTTGCACCAAAGACGCATGGCCGGGGGGATTAAATCTCCCTCCTGAAGGCTGTGCTCTCCCGGTGTCTTAGGAATAGAACGGTGTTCGAGCCGTGCGGCAAGGAAGTGACAGGGTACGGTGGCGCCATCCCCGGACTGTCAACGAGGCCGGAACAGCCATCCCTGCTGCTGCGCGGTCGCACGGCACGCGCCTACACACCGGTGCTTATCTCGATCGCAAGCGAGTGGTTTGCTGTGACTTTCTGCTGGGGACATCTTTAAGAGCAAAGCCGGCACCTCCAGAAGAGGCACTCATGCGTCCTCATATCCTGGCTCTCGGGTGCTGCTTGTGACGGGCCCTCCTAACTGGAATGCCACGGAAACACGGCATGCCTACAGACCTACACTACAGATGTCCGTTCTTTTTTTATTATTATCGTTTCTGATGTTCTGAAAATTTTACGCATTTCAGGGCTCGGAAGTTGGAATATAGCAATGCATCGCTTCTGTACAGCAAAGTCAAAGATGCAGCAAATTTACGCACTAGGCGTTTTACGGGAGCCCATAAACAACTTGATTTTAATTGCAACACTTACGCTAAGGCAATGACGAAGTATTACGCATACACAAGCACACAAACAAAAATTGCTTCACTTGGTGCGAATTTGCAATGATCGCTGTAAATTGGAAAACATGGCCGGGGCGAAAGTCTATTGCACGAAGGCGTCCAAGGCTCGGTGGCTCCACGTACAGTGCTGGTAAGCAAACGTACTCAGTGCGCTGTGATGTGCAAACAAATTTATCTTCGCGCTGGAGGGTTCCTATTCATCTCGAGCGTGTTTCGAAGGCAGCACCTTAAACCTTTTGGTTGCGGCACCGTTGTGCATTCGTATGCAGAGTGCCGGTACTCAGCAGAATGCGCTAGAGTCGCCAGTGAAGAAATCAAGATGAACGAAAGGAATGGGGGCGCGACGCATGCTGCGACGCCTGACAAAAAATAAAGGAAAGTAAAAAGTTCGCGAAGAGGTATTGCGCTTGGGCGTGCGAACGCTTCGAGCGAAGACGCTGCTGCTAATAGTGCCCAGTTCGCTTATTAAAGTGCCTTGTGCACGTAGCACCCACTAGCAGGTAGCAGACAAGGGCCGGAAAATAAGCAGTTTATTACGATATACATAAGAAGGAAGCTGAATTTCGATGGAGGCGAAATTCTAGAGGCCCGTGTTCTGTGCGATGTCAGTGCGCGCTAAAGAACCCCAGGTGGTAGAAATTTCCTGAGCCCTTCACTACGGCGTCCCTCTTAGCCTTAGTTGCTTTGGGACGTTAAACCCCGATAAATTAAACCAAACTAACAATAATTTTAGCCAAGGAAAGCATAGTAGAATGTTGTTTTTTATTTGTGGCGCCGACCAACATGGAATTGGTAGCGTGATTATTTTTCTCCTGAAAGATAACCGGCTATAAAGTGGGAGAAAAGACAACCTCATGCGGCTGATGGCATCCGAGCGCACGGCCTTCGCATTTGGCGTACGATGCATCTACCAACAGAGCTATGGCGGAGGATGTACAACCGTCCAACCTATTTTCGAGTGTATTTATGTTGGATAACCTTCGAAGAGTTCACCAGCGCCACACTCGACCAGAACGGGGTACCTGGAAAATCCTGTAACACCGCAAGTGCCACGTGGCGGAACACACACACACACACACACACACACACACACACACACACACACACACACACACACACACACACACACACACACACACACACACACACACACACACACACACACACACACACACACGCACACACACACACACACACACACGCACGCACGCACGCACGCGCGCGCGCGCGCGCAACCAACCAACCAACCAACATACACACACACGCGCGCGCGGGCACGCACAGTGCGCCATTGGTGCAAACAACGAGAGAGGGAGAGACTGGGATTGCGGTATTGGCTGAAAATTCACTCGGTCAGTGAAGTGTAAATTCTTAGAACAAACGAGTGTTTGTGTGTTTCACTTTCGAGCTAAACGATGCCCTTGCTGTGCATACTGAGTAGTACCCTTTTTTTCTAAATTCTCATTACAATTTTTATTTCGATGGAAAAAGTTAGGGGCTGCCTTTTCCCGTTGCTTCGAGCTTAATGTCCCAGTTTTTTGCTTCCAATAAATACGGCTTGATGTTTATTTATGGTCGGCTCTTTTCAGTTTTTCATGGTTATAGTAGTTTCCTGTCTGGGCACATTTCAAGTCGAATTTGTTCGGGGAACCGGACTTAACAGAAATAATTCCAGAACTTCAGAATTTTCAACAACCCGTTTTTATCTGCTATAGCCAGCGCTACAGAATCGTCTGCTTGTGACTACAAACTTTGTTAGTACCATAAAAGCGGAAAAACAGCGTAGAAGTGTTACTCTTCGAGCTTTGATTGCATTTTCTTCCTTTTTTCACATTTTCGTTGGTGTACCGACGCAGTCAAAGTTATGGCCCTAAACTGCGCCCTACATTTTAGAGCTTGACTCCGAGATTAGCTTCATCACATTGGTGCTCTGTATTGTAATATATGCTCAATAATGTGAGGAAATTACTTCCCGGAGGTGCGATAAGAAGCAATCGCGTTGACACAAATCAGGCTAAAGCTTCTGTTTCGGGTGCGCAGCCGAAGGAAGTGGTATCAACCAGGTACCATTCGTGCTTATCACTGGTTTTAATCGCAAGCGCGCTGTCATGGTCCCTTATTCCTCATGTTTTCGCCCCAACGTTCCTCGCACCGCAATGTCCTCGACGTAATTGAGAGCGCTCCGCTCTGTCACTGCCCCAGAGGTGTTGACGGCAACGAATGGGACAAAAACAGCATCTCTTTTTATTATTATTATTTTTTTTACAGGGGACAAAAGTCGTTCCAGGGGGCTATGGCACGCGATCGCCCAGTAAAAGGAGTTCAGCCGATATGTGGCTGTCGCGCTCGAAAGCGACGGGCCTTCACAAGAGGGCGTGGAGGTACAGATAACATGCTTGCAAGAAACCGAACACGCTCAGAGACGAGAAGCGTGTTCAAATATTCCTTCCTTCGCCGCCGCAGATGCGATATTTTATTGGCAAATCGTCGAGCAAACTTTAGCTTCAGTGCGGAATGCGCGTGACCGCGTGCGACAAAGCGAAAGTGAGCCCGCTGCGAGTCGGCGTCCTCCGGTCAGCATGTTCGCCGACGGGCATAGAACTCCAGACATTTGCGGCCTGCAGCTTGCGCCTCTTTGCGTGAGGTTCAAATTCCTCTGCTTTCACTGGCCAACTTGACGCAAACTTTACGCGCTGCGTAATCGGCGTCTGTGCACGGCGTTGCCCGCATTCGTCGAGTGTACAGCCGAAGCAGGCAAAAGTTCTCGCGTGCGTCCGCATGTCCGCACCTAGCGCTCTCAGGGGGCCGGTGGTTGCTTTTTCTTTCTTTTCAGTGCACAGCAGCCTCACGTGTCGTTCCCTGTGCCCACGGGAGGACGCAGATAGCGGGCCCGTGGTGGCGCGCTCAGTGCATATGGTGGGCTCTGGTTCCTCGGCGCGCTCACGCCATCGGTCGGCTGACTATGGAGTATTCGGGCCAGCCGCAGAAGCGGCGACGGCAGCAACAGCGCTTAGTCCCGGAGCATGCCACGGAAGACGCACCGCAGGCGGGCGTCGTCGGTGACGCGCAGTCCCTTCCTCCACCCTCCTCTCTCGTGCCTTTCTTTTTCCAGCCAGTCGGAAGGATGCCGTCGACGCCGTGTTGTTCTTGCTGCTTCTTCTAGTTCATTTGTTTTTGTTTGTTTCGTTTGTCGCTCAGTGGCTTCTCGAGTCGTCCCCTTCTCGGACGACTCCGTCTCCTTCCCGGACGACGCCGATTCCGCGCGGAAACGCTCCGTTTCAAGAGCTGTCCTCAGCGCTGTCGGCGCGCTTGAACTGCTTGAACCCTATCGCGCTCTCAGCGAGGCACGTATGCGTCCGCCGCGCTGTCGCCCTCTCGCGTCTTCACCGCGGCCTCGGCGCACTGCGTCCGCCGCTGCTGGCGCAGCTCGCGAAGGAAAGGGGCGGGCCATTCGTCGAATGTGTGTAGAGGCAAAGAGGAGCCATTTCGATACTAGCGACTTCGAGGGTAGTCTGGCGCGGCTAGAATTCCATGTCGCCTCTCCAAATATGTCACGCGACACGTTGGCTGTAAACCGCGGGTGGCGTTTAGGAAGGCCCTGCAGAGCAGAGCCACTGCTGTCGAAAACGTTTCTCGGCTGGGCGATTCTCGCAGAAGCCGCCGCGTACGGGCTGCGAAAGTATTGGTTAAATTATTTTGATACACTTTATGTATTGAAAGGCAGGAAAAGATACACTGGAACGTTATTTATTTGAATGTAAAAATCATGAATTAATACTACATGTTATACCGCAAATATTAGTTTTACATTCAGAGTAAACATTGTGCTAGTGCTCTGTTCTTAATGTTATTATAAAGTTTAAGTTATCACTGCAATGCATCATTGCAATTATATTCCAAGCATTACGCGCCAGAACTTTTCCTATTGTTCTTACAGTAGAGGTGTGCGTCAACTACCAGTACTTTGTAATAAATCTTTTAGAGTGTGCCTGCCATAGACTGCTTGCGCAGCCCCATTTTTTTGTTAGAAAACATTGCGTATTACCCACTCCCACTATCACGCATGACACACCCTTCAATAATGGTCCATGGTTGTGACCGGTGTATAACCGTTCGGAGATGAGTTGATGGCATTGGTTGTGGGTGTATTGCAGAACTCAAGTGTTGTCCTCGTTGTTGGTCCTTACAAAGCGTACGGTTGTGTAATTTCGCAAATTGCGGACCTACATGCTTTTTCAGGGTTAGTTTACGATTTTGGAGAAAGTAGCATTTTTGTTTTGGATATGTTTTCAGTAAGTTTTGAGCAAAGCTTTTTAGTCGCTTATTTGTAACGTTTCAGAAACGTTTGAAAAAGTGCATAATGGGCATTATATTAATGTTAGACTAAACCAAGAAAGCAGCATTGTTGTAATGCTTCGGTGCTACCGGGAGTACAAGTTGAAAGTCGTACTCCTCCATCCAGTCGAGATGACAAAATGGTTGAAAGGTTCTATGTAGATGTGGAATCCGCAATGAGTGAGGTAAAAACGCAGTACAGTGGGCTGATGGGCTACTTCAGTGTGAAGAAGCAGCCAGGCGACCGGGTTGTAGGGGACTATGGCATGGGTACCACGAATAGCAAAGGGGAGCTGTGAGAAGAATTCGCAGAGCGACATAGCTTAGGAATCATGAATACCTTTTTCCGTGAACGGTAGGAACGGAAGGTGACTTGAAAGGGGCCGCCCATCCTGACATTGTGCAGGATATGGAAGGATGCAAGGTGAGGTGTATCGACGGTAGGAAAGCGAGGTCTCGAATTAGCCTAAATTTGAGCAGGGAGCACAGGCAAAAAATGTGCGGAGCAAGTTTGAGGGCAAGTTGGTGAATTCAGTATCTTGCTGGAGAACAGATCTTGCGCTTTAACCGAGGACAACGACCTTAGTGTTCAAGCGAGCAATGATAATCTCAAAAAATATTATTACAGAGTAGGGGCTGGGGCGAAGTAGAAGTTGGGGTAGCTAGACAGGATACTGGCAAGCTCTCTCAGGAGATGAAAGACCTTATTAAGAAACGCCAAATCATGAAAGCTTCTAACTCAACAGGCAGAAAGAACTGGTCAAACTGTCAAAGCTAATAAATAAGCGTGAGGTAAAAGACTTAAGGAAATGCAGCATAGAGACGATCGAGCTGGCTTTTAAATGAAAGGTCGCCTAAAAGCAGTCTGGAGGAAATAGCTCATGATTAGTCACAGCTAATAGATAAGTTCCAGAGCTCGCCAAGGCATTTCAACGCTGCTTAACCTATTTCTTGATTTTGAAGATAATCCAGCATTTTGAATTTTGCGTTACAAACATTTCTGCTTTCTGTGTATTGTAGCCTGTTATATGTTACCATCTGAAATTGCTCCAGAAATTATGTGCGTATGCCTTCCATTGCTGTTGCTTGTACAGGAGTTGGGGTTCCTCAAGCTGATGGCATGCGACTTTTACTCCACCTCCTCCATTCTAGAGAACGGGGAACAAATTAATTAATTAATTGACTAATTAATTAATTTAATTAGATTCGGTGAAATTCTGGTGCATGCCCGATAAGGAGGACACTATCATTACCAGAATGGATGGGATGGTTAATGTATCTGAAGAATTCTGCACAGATCTGTACAGTAGCCAAAATAATCAGGACACTAATTACGAAGCTCAGGACACTAATTACGAAGCTCGTGTTGGGGACGAATTGGATATCCAACTGGTAAAGAAAGCTTTACAAGTACTTCAAAGTTGAAAAGCGGAAGGTGAGGATCAAATGACTGCAGGTTTTCCAATGACGCTGGCAACATTGGGATATATAAACTTTCAACCCCATATATGCAGCGCCTCTGGCGTACCTAAAACTTTGAAAAGAAAAACTAACATTATCTTAATCCGTACGAAAAGGGATGTCAAGGACTTGAAAAATTACAGACTGATCAGCTTACTATCCATTATTTATAAGGTATTTACTAATGTAACCAATGATCAAACTAGATCAACTTTAGACTTCAATCAACCAAAGGACACTGCAAGCTGGCTTTAGGAAGGGCTGCTGCTCGACAATAGACCGTACTCATATCCTCAATCAAGGGATAGAAAAGTGCGCAAATTATAACCAACCCCTATATATATATAGATAAATATACTTGGTTGCTAGAGGTAAAATGCGAAACTGAGAAACGCTTAATTGAGGTAAACATTTATTGTGAGACGACTTTCGGGCAGAGCCTAGGACAGGCTCTGTCCGAAACGTCGACTCGCAATAAATGTTTACCTAAATGAAGCGTTTCTCAATCTCGCATATATATATATATATATATATATATATATATATATATATATATATATATATATATATATATATATATATATATATATATATATATATATATATATATATATATATATATATATATATATATATATATATATATATATATAGCGAAGTATACGCTTCGTTAAAGGAATCATATTTATTCGACTCGACGTTTCGATCGGTCTTCCGATCGAAACGTCGAATCGAATAAATATGTTTCCTTTAACGGAGCGTATACTTCGCTATATATTCTTGTAAGCAGTCAAGTACTTCATGCTTTCGCAACCCATATATATATATATATATATATATATATATATATAAATATATATATATATATATATATATATATATATATATATATATATATATATATATATATATATATATATATATATATATGGGCCATAGACCATAGTCCTCGTAAGGAAAAGTGATAAAATACCAATCAGGAACGGCAGGGCACGTAAGGCAAGATAACTGATGGCCCTTAAGGGACCCTGAGGATATACAGAAGTTGTCCTGCATCCATAGGGTACCACGTTCTAATCACAAAGAGACCACTCTTACCGAAAACAACTTTTATAAGCTAGAAGAAAAAAAAAAACGAAGTGAAGGTGTTGCCACCACCGGCCGATATCGCATCGACTCAGATTTTTGTGCGCGGATTCCAAACGCTACGCTACTCACCATTCTCTTCAAAACGATGGAACTCGTCTTGTTATGTAACTGCACGTTACGAGTTTGAATCGACTGGTGGGAAGATTTTTAAATCCAATTTTCTCGGCGTTAATTGCGTCTTTCGTTGGTGGATCAGCGTTAACATAATCATAATTTACGGCGAACAATAATTGCGTGGAGTCGTTCTCAGTGTCCCTCCAAGGTTAACAGAGTGGATTCGAAGAGGAGGTAAGCGCAACAGGGGGCGGCAGCTAGTCCGGTGGGCGGACGAGCTTAGAGAGTTTGCGAGGGTAAAGTGGCCTCAGCTGGAAGAGGACATAGTTTACTAGAGGGATATGGGAGAGGCCTTTGTCCTGACGTGGACGCAGTTAGGCTGATGATGCTGGTGATGATGACTGGACTGCCCATTCAGTGCCTCTCGTAGTGTGGGAGTTTTCGTTCAGAGATAAGTTTCAGACATTACTGCTTATGACCACGTCCCCTTTCGCTTGTGATGTTTTGCGTGAGCCAATCACCGGATGCAGGGTTTCGCTTGCTGCTTCGAGTGTGAAGTTTTCTTGTCGTCAAAGCGCATGAGCGAGCAACGCGTTAAATGCTCGTTGCTTGACTGCTCAAGGCACGTTAATTCGCTGCTTACTTGTAATCCTTGCTCATTGCGCGCACGTATAACCGAGACAGCTAGGCGCATGCGTTCGCCGTAAAGAGCATCTGTTCTCTGACGGGAATCACGAAACATTCGGCAACATAGCCGCGCGTTCCGTTCCAGCCTTACCTCAGCGAATTTCTAATTTCTCAAGTACGATGCAACTTTAGCAGTCGATTTGACGCTTTCCATCCAGTGCCGCAATCTGTATGCGGGAACCTGCGAATTACCTTGATAGGGGGCTGCTTCTGAGGTTGAGTATTACATGTGTAACGTTTTAAAGCACCCCGCAAGCACGCCGTTATTCTCGGCTAAACGCGACTCCAACCACGTAGAACGCTGTCGCACAATGTCGCCACCGCTTGCACGGTGAGGTTCCGCAGCGTCGGGGAGGCAACTGCCGCAGATGGCAAACGTGACGTCGGTGAAAGGAGGGAGCACGACGATGGGGGGGAGTCGAAGCTGCTTGGGAAAAACCGCTTCACGACTCAACGCGCGTGACTGTGGCACAAATCGGCTGGAATTAATGGCTGGTTTAGTTGGTTGGTTTAGTGGCGTTTAACGTCCCAAAGCGGTTCAGGCTATGAGGGATGCCGTAATGAAGGGCTCCAGGAATTTCGACCACCCGAGGCTCTTTAACGTGCACTGACATCGTAGAATACACGGGCACCTAGAATTCCGCCTCTATCGAAACTCAGCCGCCGCGGCCGGGATCGAATCCACGTCTTTCGGGCCAGCAGCCGAGCGCCGTAACCACTGAGCCACCGCGGCGGGGTGCAATTAATGGCCTCCGCCTCGCCGATTTCCTTTCGGAAAGCCGTTGCATGCGTGAGGCAGGGTAGATGATTTTTCAGCCGGATCAGTGGGATTTCTCTGTGGGATTTCTCTGACGTGAATGCCCAGACAGGAGAGGACTATGGGGCAAAGGTTGACCGAGGACGAATCATGCGTTGCACATGCATGCGAACGGGGCAGTTATGAACCGCGGCAACGTAGTTTTGTAGCAGTTAGAGCGAAGAAGTCGGCGATGCCTTTGTACTTTCCGTGGCGCCTCTTGCGCACCGTCCAAGCAGGGAATTGTTTGCGACCGATATGTATCCGTTGCTAACAGCTGAAAAAAAAAAAAAACACGAACAATTTTCTGAGCGTGTCCTCGTTTTCCCCGCGGCTACGTAGCGTAAAACTCTGCGCTTCTTGAGCTTTTAATCACTGGGACGATTTTGTTTCGCGCTCCGAAAGCAGCTCTTAATCTGGTACGCGGTTCCGTGGAGTGCTGCCGCTCGTCGCGTGGACTCGAAGTAGCTTAAGCGTTAGTACTGTCGCAGCCCCAGTGCTCGCAGAAGGCGTGCAGGGCACCCTGACAATCGCCTACCAACCTTCATTGTTATAGGGATACTCGAAGAATGCTAAAATTACGCAGTTGTGACCCGTTTCCCACTCCTGCGGATTAAAAATACTTTCTGCAGCTGGAAGACAACATTCCAGGCCACGCACGACGTTCACACACAGGATGTGAAAATCATGATATGAAAACAGGGTTCTCACATGATGGCAACACGATTTCATAGCGTACTGTGGTGGCGTGTTCTTGGATTCTTTTACTTTTTTTTTTTACCCAGCGACCGCGACGGCGATCTCATGGACGCATTCCTTGCAGCCGAAGTATTGTGTTGTTCGTTATTCGTAAAGCTATTCTTTGGTAAACACTGCGTGCGAATCTGGCGCACTGACGCACTTGACATTCTAAAGTCATCCTCTCCATTGTGCTTCCACGACTGACGCACAGCGTAGAAGTCGAAAGCGCAGTTGGGGTCGGTTTTTTGGTATTTTGGGTCTTGATGTGGTGTACTCTATGATTAATTACCGCGCATGGAATGCACAAACGCCTCGCTGTGAGTGCCTCCAGAGGGAGAATCCTCAGTCGAAGCGAAATAATTAAGGTCCAACCGATGCCAAAAATTGAGGCCTGACGTCATCTGTCCTCCAAAACAAATGATGGCCACATGCTATGGCTACTCTCTGGTAGAGGTTCCATTTTTTTTTTTTTTGCGCCAAGGTGAATTTCGATTACCTCGAGCGAATAGGAATAGCGCTTGTGCGCTGCAGCCTGCGAATGGACAACGTCTGTTCTGTTGCGGATCAGTCTAGTGTTACGATTAGGGTTAGTTACGATTCCCTTCCTTGAGGATGCGCCTGAATTGTGGCTAGAAAAAGCTGCCAAAAAATAACCGGCATAAGGCATAGGTGTCTTCAGTTCGCGCCAACAACAGAATTATAACAGCTCGCCTACTTGCAATTGTTCATGTTCAGTTGCTAACCCCTTAAAAAGAAACGTATTCATTCAAAATAAATTAGACAACTGTTAAAAGAAATCGTTAAAAAAGAAAAGCACAGGCAATCATATTGTCTGATGCGACAAATCTGCGTTAGGAGTATTGGTAGTGCATTTCGCTTGTGCGTTGATCGCCTTCCTACTAAACCTTTGAATGTGATTTCATCGTCGCTTTTCCTTTACGGTGCTGCACTGGGTGGGTGGGTAGAGGCACACCCGCGCACACCCGCGCGCGCACGCACGCACACGCACAAAGCACTCAAGCAGACCGTGGCTTTTTCGCCGAATGAGGACTATATTGCTAACGCATAAAACTTGTGGGAGAGGCTTTCGAATTCTTTGCCGTATTCTTCGCGGGGTTGGGAGAAGGGTTGGGTTGGGGGTAAGGGACTAGCCGCATCATCGTGTGGTTAATTCCATTTCAATGACGACGATCCACCGCTAACTTTACAGTGCTGCATAGGAGTACGGCGATAGCATCCTTGGCAACCATCCGTGCCGCTTTCATTCCTAGAAAAGAGCGATACATCATGGGAGATAACGGCGCGGTAGACGGGCCTACGTGCCGATGTTCGCGCCACGCAGCTACAGCCATCTATTGAGCGCTCGTCCATACAGGCCTTGGATAAAATCCAGCACACTGAATGAGGAATGCTATGTGCGCAAGGGGCGAATTTGGCGAAAGCAGCAAACGCATTAGCAAACGATAGTACAGACGTATTGGCTTTCGTGGCTTTGGACAGTAGCGTGCGATTCGCGAGAAATTATTTTCAAGATCAATTCGAGATGCCAGACAAAATGTGGCTACGAAGCGCTTTGCTTGCCCACTGGGACCAGGGCTCCATGGACCAGGGTGTCTAATAAAAACCAGAAGTGAATCCGAAATCCGAATCCGAAGTGAATCCGAAACATGCCGAAACTTCTTCACAAGTTTCAGCATGTTTTGTAACGAATCGGATGCAATACAAAACATGCCGAAACTTTTGTGAAATGTGCCCCTGGCGCGTTGTATGAAATCCCACTCAAGTGTGGACGCGTGTATGTCGGCCAGACAGGACGCTGCGTGAATTAACGCGCCGGGGAGCATGCTCGGTCAATTCGGACTAGAGAAGGAGAGAATTTGCCCGGTCATTGTGTTGGATGTACAGGGTGTGAGCCACGGCTCAAGAGCATTAAGATTCTGGGCAGGAGCACAGGCAAGTAGCGTGTGAGCTTTCAGAAGCGTACCACATCAAGCGAAAAGGCGATAACTGTATCAGTGAAACTTCTGTAATTTTATTTATTTTATTTACAAATACTGCTATCCCATGAATTGGGACATTGCAGGAGTGGTACAGAGGATGGAACATATAGATAAAATAGTAGGAAAGTGCATAATTACAAGTGTGAATCAGGATTTTACATAAACAATAGTGTGATATTAATAAGAAAATACATGATTAGGCAATTCTTGCGCAAAGCGGTCAACAGACATCTGACGTAATGTAACATCCAGAGCTGTACGAGGTCTGTTAGAAAAGTATCCGACTTTATTTTTTTTTTTTACGAACACCTGATGGATTTGAAACAAGCACGCTTGCACCAGTCTACCTTGAGCCTTCGTGCGCATGCACAAAATTTTTTCTCGCCTGCCGATAGCACCAGTCACTGGCACGCAGCGTTTGAGTGAGGCAGTGCGCAGTGCTCTCGTCGGTTTTTTATTGCATGGAAAATGGCGGAGCTACAGGAGCAGCGCTAATGCATCAAATTTTGCCAGAAACTAGGCGACAGCCAAGTGGAAACCATTCGGAATATTCAGACGGCTTTCGGTGACAATGCTATGAGCAGCACACAGATTAAGCAGCGGTACAATTGGTTTAAAGACGGCCGCACATCGGTGCAGAGAGAGCCACGCTCCGATCGGCCATCAACATGCCGAAATGCCCTAGTCATTGCCGAAGTGAACGCTGTGGTGACGCGGGACCATCGTGTGACTATCCGAGAAATTGTGGAAGAGGTGGACATCACTAATTTTTCTGCACATTCCATTATCACCGAAAATTTGGCCATGGAGAAAGATGCGGCGAAATTCTCGCCGAAGCTGCTCACGGTGGAGCAAAAGCAGCTTCGTGTTGAAGTCTCACAGGATATGCTGGAACAGTGACCCCGACTTCATCAACACCATTATCGCTGGTGACGAGTCTTGGGTGTACAGCTACGACCCGGAAACCAAATCCCAGTCGTCACAATGGCAGCATTCCACGTCACCAAGACCAAGAAGGCCCGCCAAGTGCGCAGCAATGTCAGAGTGATGCTGACTGCTTTCTTTGACTCCCTCTGTGTGGCACACCACGCGTACGCACCCCACAAAGTAAACATTGACCAAAAGAATAATACAGGGATGTCCTCCGTCGCCTGCGTGGTGCTGTGCGGCGCAAGAGGCCGAAGTTGAGGTCAACAGGAAATTGGCGCATCCATCATGACAATGCTCCTGCACATTCCTCGCACTAAATTCACACTTTTTTCGCTAAAAACCAGTCTGCTGTAGTTCAACAGACTCCTTACTCTCCTGATATGGCCTCCTGTGACTTCTGGCTGTTTCCCAAAATCCAGAGGCCATTGAAAGGAGTGCGATTTCAGACAAGAGAGGACATTATGGCTGCAACGACAGCTGAGCTAAACTCCATTCCGAAAGGGGCCTTTTCGGAATACTTCCAACAATGGCAGCACCACTGGGAGAAGTATGTAGAGTCCCAAGGGGACTACTTTGAAGGTGATTAGGTTTCCAACGCTCCAGTTATGCCAGTTTTTTTTCTTCGGCAAAAGGTCGGATACTTTTCTAACAGACCTCGTATAATGCTGTATAATGCGGAAAAGAACTTCCAGCGCGTCTTCTGTTGACCTGTGCCAAGGCTCGATTTGTCTTCCTTCTCTCGTTTCCCCCTTTTCTAGGCACGTGTGCGCATTGCCTATAAAAGCCTCAGTGCTGTTAATAACTCCAGTTGATAGTTTGCGCTCTTTCCGTCCTCCTACGTTCTTCCCGTGTCTGTCTTTTATGTGTGCGCAACTCGTCTTTAAGAACAACGGGGAGGAATTTTGCTCTCATTTCCGAACTCGCTCTATAGCAAAGTAAGCAGCCGTTTTGCTGGCAGGGCGCGTTGTTCTCGGAAGTTTTACGACAGATGGTGCATTTCTTTTCGCACGCGCTTTTCAACCGCCTGGATACACTGGAGGCAAAGCAAACTCGGTAGTTTTCCTGATTCCATTCCATTAAGTGAACAAGATGACTAAACTTCGATTGGGCCTAGTTGGTACATGTCACTGTTAAGGGGAAGGTTGAGCAAACACGGGACGATCCACAACGAAAAGACACAGAGACACACACAGGCGCTACTAACAACTGGTTTATTCTTCTTAAGAACGCATACTTATACATCTGACCACGCATGCTCAAACGCCACCTGGAACCGCAACAGTCATGCCAAGGGCTGTTAACGCAGACGTGAGCGCAAAAAATTTATTTCAGCCGCGTACAGAGCTACGGACGTATCACTAATACACACTACTGCTTTTCCCTTTACGTGGTAGGCTTTCAAAGCCAGCCGGGCGTGTTCGTTTCTGCTTTTGCCAAGAATCACAGTCTGGTCAAATCGCGGTGCACAATTGCGGCAAGAACTAAGATAGGACACAAGATGTGCCCCTCTGTCTGTGCTGCTGTTAACATTCTATAGGAGTATAGGAAGCAGCGCGAAAAGACGAGGACGGGGACAAGATGAGCTAGGTTGCTGAGCCGGAGGTCACAGGGCCAGTCGCGGTTGCTAAGGTTGCATTTAGGTGGCGGTGGATTGCAAAAACGCCCCTGTACTCACTGAGGTTTAAAAACCTTGCGGGGTCTGGAACAACGCGCAGCCGTCCATTACGGTGGGCCTCACAGACCACAGCGTTGCTATACAACGTGAAGATTCATCAATAATTAAATTTCGTTATGGATTTATTAACACCAGGCAGGAGCCATTAGTGGTGGGGGTATCGCATGCGGGCTGTGTTATTCTGCAAAATATTTGGTGAGTTGATAACTCGAAAATTGATGGATCGGAGTGAGCGCGACGTCGTTGGGTAATCTGTTCCAGTCCCTAGCAGTGCAAACAAAAACGTCGACAGGCGCGCAGCTGTACAGGCCAGGGAGGATGGAGAGTGTAGGCATCTTTCTGGCAACCCTATTGTCATGATGACGTCGTCGAACGATTTATAGAAGAACTCATGGAAAATACACTGCTTAATGTTTTACGACTGTCTGTTAGGTTTACAAGGTACTTTATACAAGACTCTGTTTATTAAACTTTGTCGTGGTTATACTTAAAACTACTTAAATGGAATTTCATACTAACTACCGTCCGCTGCTGCTGAAAGTTTATTCCTGACAATATTTTCTTTCTCTATCGGCCTTCATATTTTAAGGAATTTTTGAAAGTGTTCGCTGAAACACCCGGTGTGTCTGGTGGTAAGCAGGCAAGGGTAGGGAAATGAAAGGCTTGTTAAGATATACATGTGAGAGTCAGAGTGACTGCCGGCTTCTTTCATATGTTAAGTGGTAAATCACTAATATAAATACGGAAGGCACGGGGCCGAAGGATGGTATACCCTAAAGTATCCCAGACAAAGAAAGGAGATGGACACTCGTTACGAGCACTAATTGTTGCCGGTTAGTCCGAATGCTACGAATGCATTCCAGTTGATATTTACGCATGAAAGCTTGACGAAATGCCACTAGCGGGGAGCTTTGTAGGTATTTTGGAAACCTAGGGAAAGGTTGAAAAATCGCGCCGAAACGGAGGACGGCCGCAGTGCATGTTGCGGGGAGGGCGGTCGCCGCTGTCTGTCCTACAGCGAAAGTTCTGCGCTTCCAAAGCGATGGACGTTGGACACGAGACCATGCGGCAACATGACGCGTGTGCCTCCACGACAGTCTTCTTTTGGGGTCTGACCAACGAAAAAAACAAAGAGAAAATACGTTGTGAGGTGCGTTTTATCTCACTTTTGAGTGCGTGGGACCCTTCGTTGAGGTCGCTGCCTATCGTGTGCACATGAGGAAGGCCAGGAGTTTCACCTTTTGAGTGACGGCCCCTGGTTGATGCGTTGACACATCGTGTCAACAAGCTCCGATCACGCAACTCCACAGAGCGTACCTACGCCCTTGTTGAGAACCCTTCTCAAGAAGATAAAAAGGCACGATAAAAAGAAGGGTTGACAGCTCTTTTTCGCTGTTGCTGTTGCTAGCGCTCTGTTTGAGCGCCCGGCATATAACCCTTGCACTCCGGACGGTACAGATGCACTCGGATGTACCGAGTATAGGCTTCCGACCCCTCTAGTCACATTCCTGCTGATAACGAGGCTAACCTATTTCCTTTTGTATCTAGCAGGATGTATCAGCTAACAGGACCAGTTCGACAAGGACTTCTCAGTTCGATGTCTCGCGTGATTAAGTTGAATTTCTGCTTCTCGTAAGTGGGAACCTACTGCTTTGGGTGTGTTCAAGTTGATAATATCCACTTAAAAAAGTCCCGAAGGGTTTTATGTCGCGCTTTATTTGTCAAGAAAGAGACAGGGTGTTTCAGGTAACTTGAACCAAGGATTAAAATTAGTGTCGCACCGGAGCTTGGTGAAATAAACGTCATATTGTTTCCCGCCATGTGGCGCTTCTTAAACTATTTTTTTAATTCAGCTTTATTAGTTAGCTTATACTATTATGCAAAAATTTTACATGTAACTTCAGAATCACGTGCGTTTCGTTAAGTTGTAGAGGGGGTTGCGAAACAACCGATCCAGTGTTTTGTAGCGACAGATCATCTACGTGGTCCTTTTTACAGCATAAAGAAAGCCCGCGAAATATGAAAAGAAAAGAAAATCACGTGACTGCGTTCTTGCGCTACCGTATTGTAGCGCTGTCAAGCGCCTCTTGAGTGAACGAAGAGTGCGCGCTCATCGTCTCGAAGTGAGCAGCCGACGCCGCCTTCAGCATAGCCTTGAAAGTGCATCAGCACATTCTTCCTGAACATTGATCTGTGATAAGTGATAGGCAGGTCATCGACAGCTGATTCAGACAGAGCCTCTATTGAGCCATCGCATAGACGAAACAAAAATGGAAGGAAAAATAGTGAAGCCGAGTATTTGAAGGTCGCCTTCGTTTTTGTTTTTATTTTTGTCATTTTGCACCCGTCGGACTGGGTGTCGGCCGCTCACTTGGGCACGGTCAGCGTGCGCGTTTCGTTAGTCCGAAACACGGTTGGGAGCGCTGGAATATAGCAGCGCATGAGCGAGTCACTTCTTTTTTTTAATATTTTGCGGGCGTCCTTTAAATGTCGGAAAAAGGAGCAAGCAGGAGGCACGCCGCTACAAAAAACTGGTAAAAACCGTAAAGTGAATATTAGAAAATTTGCATAATATCACAGCTAATTAACTAATTACGTAGAATTATAAGACTATACTCTGAGGAGCGCCGTACGAAGGGAAACAATATGTCATTGGTTCCACCCAGTTCCGGTGCGCCACCTTTTTTAAATCCTTGGTTCAAGTTACGTCAAACATCTTGTATATATAAAGTTCCTTGTTGGCCGCACAGCTGAAAAGAACGTGACTCGATAAGTTCTATTGCAGGTTACTATTGAACAACTCCTTCTTTGTACTAGGGGCAGGGAAAGAGTGAGCTTAATAAATATTATTTGAAAGAAAAAATAAAAGCAAAATGAGGCCGAAAAATATAATTTTAACACAGTACGTAGCACGTTCAGCGCCGGTGCGTCACCGCTCCATCCATGTTTTCATTCTGGAAGAAAAAAAAAAAAAAAGACCAGGTAGACCCTGCAGCCAAGCGTGCACCGCTTCGTACGCCTCATCGTGCGTGCTGAACTTTCTTCCACCGGACGTCTCCTTCACCAGCTGCGAATGATTTTTAAGGTTACCATATTCTAAGTAAACTTACACTACAAGTTTTCCTCTCGTTCTTTATCTCTTCAACGACGTTTGACAGCCATGCGACGTCTTATTCCAGCGCAAATAGATTTCGAAGCCTGCCATTACAGCGGCCTTAGTTCAGGTGATTTCTGCGGGAAAGGTCGCATTTTCGATTTCAAAAGTATCCTCCGCATGTCACCCGCTCCTAGCTTCACTAACAAAATTTTGGAGCTTGTATTATGTGGTCGCATGCATGTTATGAAGAGGCATTATTTTCAGTTGCTACTTCAGCCTATCGACATGCTTACGAGTATTTCTCTAGTAACGTTTGGGTCGTCATCGCTTTGGGTCGTGATGCCTGGCCTCGGGCTGAGCTTCGCTTTCGGTTTGCTGTTTCCGCTGTTTCAAGATTGTTCAGCTCGGCATTTTGAAAAACGGTTTGTTGTGGCGGAGAGAGACAACTCCAAGGAATCTGATGTGGCTATCAACTGAAAGTGTCCGAAAAGCCATTGAAGTTACCTTTTAGGAGGCCGGAGAACCTGGCAATCTTTAGGCGCTACGTCGTGGGATTACTCTGGGTTCCACTCCAAGAGGAGAATAGTGATATTCTCCGTAATAGCACCAGTTCTGTGCGGCCATGCATTATCGAACTGCATCAGGACACCAGAACTCAGCAAACCGCGGCGTTTCCACTTGATTGCAGGTTTCAGGTGGTCCTCGAGCAGGTCGCTGTACGAATCGCTGTTCGCAGTGAGTCCCAAGGGCATGTAATGCTCCACGGTTAGCCCTCTATGGCCCGAGAACACAGTTGGTATCGATTTACCAGCTCGTCTCCTGTGACAAGATACTTCAGACCGCCATTTTCTTTAGCTTTGAGAGAGAGAGGTTTATTATGAGAGAAAAGCAGAGAGGCCTAAAGATCATCTTCTGGCCTGCTGCTCTGCACTAGAGAAGGGTGAGATAAGAAGAAAAAAGGTTATGATGGGTGACGATGTGGGTCGAAGAGAGATGGGAATATAGTTATGTAACCACTAAAAAATGCACCTAATTACAACACTAAGTCGAGACCTGCGCTGCGCAAGAACCACAGAAGCAGCCGCGTTGCCTGGAGAGCTTTCCATCTCTGAGGCTAAGCGCACAGTGTGAGATCCTCCTAGATTGGTCTGCGCTTGAAACGAGCCCAGACGACTAGATAATTTCCATGAAGTGCGCACAATGCACCGATCCACTGGTAGATATTATAGTGGTCTGTCTCTTTCTGAAGGCGCTCCAATACAGCTAGGTAACTAGCCAGAAAGTAGTAAGAGCTTGCTTTGAGTACACATTCGTTGTTCACATGCTCGAATGCGTCATGAAGTACTTGAGACGGTTGCCTTCGAATGTTTTGGTGGCGAAGGTGATTTTGCTTTATTATAGGTATTGTTCGATGCTCGTTTCAATGCGGTAGCGTTAGGAGGGTCATAAAGGCGAAAGTTATCCGGCTTCGGCGTTTGTGTGAACCGTGGCAGGTGATATTTAGGGATATTTCACTTTCTCCACCTCCAGCCATCCCCCTCTTCCCGCCCCTCTACACTTGCAGGAGAGAGGAAGAATGACTCACCAAAGACGACAGTGACTAAGAAGAAAATTACTCTGACAACAGCAGGCCGTGCAAAATAGGCAGCCTCCCGCTGTCTGTGCAAAACTGAGGCTTGCTGGAGCTATTCCTTCCCGCATTGGCCGCGAAAAGCAACCTGGGTCTCACAACCCTCATCGCTGGCTGTGGTTCAAACAGCTCCGGTGAGCCGGTCGTGGTATTAGGACTAGCCGTGATCTATCAGTGTGACACATTTCGCGTAGTTACGCAGTCGAAATTGGACTAGAATCAGAGTTGGAATAGATTGGAGAATGAAAGACAAGGGAGTGAGGATCGGGATAGCGTCAATTGAATTATAATAGGAATTATAAGAGATCAGCCACTGAAAGACATTATGAGAACAAATAAAACTGCGCAAAAAGGACTGGACAAGAGAATTGTTCTCATAATGTCGTACCAACTAGCCCCTCACCGCACTCTTCTACACTGAAAGACGAATGCTATCGAATTTCCTCCGCATTAATCCAATTGACCACGCCTAAATTTTTACTTCTTGATTATGTGCATGCATTTTAGAGTGAGTGAGCGAGTGAGTAGATGAGTGAGTGAGTGAGAGTGAGGAAATGAGTGAGCGAGTGAGTGAGAGTTAGTGAGTGAGTAAGTGAGAGTGAGTGAGTGAGCGAGCGAGTGAGTGAGTGGGTGAGTGAGTGAAAGTGAGTGACTGAGCGAGCGAGTGATTGAGTGAGTGAGTGACCGAGCGAGTAAATTAGTGAGTGAGTGAGAGTGAGTGAGTGAGCGAGCGAGTGAGTGGGCGAGTGAGTGACTGAACGAGTAATTAGTGAGTGATTGAGTGAGTGAATAAGTGAGTGAGTGAGTGAGCGAGCGACTGAGTGAGTGAGTGAGTGAGTGAGTGAGTGAGTGAGTGAGTGAGTGAGTGAGTGAGTGAGTGAGTGAGTGAGTGAGTGATCTGTCAAACGACCTGGCTGGCAAGCGTTACAGACTTGGAACAAGCAACCAACAGCAAGCGTATGCTTTTAAAAACCTTAGCTTCAGAAGCTTCCCCCAAAATGTGCAACCCGCTCCCTATAACCCTTGCTTTTCAGGGTGAAAAGAAAAGTACCGTGAGTACTTAAGCGTCTTGCTTTGTGCAGTTTTGGTGATCGTGCGTACATTCTCGTACGAGCAGACGTGCTTTACTTTAGCACGTGAGACGGAGCGGCTCCAGCGTTCGATGGTCTTGACCCTTTTGTACGTGCCGTGTAGATATGAGGAATAAATTAAGCGATCATAGAGGTATCCAAAGCTCGGCAAGTTACTTGAGAACGCAGCTCAGAGGTGCGTTTGAAAATTTTAATGCGAAAAAAGGAAGAAAACAAAGTGTGACGCATCCGCCTGTGCGCTGTGCGAGTTTTTCATGTGTTCCAGTGTCAGAACGTGGATGTGAGTGTTAATTTTACACTGCGGTAGATAGAGCGGAGATGACTGACCTGAACGCATGCTTAACAGCTGGCGGCGTTTCAAGCACGTCGCAGTTCACGCGCAGCACGCATAGGGATGTGCTTCGCTCTATTTGCTTGGAAGAAAAGCGGCACCTCTGGCTCGACTATGAGGACGACCAGCCTGCTATTTTTATTAGGAGAGAAGACTGTTTTTGCAGGTAGCTTGCTGCTGCATGCGCAATGTGACTGTGTCCTCAGACGTGTGTTGCCTAGATTTGATAACGAGTTCAGTGGCTATGGCATTCTGACAGCAAAGTCGTGGGCGCGAATCCGATCGCGATGGTCGCGTTTCGATGGAGGCGAAGCGCACAAACCCCCTTGTATACTTGGATTTCGGTGCAGTTTAAAAAAAGTCCCACGTGGTCGGGAAACATAAAAATCAATTTTTTTAAACGATTTGAAAGATTACCGCGGATGATTTAGCTGCCACAGCAATTAAGCCAACTTCCTGTGGCTGTGACAGCGCTACACCTACTTTGTTTAAACGACTTAAAGAACTTAATCGTCCTTCAACAGGTGTAAAGGGTATGTTCCCTAAAGACTGCCCAGATGCACCATCTTCTAAGTGGCACTAATCCGGTGGTTCTTGGTTGGTTGGTTTATGGGGTTTAACGTCCCAAAGCGACTAAGGCTATGAGAGACGCCGTAGTGGAGGGCTCCGGAAATTTCGACCACCTGGGGTTCTTTAACGTGCACTGACATCGCACAGTACACGGGCCTCGAATTTCTCCTCCAAAGAAATTCAGCCGCCGCGGCCGGGATCGAACCCGCGTCTTTCGGGCCAGCAGCCGAGCACCATAGCCACTGAGCCACCGCGGCGGCTCCGGTGGTTCTGATCCGAGCAAAATCGTCTCTTTCGTGTCCGCAGCTGACCTGGCACCGCCCGCTCATCGTCTTCTATATGTAGCACGAATCCGTGATTTCGCACTGATTGGAATGTAGTAAAAATTCTCTGTAGTTTTTCGCTTAATTGCGTGTTGCTTCTAAATTAAGGCCCTCGATTCTGTCCCTTGGGAGAAGCATGCATGCAGTGTCGCTCAGGCGTGGAGAGATGAACGTTCCTTCACTCGGCCGGGGAAGGCCCGGCATAGCAGTCACGTCTCAGTAGCGAGAGCTCCACCAACGCGCGGCTAAATGGAGAACTTTAGAACAGGAGGACTTTATCCTCCTAACCGAGTGGGTTCTCTTGTTCTAAAACTCGCTATTAGGTGCCCCTGCACTTCAGGCCTAATGAACACAAGCCAAGCGAACACAAAATGCGAGGAAACTGTTGTCATCATTTTGCTAATAAGCTAAATCAATTGATAAACGTTTCTGTACTCGGGGACAGCTTTCTGTGGCTATGCAGTGGAAGCTACGAAGGCGAGGCGTGAGGCTTGCACAAGTGCGCTCTTATCACGCGCTCACGAGGGAGAGAGATGGGCGTTTAAGATGGCGGCGCGTTCTCGTATATAGCTTCCACTGCCTAGCCACAGAAAGCTGTCCTCGAGTATAGTTACTGCAGTAAGCGCCTACTTATGTTGGAAAATTGGGGGTGGTCGTATTCCAAAGTTGTTCCATTTGTCAGAATACTCGTTGGACGCCCGTGTTAAGAGAGATTTCTCTCCAGAGCTTCAATTTGCGCATTCAAGGCGGTGACGATCGGGGCAAGTTTATTCCCATTGTGATGCAGGTGTTGCGCTTTCCATTTCTTCTGGCAATGGCCTGGAGCAAGAGATTAAGCGTTTAGGTGTCGCCATTTTGCTTCCGGCTTACGAAACGGCTGAAAGGCGTCTCGCTGTACCTGCGCCACTTAGGGAAAGAGTTTAGCGTCGATTGCTACGGCCTTGCATGTGCAATTACGCAACACTTGCGTGCCATGAGAACTCTGCCAAATGGAGCACTCTGGTAATACGGCTGCATCTAAGTTTGCAATATCAACGTGCACGCCGACCGTTGTGACTTAAACGTTTAGTAACTTACTTTTAGTTAACTAAGATGATGACGACGACAGTTATCATCTTGCTTTTTGCCCGCCTGGTTGCATAACCTTCGTGCAAAAATCACTTACGTGTACAGTGCATCGTTCGTTAAAAAAAATACAAACCTGAAAGAAACTTTGAACCCTGCATATCAACTCGGTTTTACAAGTACCTCCTGTTAAGCTCGATGCTAATCCATGGATTTTTTCGTGTCTAAGACGGGACATGGGCTCTTGGGCACGCCGTAGTCCTGGAGGACTCCGGAGTTTCTAACCACCCAACGCTATCTCGGTACTGGTGCCTCTTTGCATTTCGTCTCCACCAAACTGCTACCGCCGGTTCCGGTTTCGAACCCAACAACCCGCCCTTGGCAGCCGAATTCCCTAAGCTATGCAAAGCTGCTTAGTCATCGTGGCAGACTTGCCACCACGATCATGAGTGTACGGCGACAAGGCGGTCTTTTGTTAACTGATATGTGAAAAAGAACAAAAAAAGGAAAGAAAGAAAGACAGAAAGAAAGGAAGAAAGGACGAAAGAAAGAAAGAAAGAAAGAAAGAAAGAAAGAAAGAAAGAAAGAAAGAAAGAAAGAAAGAAAGAAAGAAAGAAAGAAAGAAAGAAATAAGAAGACAAGAAAGGGGACCAGAAAGAAAAAGAAAGAAATGAAGGAAGAAAGAAAGGGCACTTCGAGGACTGGAACTAAGCCAACCAGCCGCGATGTCGATCGATAGGCGAAGGCGGTGGCTATTCTTTTTCTTGCGTTTACATTTATTCTTGTCCCAATCCGGTCGGCGCTCTCTAAAACTCGGCACGCGCGCATGAGCAAGACGCCTCACTGCTGCTCTTAGACCGAGGCGTTGCTTCCATTTGCGTCATTCGTAGTGGCACGAGCCCATCGCGCCTCCGAAGGCCGCAATGGACTCATTGCCGCACGTGCCAGCCCGCAGAGGATAGGTGACGCACCTGTTTGGTTGCGTGCTGTGCTATTCGCTCTCCTTTGAGCAGACAATTGTGCACAGGAGCAAAACGGGCTCAGAGTTCAGCATGCCTGTAACGCACGTCGCTAGTGTATTCGTGCTCTGCGCACGAGTATACAAACGAACGTCAGAGGAAGTGAACGTAAAGACCGTTAGCTGGCTTTAGCGTCTGAATTTTAGCGCTACTGACTGTGGCCTGAATGTACAGCTACGTAATTTTAGCTCGCGTTGTTAAACACCAGCGAACATTTTGACTAGATCAGAAAATTCTTCCTTTCGCGGTGGGCATGTTCCGCATCACGTTGTCGCAATTGTTGCCTCCCAGACAGCAGAAAACGATGGCATAACGTTACGCAACCGTGTAATTTGCAGGAACGTCACAATTCTCACTTAAGCATCGTTCTGTCGTTAAAGATGAATACATAACGTTCATGTTATGTGCCAAACGTTGGTTTAAAACGCGAACTACGCGCCTATTGTCATAACTTCGTTTTAAAGGGTAACAATAGTAGAGCTTGTCGGGCTAGTTGGTTCATATAAATGCGAAGAACTGCGCGAACGAGATTGGGACGGCGAAGAGGCAAAAATGCACACAAACGCAGAAACCTCTCTTTGCTCTTCGCCGTCCGTGTCTCGTTCGCTCAGTTCTTTCTTTTTGGTAGCAATGTTCGAACTTACAACTCTAAAATAGCGCTACAAGTACAGTACTTGCATAATGCTACTAAATTTTGCTTGTTCTATGCTACGGGAAAAAAAAAAGTGGCAGGGTTTTAACGTAGTTAAACCGAGCAGACGTGCGAAAGCACGTGTTTAACTAATTGGGTCATGGTTTTTCTTTGCCGAGTCACCTTGAAAAAACGTAGCAGTAAGAAAATACGGTGACGAAATAGACACACATACGACAGGACGGATGCTGCACTTCCAACTGATTTTTATTGAGAAAAGCAAAGCTTAAGTACAGCGCTGCTATCGCCTCGTGGCAATCAACCGCAATGGTTCAAAAACGCTATTTCATTACCAAGAAGAGGCAAGGAAGCGGTGCTGACTCATTGACCCCCTGCCTTTCTGATGTGACATTACTCAATAATTTCTCTTTCCATCCGATCCTTTCCACGCCCAAGAAACTTAGTTTTTCGAAAAATGGGTTTACACTTTCAGTCCCGACAGTGAATAGCAAGATGACCACTCTTACCTTCTTTCACAAGATTGTAATGCTCCTTATCTCTCTCATTAAAACAGCGTCCGGTTTGACCAATGTACGCTCTATTGCAAGTGAGCCCCGCCGCGGTGGCTCAGTGGTTACGGTGCTCGGCTGCTGACCCGAAAGACGCGGGTTCGATCCCGGCCGCGGCGGCCGAATTTCGATGGAGGAGAAATTCTAGAGGCCCGTGTGCTGTGCGATGTCAGTGCACGTTAAAGAACCCCAGGTGGTCGAAATTTACGGAGCCCTTCACTACGGCGTCCCTCACAGCCTAAGTTGCTTTGGGACGTTACACCCCAATAAACCAAACCAATCTATTGCAAGTGAGCGGAATACTGTGCACTACCTGAGTAGTGCAACGGTAACGGCACTACCTGAGTCGTCGGCATGTCTGGCGGCAATATTAGACTAAGGTTGAGCTCTGATCGAGGTTTAGCTGATGTGATCTGATCTGTTCGCGCAGCAGATGGAAGTTGATGAAGACGACGATGTGCAGTACACAGTGCGAGAGTGTGTTGCAGCTTCATGCAAGGCGTGATCAACTGCGGCCGTAGAATACTGTTGTTTCTTGTGCAGTGGCCAGCGCAGCTGATCTGCTTGCGCCGCCGCGGGTTGGAATCCCAGTCGGGGCAATGTTTATTTCATTTATGTAATAAAAGTCAAGGTCAAGGCTTCAGCGATGGCCCTGCTTTTGTAGCTCTAGTCATGAGGCAGAGCTTTCGCTCTGAAAAGAAATGCCTGCCTGCTAGGCGCCTTTCTTCTTCCCTCTCTTTTGGAGGCGGCATACCTCATTGCTACTCTGACCCAGCGAAAAAGCTCGTCGCAACGTTACATCTACATGGAGGTATGGACAAGTTGTTGCAACATGATTTCAATGTTAAAGCGCAACACTGGAAAGCGAAGAGACACAGCGCTCGCGCGGCTACTGTCTTTTTGTGTCCTTGTAACGTGTTGCGCGATAATTTCGAAATCACGCATGCTTCCTTCGATAACTCCCTGAGGCTAACAACGACACTGACCGCGAAAGTGCATGACATTACTGCGCTTGCATGACACTACTGCGCTTTCTGCTCTTGCTTATAAACGCTAGGTGACGACTTCGTTGTATACTGGCTGCAGCAGCTTCGTGGACACAATGGGGCAATTTAAACGGCTCCAAGTGGACCTGCTCTGAGACCTTTATTGCTGAAGCCAAAGCGTTGCCTCGGGGACGGTAAACTTGCTCCGATATTCGCAATCCGGTGATTTTGTTCCTTTTTTTTTTCTGTCAGCTGTTAGATTTTGCGAAAGTATAACCCGCTTGAAAGTGTTCGGCTTTTTTTTTTTTAGTTCAGCCTTCTTGCCCTAAACCACCCATCTAAGAAAGCGATCATTCGGATCGGAGGCAACATATTATCTGAGCACAATTTCCGCAGCAAAATTTTGCGAGGAATGCAATAGTCTGCTAATGTTATAGAAATTTAATCGCTTTCCTACTAAAATATGTGACGTGTCCGAAGTGAAGTTATGCGACAGAATTGAAGTTGGCATATAAAATTGACAAATTTCATATTTGATTATCATAATATTGCAAATTATTTCCGCACTTGAATGTTAGGGGCTTTCTAGGCTTATGTATTGCATAAAAATGAGAAAATTTGTGGTATTTTCTTATAGACGGTTTTTCTTGTTACGTGCACTCAGTTGCGTAAAAAAAGCTCGAAGAAAATAAAACCTTTCACGTGGCGGTAATATACATGAACCCTGAAAATTTCAGTAGAATCCAGCAAGTAGTTCAAATTTACGCCTTTGGGGCCAGCATACCCCAGTTTTTTTAAGTCCTGCTGCTTTACTGTCGCAAACGCCTCGCGTTTGGCGGTGCCTCTCGTTTCAAGTGTCAACAAAGTCGCTTATTAAACCAAGAAAACATTTTATTCGGGCTCCATCATATGTGCCCGATAACAAACGCATATGCACTCATGCAGTCGAATCGAAACCGCTAAACAGTGAACTCATCGTGTTAGGCCAAACTCCTGAACCGGGCCCACTTGATCACGTGCTGGCCGTAATTAAACATGGTAAGCAATTGAGACAGGCTCGGATTGCCTGACGGCGCTCTTAAATCGCGCGCGCTGGCAAAAACAAGACGATATAGCATGAAGCAACTAAACAGCCACTAGCGCGACATTGGCGAGTGCATATGGTTTGTGATTTCCCCGATGGCTGCTTCGTCTTGAACGTGCTCCCTTTTCACAAGGCCGCACGCGGAAGAAATTGGCAGAAACTGCAAAAAAACGAAAAATCGCAGCAGCGAAAGTCGACCGTCCCGACGCCTGGACTGCGGTAACTGCCGTCCCAAGCGGACTTTTGAAAAAGACCGCTAGGACTCCTTCAGTATACCTTTTAGTATACCTATACCTCCCTTTTTACAGTATAGTATACCTCCCTTTTAGTGTACCTATAGGCAACGGGCGAACTAACTCCGGCGCCGACGGGGGCGCCACTCGCGGCGAGGAGCACATATGCCACAGGACATGCTCGCCACCGCGCGAGCCCCAACGGCTGCAGTCTGATAGCGGCGGCGGGTCCTGATGTGTTCTCAGTGCTGAGGCTGCAGATTTTAAGCACAAACCGTTGAGTTTTCGCATCGTTGTATATTGCACAGGCTTGCACATGCCGGCAGTCGGTTTGACAGCTACAGTCGCTTGATCATGCTTGTTTAAGGCAAATGTTGCATCCCACACATTAGCGTTTGTCGGTTACCGGAGAACAAAGCCGTGAGTGCAGATTGCTTGATATTGAATCCCCATATGTCACCCGAGAATATGTGGCGAGCTTTTTGTTGGCGATGCGAAACCAAATGAAACCCACCCGGCTTACTACCGCTAAGCGCTGTTGTAAAAGCGACACTCTAACCTCTGGGAGAAAAAAAAAATATTCGGAACTAACTTATTTTGGGGACAAGTCCTCATAGTTCTGCCGAAACTCTGTTCGTTTTGAAAATCAGTATATGAGGATTTCAGAAACGAACGGCACACGGGAAAGGCGCTTCTGCTGCGGAACCTGTTCCTACATAAAGTATGTAGCGGTAGATGAATCACGGGAAAAGTTTGGGCGTGCGCTCGAAAATTATAAAAATAAATATAGCTTTGTAAGATTTTCTGATCATACCGGAACGGCTTCTTTCGTCTTGTTTGAAAGAGCATCATTATTTTACTACTGAATCGGTACAGCTCCTTTCAAAGATACATTGCCCCAGGTGAAAATATCTTAAGTGATCGAATTGATTTAAGGAAGTTTCTGAAGCTGGTGTCAACTGCTTTCAGCTGGAATCAACTGCCTGATCACTTGGGATCTTTTCACCTGAGCCGGATATTAAGTACAATTACTCCCTTCATTCACTGCTGTCCTCCTCATGTCCACCAACCACACGTTGCTTTCAGTACCGTTTTCTATCCGCAGAAACGCCCCAAGCTCGCGCTCTGCTTATTTGTGGCCGAAACTTCGCAACTTGAGCCCACAGAGCGACAGCTGCATAGAGATGAAAAATTTCAAGAAATTTTGAATGCTCGAAAGAAAAAAAGCGCTTTTCTTTTTCAGGCTTTTTTCAGAAAAATTCGAAATTAAAGCGCAGCTCATTAGCACATTTACTTTGTAACTCAAAAATGAGTAAATAGGGATATTTTTGAACCAAACCAAATGTGCTGCAAAACCTTTTCAGGAAAATATGGCGACATATATTGCATAAAATAGAATCGACGCAAAGCATTGCATCAGTGTGGTTCGTCACTGGTGGATGGGGAAATGCTTGTTTGTGCGCCTTTTCCCACGTTTACATTCGAGTGCACGTACTCAAGTTTTTGCACGCACTCTCGCGCAAGCCTGCAGCGCAGCTTCGTATACGCACTTTAACGAACTACGACTAGACTCTTTCACACGGCACAGACAATATAGGAGAATTCTGAGTTGCCGACATGCAACTGACGTCCGCGGTTGGTTGCTACACAGACCTTGCCACCATGTGGACAGCTCCAGATGCTTGACGCACTCTCATGCAGCTCATTTACACAAACTTTTACACTGCGTGGGGAAGTGAGACTGTGCAGATAACTCTGTTTGGAAATTTTGTAGTTTTTTTTTTCTTTTTCTGGACCGTGAAAACAAAAACGAGAAAAAGAACGTTCTTTTCCCCATTTTTTTTTCTTCAAAGGTTTATTTCAGGCACTCGCATCTCTGACTATGCGAGTGTAGAGCTTTGTGGAGCACAGAACGCAAGACACAGCGCAAGCGCATGCCCAGCTACAAGTCTTTTCAAACCCTGAGTTACTAGAGCAAATGCACAAGAAGAAAGTATATTTACATTGCATGTGGGCCAAAAATGCAAGCAGGGTACTGTTGGCCCCAATAGCTAATGGCTGTCCTTAGGTCCGGATGTGAATTATAATCGACACTCAGCACAAAGACAGGTGAAGCATTACACATGATGAACATATAAAATTATAGCCCACTAATTAATAATGGATCAAATTAATTTCTATCGAACATGCATAAATATTTGCACGATCAGATAAATTACTGTAGTGCCCAAATCAAGCAAGAACACATGTACTCAATCAGTGGTTCATTTTCAATAAATGGTTTTAGAGCTTTGCTGAAGTATGACTCTTTTCTGCTGGTGGGCATTTCCGCCGGAGCACGCCACTCGGGCACCCCTGAAGAGTGCCGTGTGCTGGGACCGGCACGTACTATTTATACTTTGTGTTTTCGATTATTTACTCAGGCAGCCGCAGTAAGTACGACAGCAGCAAGTCGTCAACCTACAAGAGAAATGACTTCAAGGTGAGGTACGAGTCCGCCCATGTGCGGGGAACGCTGAGCAGGGATGACCTGGGCATAGCCTGGGATGACCTGGGTATGTATATTGCATGTAGAATTATATAATCATCTGATCCGATCGTGATTAGGATGTATGCTTAAGGTGATATGTTATGTACTACTGCCTCTGCTGCGCCCGGCGAGGCCAAGACCTAGTCAGGAGACCAATAGTCTCATTTTGTCTTGCCTCGTGGGCAATACTTGTATTGCCTAAAAAATGAATGAATAAATAAATAAAATAGCCGGTGTGAGCGTGAGGGGGCAGCTGTTCGGCGACATCACCGAAACCACAGGAGAAATCTTCAAAGTGGTCACCTTCGACGGCATTTTGGGCCTCGGCTACCCGGAAATATCAGTGAAGAACCTGGTGCCGCCGTTCGACAACATGCTCAAGCAGCAGCTGGTCACGGAGCCGCTCTTCTCGGTGTACCTCAGCAGCACGCCCAGCCAGGAGGACGGAGGCGAGATCCTCTTTGGGGGCGTGGACGCCAAGCGCTACATCGAAGGAATCACCTACGCACCCGTCTCCAAAAAGGGCTACTGGCAGTTCTCCATGGACGGGTATGTCGAGACACCACCCCCAGGGTGGCTGAGGCCTCGCGAGGCGGCATTCAGCCCTGAGGCTCGACCCCTTATAAGGGCTGGTCGCTTCAGTCCTTTTGCTCAGAGTTGTCAGATTAGCAAACATTTTTTATTCATATTTTTCGTGGCAAAATCTGCAAATCTGCAAGCGCAGCGCCAGGACATGGCGAGAGCGGCACTTAGTGCGTGCAAACTAGTTTCTCAAAGAAAAGCGAAGGTTTGTGGGTTTGTGGGGAGTTTAACGTCCCAAAGGGACTCAGGCTGTGAGGGACGCCGTAGTGAAGGGCTCCGGAAATTTGGACCACCTGGGGTTCTTTAACGTGCGCTGACATCGCACAGCACATGGACCTCTAGAATTTTGCCTCCATAGAAATTCGACAGCCGCGGCCGGGATCGAACCGGTGTCTTTCGGGATAGCAGTACAGCACCATAACTACTAAGCCACCGCGACGGCTTAGAAAAGCGAGGACTGGGGCAAGTTTCTCATGGCACGAGCCATAGCCTATTGACGGACATGGGGCGCGAACGCGCAATAGCAGACTGCAGCAACGAAACGTTTCTGTTTTGCACAATGTGAAAACGGAAATTTCTATAGTGTACTATTTTAAGCGTTATTATTTTTTGGAAGAATATTTGCTCCGAAAAGCGTGTTTGTTAAACGTAAAAAATTGTTTTCCACGGTTGACTATATCTGGCGGCATGACGAGAGAGCCCTCTCTCGCCATGGACAAATTCAGCGCTCGTTTATGCCTATCTGCTTCTCTGCTCATTTACTCCAATGTACAGTAAGCAGATTTTATTACAAAACATATGATTCTAAAACAACGCTTCCTTGCAGCATATATAACTTGCGAAAATTTGTATTTCTGCAGTCGTAGTTATGTTTTAGGGCCAAGCCAAGTACGATACGCTGTCTTCCCGGCTTTCCCACGGTGGATGAAGCGCCCTTTAAAGGTGCACTAAAGAGGAATCTGAAATCGTCTTTTTACAGCGGGAACTCTTTCTACACTCTCCAAGCATTCTTAAAAAGTTCAATTATTGTCAAGTCCAATTAAACGTGCCGGCTACGGCCTTTTTTTTTTTTTAATTCACCTTCGAAAAGAGAAGGAGTCAGACAACGCGTGGAGTTCCTTTCAGCCAGTGGCGTGGCGGCTTCGCTTTCGCTTTTTTGTTTTTTAGGTTTCGTGAATAAATAGTTTCAGTCGCAGACTACAAGCCGCAAATTAGGCCGACCGAAATAAAAATACGCGTGGACTCTTTGCTTTCGCCGATCGCTACGTATCACTCCACCGATGACAGAGCGGAAAGACGCCACGCGGCTTGCTGAAAGGCGCTGCACGCGTTGGCTGACTCCTCTTTTCGAAGGTGAGTTCAAAAAAAAAAAATAAGGTTAGAGCCTGGACCTCTAATTAGATTAAATAGGGTAATAGGCCGCACAGGACAATAATTCGAAGTTTCTTAGAATGCTCGGGGCGTGAAGGTCGAGTTCCCGCGGTAAAACGACAAGCTCGGAATCCTCTTTAGTGCACCTTTAAGGAACTCGCATAGACGGTGGCGCCAGCTTCCCTTCTAGGTGATATATAGAAACTCTATGCTTTGTAGCTCATAAATAAGTAAAGAGTCGCATTTTTGAACTAAAACAAATGTGCTGCAATGCCTTTTCAGGAAAATAAGGTGACATATTGCGTAGAATATAGTCGACGCAAACCATTGCATCGGTGTAGCTCGTCAGTGGTGGGTAGGGAAATGCTTGCTTGTGCGCCTTTTCCCCCGTTGAGTTTCGAGTGCACGCACTCAAGTTTTTTCACGCACTCTCGCGCAAGCCTGTTGCGCAGCTTCGTATACGCACTTTACCGAACTGCGACCAGTTTCTTTCACACGACGCAGGCGATGGGGCAATTCGGAGTTGCCGACATGCGACTGAGGTCAGTGGTTGGTTGCTATAAAGGCTGTTAAGATCGGCGAACACGGACGTGGGAGGAATTCCTCGCAGACATGAGTCATCATCAACAAAGTTGCGGCGAGGACTGGCGTCGGCGGCAGCAGTAGCGGAATCAGCGGCAACGGCGGCGGCGTCAGGTGGCCGAGTCTGCCCTAGGGTGGCCGGACGGAGTGATACTGTGAAAGGTCAAGCGGTTGATGTTACTTGAAAGACGGCTGCGACATTGACAGAGGTCCCGCGTTTCGGACACCAGGCGGGGGAGTACAAGGCCGTTCGTTCACCTGCTGGGAAACGGCGTGCAATTCCTCTCCCACGGAGGCACCTACCTTGCCACAGTGCTGAAGTCGACACGACAGCCTTCGATGACGTGTCCGTTTCCCTGTCCACCAGATGGGAAACGGCGTGCTGTTCCTTTCCCACGGAGGCACTGAACTTGCCACAATGGTGAATTCGACACGGCAGTGTTCAAGGACTGGCGTTTCCCCTCTCCATTGACCGAGCCGCGGGAGAGCATCCGCACCGCCACCTGCCGTTGGCGGTACCACCAGTGTCCACAACTGCCCACCTGATTGGACATCGTTTTCCGAACTTTATTCCCCAGTCTGGAATCTGGGGAATGCGAAGGGTATTCAACGGGATGTTGTTGTGTCATATCTCGACTGTAAATAAGTACAAATAAACCTACTGTACAGTTTCCTCCATAACGGAGTTCGACGCCGTGCTTCGGAGCCGAGTACTGCGGGGCTGAGGGCTCCTCCGTCTCCAACAAAGCCTGTTCACTATGTGGACCGCTCAGAATGCTTGGGACACTCCCAAACAGTTAATTGAGACCAACTTTTAGTGCGTATGGAGGTGAGACTGTGCAGATAGCTCGATTTGGAAATTTTGCATTTTTTTTCTCTTCATCTAGGCCATGAAAAGAATTTTTTTTTGCTTTTCCCCCAAATTTGTGAAGGTTTTTTCAGGCACTCGCATCTCAAATGAGCTGCACCATGCTCGCATTTTTTTTTTGCTTGCCGCACTACAGACGCATGACATCGCGAGTATTTTGTTGTCGGCAGTAAAGAGTTTTAGCGCTCTCATACGTTAAATACGCAAACTACGGTGCCTATGAAACCGCACGACAAATGCGGGCAAGCACGGCGCAGCGATAGCAACCGCCACGCGTTACCGTACTGGCCGGCCGCGTGGCTGTGCTAAAACAGTCTAAAAGCAGCGAAATCTGTAGGTACGTAGAATACAAGTGTTTATTGTGAGGAAGCACAGCGGCGCATTTATCGTCGGTGGCGTGCATTTCGCTGTGATCTCAGATGCGCCTGACAGCACTAGCTCCTTCACATGATGTACTGTACTTTTCTTTATTCAAGAAAGCGCGGGTCCGTTTTAAAATTCTTCTACGATAAAATAACTCCGAATTCAACACTCTGAGCCATGCAGTGCTGTCAAAACAATTATCCGCGCGCTTTCCCTTCCGATGCCTTCAGTTTCGCGATATATGCTACTCAGTCTTGTGTACGCCGGCTGCGCCGGAGCTGCCCTGCAGTGCTCTCACCGCCGCTCGCTGGGTGGCACTGGCTGCTTAGCGATCGCGGCGGCTCCTAGCGAATGCCCGTTGCCTATACAGGCGGTGCGCAGGGTGTATATGCAACATCCCACCCAAACGAAGCGACCCAGGTGTATATGCAAAGTGTGAATGGTTCCTTTAAGTTAAAAAAACGAGTCGTCACAACCGCAGAAAAATAAAAAATGGCGGCTTACTGACTGCAAAGTCTGTTCCGGAGCACCTAAAATTTGAGTTGGCAAGCTTTCTTTATTCGTTTCTTTCTTACACTGAAGATAAACACCGCGTTCGTTTTTCGATTGTAAGTGTGATGCGTACCCGTGTTTTTTGGTCTCTTCATTGCAGCTCGTTTAAACAGAGGTAATCGCTGCCTAATCGGTATGGCGGTTATGGCGATGTGGTGGTTGAAAAACCATTTTTGCCCATACCCCTAGTCCGCGGCTGTTCGCGGTGATGCGAAATGCACAACACTAGGTTTAAGCTGCCTCTTTTTTGTCCCATGCCATAATTCAGAAGGCGGACATAAAAGGCTAGATTTGCGTTAAGTCGTCACTACAATACTTCTGCGATTTCAAATGCGACTGCAGATTCGTGGCGTGTAGCTTGTTTTGCTTTCAAACCCTCCTTTTCCGATTTCACTTCCTCCGTGAGCATCTCAAGGAATAGCAGCTGAGTGACAAATGCCATCTGAATAAAAATGTCGAAGAAAAGGAGATTATCAGAGGCGGTCAACTGTAATTTTATAACTTCAAACATGCCCTCTCAAGTGAACTTTGTATGCAGGCATATGTATGGGAATGTGGCACCAACGTGGTATCGGACTTTGATAGCCCCGAGTTCACAAAGCACCATGATCAGGCTGTCGCTTACAAACTTTGTAAGCTACGTTCTTATCAGACAGTTGGTCACATTGTCTTACGCCGCGGGAAGCACTCCGCCCGAGCGCGGCCCGTCTCAGAAGTAGGACACTCTCAAACCGCAGCATCAGTTTGACGTGTCCAGGAAAAAACCATGCAAACTGGACAGAGCTCAGGCTAATAGCCAGAATTCCATTCTGTCTACCAGTTTGCGCCGGTCCGACACGCTAATTGCGGTTTAGAAAGTGCGCTGTTGTTTGAAGGTCTCCTTTTGTCCGTATGTTGTGGTTGGACCATGCGTTATTTCCTCATGTCTGTAAGCAGCCAGGAGCGTGCCTGCCTGTTCTTCATGCGGCTTGTCTCGACAAACAAAGAGGAAGATTCCTCAAAGAGGTGCGCATCTTCAGTGCTCTCCCTGTAGACACTGGCTCTCTCCTGCTATAGCTGGTTACGGCGCGAAAACCTCAGACGGCCGAGCATGCTTCGCGTATTTTAAACCATGGGCAATACTCTCTACTCGGGTGTCGCTCGAAAAGCCCCGGCGAAAGTCTGCCGATTTATGACATTATTAATGGTGACGCAATGATGAACGCCAAAATGCCGACTTAATCAGAGGAAAGACGTGCTGCCTAGCGTACCTGTTGCGGCACCAGCATGCTATAGTGAGCGTAGTCACGGCTATAGCTGTCGTACTATGATAAGGTGAAATGCACAGAGGAGAACAAGCAGTCTACGGACAAGAATAGTGCGACATTTGTGCCTTTTTGAGTAACGATATTTAGATTGAACGCGTCAGAGTAAACTAAGGAATGAAATGTACCGCTCACAAAAAATATAAATAAGCTGTGGCAACGCTGTCATTGCGCCTCAGGCTCTTCATCACTTTCTCTAACAGACGCTTCAGTTTGGAGTCAGCGGATGCGGTACATGTCCTGTCGCGCTGTCACGCTATGGGCACACCACACACTGTTCTGCGTCGCTTCAAGAGCAAGATCGAAGTGTATTACACGCCAGATGCAGTGTTAAACACTGCACTCACGTTGCAGATATGGGGAACGTGCAGTAGGGATGAAGCGCCACTATGCGGCCCCGAGCGATGGCATCTGAGGCGATATTTGCAGCAGGCGACCCATATCGGTGCCATTCCGCTTCCAATTACCAATGCGTTGCGACGCTTCGCAAAAAACTTTTGCGTTTTCTTTTGCAAGAATGATTGTTGCAAATGTTCTCCCGAGGAAGAGGTTTCATGTGACGACGTGACTGTCTTCCTGACGAACAGTAGATGCTGTGCTCGAGGGAGAAATTTTCTGTTTTTTTCTTTTTTGTCGATGGTTCTGCCCATTATACGCAGTGCGCCGGAATCGAGCAGCGGAAGAACGGTACCCCAAAACGCGCAGTGTTGGCTCGCAGTTGCTAGTACATACACAGCGTCGGTTCCACACACATGACTTGACCTCGTTGTATTTGGTACTGATTTGTGGTTTTTCGGCTATGAGAGACACCGTATAGTGGAAGGCTCCAGATTAGTTTCGACAACCCCGAGTTCTTTACGCGCGCTGAGATCGACAGCACACGTGCGTTTTTGCTTTTCAACTGCGTTCAAATGTGGCTGCCGTGGACACGTTTTCCATCCTGCGTCCTTGAGTTCGGCAAGCGAACGCCACAACCACTAAGTCAGCGCGGCGGGCTTCCGCCGTATTAAAATATCCAAAAGTATAAATACAGTACTGCAGGTTCTACCACAGTCGCATGAGATATAAACCACAACATTTACATGCGAAAGTGGAAACGTCAATATGGCGTTGAAGAGGTAAGTTCGCTTCGTTTGCATGCGAGAGAGTCAGTTTCGTTTAAAACCAGGCTATAGGCGGAAAACTGATGCAGAGTCATTCACACTAATGCGATATGCATGAGAACACACGCACGCACGCACGCACGCACGCACACACACACATGCACGCACGCACGCGCACACACACACACACACACGCGCGTGCGCGCGCACATGCACACACACGCACACACACGCATGCACGCACACACACGCACGCATGCACGCACACACACACAGAGAGAGAGACAGTTTATAAACGTAGGTTTAAAAGCGCGTGCGTATGGGAGACGTTTGCTACAACGAGCGGCCACTAAAGCGCAGAAACGGAAACGTCATTGCTTCGGCGAACTATCTTAACTCCATTTGTTTGAAACCCATGCTTTATTTGTCCGGCGGGGGACATCGTGACTGAGCCGATGCTTTCGCAAATGCCGAAGGCTGACGACACGTCGTGAATGCGAGCGTTACCAACGGGCGCGTCGGTGTGACTTCTTCCTTCTGCGTTAGCGCCTTTCTTTAGTAAAAACGATTACTAATGCATAGCTGTTGATGCTTTCGCCAGCTGCACATAAAAAAAAGGCAAATGCTCTATGGTGGGTGATATTCCCCTCCATAACTTTTCGCACCGAACACCAGTTAACGAAAAGCAAACGCTTAAGGCTCCCAAATAATGCAAGAGGGGCTTGATTTGGTTAATGATTAACCTCAGTTAGGAGAAAAAAAGAGGAGGGTAATCAAAGGCATACGTGGAAGACAATAAAAGTCAAACGACAAATTTTAGGCAGAGGGACGTTTATGCATTTTTTTTCAAAGGTACAGACGCCTAGTCTGTTTTACTAAACAAATTCCAGACTTAACAAATAAATGCAAGACTCAACACAGTGCACAGTCACCTCTGCTCGTGACAAACTCTGCATACACCAGCTCTATACGTTACAAATTCATTGTTCCCAATTCGCGTTCACTGCCGCGTAGTACAGTCAAGCGCGACGTGAAGATTATCACGTTCGTTCCGGCTGAAACGGACCAATAAATTTTTCCTGGCGTGATGGCCATTTAGTCCGCAATAAACAACCCCATGCACGATAGAGGAATACTTCGCGCAGCTTAGCTCATGTATTCGTTGCAGTGTTCTTGCGAAAATAAAGTGTTTGAGCAGTTTAAGCTGAGTAGGTTACGTCCGAAGTGGCCACCTTCAGATCGCGTTAGACTGTACATGCCAGCGTGCTGTAGCTGCATGGCTTGGAAACAACACAGTACTGGAGGAATTATATCAGGTCAAGAAGGGGAGTTCACAGACAGCATGCACACCACACCTCCAAGTTTTCAGCAGCATTAAAGCAGAATGCCCTGAGCCCGATAATGATATGTTTCGAACATTGTACCAAACAATTTCAGTGGTACAAGTAATAAGGAACCCGCCTTTCCCGACCCACTGGTAAAGCCACCCGTGCTCAAGGCTCAGTGTTCCAAGTTTATGCCAAAACCTTGGACTCACTTGTACTAGTTCCCAAGGTAAGCAGACTATAAAAAAATAAACCGCACTGTCAAGTTCATACATGTGGGAATGTACTGCCTTTTTTCTTCCAGGTTATGTATCCAGCCAATGAGGATTGCAAAGAAAAACCAATTTAAGATTTTATTTACCAGTGCTCGTAGCTGTTGCATACATTATAAAGTCAGTCACATTTCACACAACATCGACTTAAATACATCAGACAACTATCACAGAACATGAGAGGGCTTCTTCCCTGCTGCAAATACATATAAAAACTCCATACAACTTTGGGTGGCTGCTGTGGACATATACTGAGTGTCTAAACAGCATCTGTACTTGCCTAGTTGTACTTGAAGATGGCTATGATAGCATTCGGTGCCAGCTTGATAAAACAAGTTGTTACAGCCATTCGATTCATTAGCTGCGTAAATCCATGCCCTGCATTTTGTTAACGACTGGTTAACAAGATGTTTACTCCTTATGGTTTGTCCTTGATAACACGACAACCGAGATGTCACCAGGACATTTCATCCCTTACTCATATAAGAAAATTATAACAGAATAAGCTGTGGCAAAACCCGCAAAAACTGTTCTTGAGTGCGTTGTAATTTAACCCCAGGTATCCGATCATGTAATCTGAGCGACTCAGACACCGACTCGGAAAAAAAAAAAAAGCTCACGAAAGAAGCACAAAGAGGCAACAAGGTTGACTGCTAAGTGGCTACCCCCCGATCGGGTCTAAAAGGCTATGTTTATTTCACTGAGGCCTAGTTCGTCTACACTTGAACAGGAAGCTGCGCAGTGCTGATTTGTCAGACTTGGCCTGAACCAGACAGTGTCCAGCTGCAAAACCGGCAGGCGGGGGCACTGCTGCGAGGCAAGACAGTCTCACGCAACATGACTGCCATCCGGGTTGCCCCCTCTTGGCATAAACAAATGGGAATGTTTCCACCTGCAGCTCCTCACCAGGAGGAAGTCTACATGAGCAGACCGACGTCCTTGCACACTGCAGCATGAACTACGTAAGTTCCACACGACAGACGCGGAGTTTGACTTGGTCGGAGCACGCCCACCCAAAATGAGGAACAGAAGAGGGGAGCGGGCCCACAGGTGGTCTTCAAGGCCGGGCTCTTCCCCGTCAGTAGCTGCGCGTGCCTGCCGTCAGGCCGCGCGAGCCGTCGCCGGTGCGCTCCATGCGCCGCTCCACCACACTCGTGGGCACCTCCTTGCGGTCGTAGACCTGACCGAGCCAGGCGAAGAAGTCGATGAACCACGTGGTCGTGTTGATTCTGCAGCCCAGCTCGCTGGTGCGGTAGTCGTAGGGAAACGTGTGGTGGTAGTTGTGAAAGCCCTCGCCGTGCGCCCCGACGATGGTCACCAGGTTCTGGCGCGGGCTGATGTGCCGGTCGTAGGGCCGGTTGCCCCACATGTGGGCGGCGCTGTTCACCAGCCAGGTCATGTTGAGCGTGAAGCAGTAGCGCGTCAGGGAGCAGACCAGGAACGCGTTCCACAGCGACTCGCCCCACAGGTACCACGGCCCCACCGCAGGGAGGACGAAGCAGATGGCCACCATCAGAGGCAGGTAATACCTGGGCAAAATAACGCGACCGATTTAGTTTCCTGAGGTCAAGTTTTTTTTTCTCTCTCTCTCTCTCTCTGGTATGGCTTGCATTACTGGATGCTGTATATTGTTTATTCATTTTTTTTTAATCGGCAAAATGCACTGATATGTATTTTTCCATGGCTTTGCAGCGAGCTGTTATTTACGCACCCGATTAACACCTCGCTGCCTGGACAGCCAGCGAGCATCTTGTACTTAGGCTGGACAGAAAAAGGTCATGTATATGAGTGTGAATAAACTTTGATTTGATTTGACTTTCCAGACAGGCATAAGCAGGAATCCCAAACAAGCCACTAATTCATCTAGTTCATATCTCCTTGGGCAGGTGCCGAAGGTGAATTTTACGATTAATATTTCCACAAAACTTCGGCAAGAAAAGTAAATATTTTTCTTTTTTCTTTGGGCAAAGCAAATTGTAGGTTTGAGCAACAAAGTGGCGGTGGCACTAGAGAACAGTATGCTTCACCGCAATGCAGGTGTATAGAAACGCCTCTTGAACCTAAGTGAACCAATGAGTGCATTTCGCACGTTTCACTAGCATACTGGGACATGCACGATCAACCATGATTCTGAACAAAACCAAATTGAAGGTTCCCATGCAACCCCACACCAAACAGGGGCTCACACAGTGTGGGGTAGAGAGGATCCCATAAGTATCCTCAGAAGGAGGTCGAAGACACATGTCCAGAATTTTTGGTTATGACTACTGCATGGCGGGCTAGGAGTCGCGCTACCCGGCAATGGGGATCTGACGCTGACAAATCACCTATTTTCATGCCATGCAGCTGCTGTGAAAGACTGCAGATGAACAGCTCTTCTCCCTACTCCCTTTGACTCCCTGCTTCTGCCATCGCCACGGCGTGGCCCACGTGGGACATATACTGCACCTTTTCTGTCCTTGTAGCCCCTCCCCAGTCGTTTGCAGCACTGTGGATGCTACAGCGGCGTAAGTTTATCAGAACGCGCGCGCTGGATAAATGTGTTCTTCCGCGCCCATCATCCCGCGACCGGTGTCTCCATCATTGGGAAGGAAAAAGCACCAGTGTTCATCTACTGCACTAAAGCTGCACGCAAGAGGCTCAGCCGACTCGGCGAACGCCATGTTAGCGAGTGTTAGCGAAGCAGGCCTTCGCCGCGCTGTGTTTCTGCGGAATTTATCTGCTGATTTAACCAGTGTCATAGCGAACGCTGTCATATTTGAAGAAAAAAAAAACAGGAACTGCCTTTCCAACTGCTGTCTGAAATCTAGTTTTCGGACATTTGCGGGAATATTTTTTGCGTTCCTTCAGTCCTGAACGGATAAGACAGCTGTACCTTCCACGGTGCTGCAGACAACTTGTTAGGTGGAAAACAGACTCCGTGCAGTCCAGCATGCACAGATACTGGGTAAAGAGTGCACATACTTTTTCTGGAAGCGGACAACCGGGTCGGCCATCAGGTCACTCAGGTCAATGGCCTTGCCCTTGTTGCGGATGTCGGGGTGCTTGCGCACAAGCAGCCAGCCCACGTGCGAGAAGAAGAAGCCCCGAGTCGCATCATGTGGGTCGGCGGTGGTCTCGGAAAACTTGTGGTGCATCCTGTGGTCTCTCGCCCATTCGTAGATGTCGTTCTGAAACAAACCACAAAACCCTGTCAGCTGGAACTAGCTCCACCCGACAAGCGCAGAAGGAAAAGAAATATATGCGTGCGTGCGTGCGTGCGTGCGTGCGCGCGCCCTGTGTGACCGCAGATGTTGCTCCAGTTTCCACCCTTGCGTATTAAACGCGCTTCATGTTGCTGTTAGTGATACATGAGGATCACTTCGCCATGATAGCACGGTTTAGATTGGAACAGCCACACAAGTGTGCGTCTTTACTGGCGATCGCCATTCTTTTTGGCTACCAGCACTGGTCAGCGCTAGCACGACGACCAATCACGTAAAGCTCTTGCGTAAGAGGAGTCTCATGAATCTAGAGCCAATATGGCTGACGTGCGCTTCCTAGTCAGCGCAAAGGTTCATGGGAAAGTCGACTGCTACCGTAACTTCCGGCTCGTACTTTCTCGCCCTGCTCGCTTCATTCATCGCAATCGCTGTGTTAATACTGCTTCTCCTACTAACTTAACTGTGCTGTAACATATCGCCGATTGTACTGCATCATCGCAAGGACAATGCGACGTCGACTCTATTCTGCTTCGTGGCGTGTTTTCGCACGAAATATTTAGAAAGCAAAAGCAAAATAATGAAAGTGGTACGGGGCTAGGGGCTGCCTATAAGTGTGCAGTGCGATGTGTTGACCCAGTGACATGAATGGATCCTTTGCTAGCCCACTGACAGCCCTTACACGCTGTGGGGAAAATACATCTACCGTGTGCTCAAACGCACAGGTTTCACCACTTCGCACTGCAGCAAAACAAAAAAACAAAAAAAAAAACAAACAAAGCAACATAAGTAACAACGGATGGGTTGAACTAGTTCATAGGCCCGACTGCAGCGCATATTAGTGAACCCGACTGCAGCGCATATTCACAACAGCCAGCCTACGCCGCCATGCTAACCACGGCAGAACACGCTTACCTTTCCGTATTAATTTCTGTGCTCATGTCACGCACATACGTAACACGCGGTGATGTTACAATGACTCTGCTCAATGAACGATGTCGCAGCACAAATAAATTGGTGAACAAACTATTCCACCATGCACGGCGACTGCTACGCAATAGGCAAGCAGTGGGAAAAAACTGGAACCGGGAGTAGCAAGCAGACGATTTTACCCTTATTATTTCCGTTCACTTCGGAAACGAGCCTCACCCATTCAGTTGGAAGTGCGGCTATAGTTTATATTTAGCAGTGCTAGCGTGCTTCGACTGCGCGGGGGCGTGGACAGTGTGCGCGATATTGAGACACTAGCGCAGTAGAGCGAGCTCACTCAGTCGGACTGAACTAGCAACCCTGGGAAGTGGCCGGCGACGAAGAAGCAATATTGAGTCTGCAGAGTGCGGACGCTTGTAACCAAGCAGTGGTATTAAACCGTTGTTTTAAAGTTAGAGAAAAGAAAGGCATCCTGCAATGAATTCGCCCTAGCGCAGCTTTTAAGAAGTTTAAACGTAACGTCAGTAGCGCAAAAACCCTCGGACGAAAGCAAAGATGCGCACAGGACTAGCGCAAGCGCTCGACCTGTCCTGTAGCACTAGCCCTGACCGTGTCTTTGCCTTCGTCCGCGTTTTTGGTTATGCCCCACCAACAAGCCCAATTTACCTCTCTTCTGACAAAGTTATGAACTTGATCGCCTGAGTCTACAAAGCACAGGAGAGCTTGCATCAGCATGATTAGAGCTTGCTTCACAAAGCTCTTCTCCAAAGCACATGGAAATTGGAATAGCTTTGTGGTTCGCCACCATCACACTTTTTGTCTGCCCAAGTTCAACAGTCCGTGCCAAGAACAAGATTCTTGATCGTGGAGTACGAAAGGGCGACAAAGAAAACGAGAGAATATACTGCTTCAAACGAACAGCACGAAGGAGATATAGACTAGACACATATCATTTGTCCACTTTTCGTGTTTATTGTGTTCTGGCGCAGTAACTTCATCGCAACTTATGCATCGACTAGCCCAGGGGTTCTCAAACTGGGTTCCGCGGTACACAGGGGTTCCGCGGGCTGTCTTCTTGTGTTCCGCGAGAACCCTCACCGGCCCTGACCCGGCAGCTGATATGAGACTGGCTCTGAGTGCTACTGAGCCACGCTTTGACTTGCTCTTAAAAGGGAAGCAGTACCACCCATCACATTAGTATTTGTATTAATCTGTGCAATAAACATTTAACTTTTGCAACTCTCTCTTCGCAAAAATGCACTCGACAACATTGCTGGTAAGTAAAAGCGGGGGGGGGGGGGGGGGGGGGGGGGGGGGGGGGGGGGTCCCTGGAACTTATTGAAGGCTTTTGGGGTTCCTCAAAGCAAAAAAGTTTGAGAACCCCTGGACTAGCCCAACGAGAACTTCCAGTTAAGTACGCAAGGCATCTTGGGCACTAAAGGACTCGGAAATTTCTCTGCGGGATAAAAGTCACCTAACGCTGGCATGTAGATGCGTCTGTGCATCTAATTCATAAGGAGGCGTTATTTTATTGACTGCCCCCTCCCCCCCCCCCCCCCCCAACGTTATCCCCTGGTAGAACGATGGTATACTGCACTACACAATTATGTTTGACAGATCTGGCACAGGAGCTCAAGAGACTCCCCTCACCAAGACTTCGCAATTAAGATTTATAGCAACTTCAACATGCCGGCTGTAAAATCTAGTCGTAATGTAAGAGCATTGCTGACATCAGAGCACAGCCGCACGGTTTGCTTGTTGCATGTTTATTTATACGTAACTGTTCCAAGGTTTCTCTCATATGTTAACTACAAGCTCGACTAAAACAGCTTTCTCGACAACAAATCTCGCGAAGAACACGCTCTTTGCTCACCTGGAATGCCATGGTCTGCAAGATCATCATCATGATGCGGTAGGGCAACTTGGCTTTGTACGATCGGTGAGACCACAGGCGGTGGGAGCCAGCTGTTATTCCAATGCCAGAGAGCGTGTAAAGGATGTATGCTGGAAGAGAGAGACACGGTATGAATGCGAGTCCTCCCCGTAGTGCCCTCAGAGGGTAGGGACAGACAACTGCCCTGCAGAGTGACTGGCACTTCGTAAAAGAGGTACACTCAAAAAAAGAAAAGTGCTTCCAACAACACAGACTGCCAGCACGCGACGACACGAGATTTACAGGCGACTTCCTCAAAGGAAGGCTCCCGGGATTTCGTACTACACTTGCTCGTAGGCCACACTCGTAACTCAAGCTTGCATCGTGTTTGGCCATCGCTTTCACCCTGTGTCCGGCCGCTCTCATATTGTAACGCTTTGGCTGGTTTGTCCGGCGAAGGAGAAGGACAACCTTCTGCTTCTTTTGTGCTCATGCTTCATGCTCATGCTTCATGCTTCAAAACCCACCGCACGTCAGCTTAAGATTCGAAGATAACCATGCTTCGGTGGAAGTAATATACAAAAAATCGCTGAACCGTGGGTCGCCATGGTTAGAATGCCGACTTTACTTTTATAGCTTTAGACGAGGCATATAGCATTATAGCAAAGCTTAGATTTGCGTAAGATATCATTGCACTCAGTGGCCTAAATGCAGGTAGAACGCGCGACGGTAAAAAAAAATGCGCAAAAGGAACAGGTGAAATTTTCCGCGGCCTGGAGCATGCTTCTAGCAAAACAACGAGCCCCTGAAGCTTAATTACGCCATAGTGAGAATGACTTGTTATAAAATCTAAAAAAAAAAACAAACATCAATCAAACTGCAATCAGGTATTGACGAACCACATAGTCCTAAAAATCCCCTAGTACCCACACCCTAAACAAATCATTTTCAAGGATACTATTTTTAGTCCGCGCCGGTAGGCTGCAGTGGCGGAACCGGATGCGAAAAAAAAAAGAAACATGGGTGGGGTTCCTTCCCATTCGCGTAATTGACGTCATGTGCGCGTCGAATTCCTCCCCACCGGTCACGAGCGGAACAGCTTTCCTTCCAAGGAGTCACATTAGCGCCTCTCCTTGAACCATATATGAACGTTCCCGCGCTGGCAGCACTGATTTTCTGTGTTTATAAACCTTGCTTTCTTGCGCTACTAAGGCTAACAAGCGCGAGCCGTCCGGTGTTCGTGAAAAGGCGGAGCCATAGGAACCGTCAACATTCTGGTGCGCAGATTCTCTTCGTTCGAAACAGTCGAAATAGGCCATCTGGCATTTACCACAGTAAGCATCAGCAAACATTAAAAAAAAAATCACAATAATACGCTTCCCACTGAACGTTAATTGGCATCCTCACTGTGAAGCCAATTCAGCACTGGGAACGTGCAGTTACCACTTTTGCATAAGCAGGTACAACTGCTCCCATACGTTCACAACACTTCAAGAAACTACGCTATTCTAAGCCAGAGAACTGAAAAACTGGAATCCACCGCGGTGGCTCAGTGGCTTTGGCGTTCATGCATCTTGGCAAAGTCAGCGCAACAAAGGGACGAGTACAAAGGAAGAAGACACAGACCAGCGCTGTGTGCTTCCTTTGTAGTACTCGTCCTTTTGTTGCAGTGCACTTTCCAAGATGCATCCGCTCTAACTCGCCCAGCTCAGCATAATGGTGCTTTGGTGTTCGGCTGCTGATCGGAAGGTCGCGGGCTCGATCCCTGCTGCGGAGGCCGTATTTCGATGGAGGCGGAATACAAAAAAAGATCATAAGTGCGATGTCCGCACACGTTAATGCACCCCAGCTGATCTAAAATAATCTTCAGCCCTTCACTTCGGCGTCCCTCATAGCCCATGTGTCGCTTCGGGGCGTTAAACGTCACAATTTAAATGTGAAAAAACTTTACTTCATAAGCATGAATTAAATAATGCACTTGCACAGCAACGTACCTGCGCAATGGTACACAGTATCATAAAACCTGTTTGTGCGCCTATATAATAATATATGCATAAATATACTTGAGCGCGTCCAATAAACTGCGTATTTGGTCAGTTTACGTGGAGCCTGGTCTTTTAATTCGTACGGCCGTCTCGGCCGATACTACACTGGCGACGAGGATGAGATTGCTCTTGTGATTGCTTGCATGGGCGCTGCAAGTTCCCGGGCTTCCTTGCTAACCTGTTCGTTTTGGAGAGCAATTCGGGATGCAGTCGCAAAAGATACGTCGGGAACTTCCAGTAACAAACGTTCCCGGACATGTAGGAAAGAGGCCAGCAACGAAACGATCGCGCAACATGACTTCCTGGCAAAGGATAGCTGCAGATATTAATCAAATGTCTGAGAGTAGCTACATACTCAGCGACATATTCGCCAGGTTGCTGACAGCGATTCTGAAACAAATGCCTTTCAATTACCAAGTAACATTCATTTGCAAACTCTCTCTCTCTCCAGGAGAGCAACTGTTTGCTAATAGATAACTGGTGTCTTGGGCACTTGAATTTCAGGTTCCTACACTTAACCCATGACTCTAATCAGCGGAAATCCCTGCCCGTTTACGCCCGCGCCAGGGCTGCGAGTCCGTCTTTGTCGTCACGCAGATTACAGCGCCCTCACTTGCCACTGCCGTAAAATGCTATCCGTTTTAGTGTTAAGCCGTGAGCTCTTGCACAACAGTTAATTTTACTGCACTGTACATTCGATCTTACCAGAGGGCTTACACGAACGCGTGGAGAAAAATTCACTGCGGAAAAAAGAACGGCCAGCCTCCCTTGTTCCGCAGTGAATAGCTCAGTTCTCTACAGGACGACCTGCCGGGTTCCTTAGGCACAACAACAGTACCAATAATCTTCCATTTTGCGCGTCACTATAGGAACTCTTGACGGTTTACCAAGCGGAGTGGGTGATTCTGAAGACCGGCATGTGTCCAAAGCTGGAATATACATGCGTGTCTAGGGGACCCTCACTTCTCTTATCTGACTAAAACGCTAGAATCAATACTGCTATTGTTCCAGCGTCACAGCTGTGAAATCCAAAGCTGCTGTGAGATCTAAGTGCACGTAATTGAGTACACCTACATAATCAGTAGAATGCAATAGCCAGCCGACACCGCACTTCCCACTAGAGCTAGTTCGAAAAAAAGTCACTCGCTAATAACCTATATTACCCCTCATGCAATACGCCGAAATAGGGGCATTTCATCTAGCACTGATTAAGCAAATGCTGCAAGAGGTTACTTATCTTAGGAGTTCAGGGCCGGAAAGTGTCAGATGACCTTGTCCCTCCTTACTCGGTGGGCAGATGAGGTGGCCGACATAGTCCCGCCTCCCACCTAACACCCTCCCTTGCGCCCCTCTCCCTTCAATTTCACAGCTATCTGCATGTCCCTCCTCCTCTGATACAAGGGCTGGCGTGCGCAGGTGCGCATGACGATTGCACGAGATGGCCGTTTTTGGAACATCTGATAAAGAACTGTTCTCTGCATACACCAGCGCAAGACAAGGCGCGGCGTGTCATCGAACCATGCAGGCACCTTTGGACGCCAGTCCTACAGTGTCCGTCGTTATTCCGAGATAAATATCGGTTGAGTGCAAGATAAGCGTGTTACCCGCATAAATTTATCGTCAGTCACCCCTTTAAACCTTCCGAGGTCACAACGGTACAGTGGCTCAAGGACGTAGATCTGACATAATTCTATGCTGGAAATGTCCCATGCCAGATAAGGCTGATCACAGGCAATGGAGATAATAATCGAAACGGGATCGGGAACTACGTCTGTAAAGGTCCGCTGCGCTCAGAGTGATGAAGGACGAATTAAGGGATAAGAGGTATCGAAAAGAAATCGATGAAAAGAGTGATCAGATTTTTGGATAGACGATCGTCTCTCGTCTGTGCTGCTTCTGTCTTTAGCTCATTTTCCGCGTCCCCTGCCAAAATCTGGGCGAAGAAGTGTCGTTAGGCAGCATAAAGTTGAATAGATACCAGGGAGCTTTCTCGAAAAGGCACGCTGCCTTCGTTATGTGAGGTTTCTCAACTTTTCTTTCGACATCTCTTAGAAATATTAAACATGTTCAAGATACAATAATTCGCCTTTTTTTTTTCATCGTTGCCGTCGCGCGTGAACGGAAGTATGGCGACCGCCATGGCAGTTTTCGTTCGTTGACGAGAAAATAGGCACCAGGCGGCGCGCATCAGGTGGCGACAACGCCGCCTGCCGGAAAAGTGGGCGCTGAGAGTTGGCGGAAGGCGGTAAAGCGTCCCGTTGCCGGCAGGTGGCGATGACGCCGCTCTCGTTTATGCACAGAGATCCAGGTCGATTTAGATTTCAGAAACGGCCAGGGAGCTTGGACTGCAGAAATTAGAGGAAAATACGAGCGGGATAAAGAAGGATCGGTCACTGAATGTCCGTATCTTCTGGTAATTGCAGGGAGCGTTATGATTCTTACACGCCGGCTAAATGAGAATCGCAATGGACCCGCGACTGCGGGGAAGCCATTAATTTGTATATCATATCCACCCATCAAACCCGACGGACCAAGGCACAAATATCGCAGAGGCTGTGGGTTCGGTCGATAGCGGTAACAGCCTACATCACCACTGGAGTAGAGGGAGAGGGTTTTGTCGAGGCTCGATGACGCATGGCATGCACGAAGCATTATGCGCACTGTTATATCCGCCGGCTTCGGAGCGCCTCGCGTGAGCTTGGCAGGGCAGTAAAGGGTGAAACGTGCTTAGTAGCTCGCGAGAGAGCATCGCACGACCGCTAAACGTCTGCGATGACGAAACCCTCGGTGCGTGCAATAAATAGCACGTAGCACATCCGCGCATACATTTCAGCCTGTAGAGGCCAACGCGCGCCGGCTCGCGCTCGTTATTCGACTAGCTATGCATCTTACAACGCGTACGTATGCGCAGAGAGCCATACTGGCTCGCGGATAGGCATAAAAAGCGACACACTGGTTTACGATGAGTATAACATTACCACGTCGACAGTCACGACAGAACAGCGAACAGTGGCGTTTCGCAACAGGCATACATGGACGGATCTACGGAATGAGGGTTAGTTGGCTGCCCTTCCGAAACTCCTTCAGTCAACGCGCAATTTCTAACAACCCTTACGTCCTAGCACAAAAGAGAGAAACGTCTTTGAATTTCTGACTTAATACTTGTCACGTAAGCCCGCCTTTCATCCCTTCTCCGCCTTCGCTTTTCAGGGAGGAAATGAAAAAAATCGTGTTTGCGTTCACGCTATAGGAAACCACTTGTGTCCCTGCGGTGCCATTTTGCTTTTGCCCCAGTGGTCGACCATAATGTCTATTCGATATGAATGACAATCTGCCGCTCCTAAAATTGGCATACAAGGTCAGGTAGGACGCCGTGGCGACAGCTGCAGCACCCGCTCGTGTCCCTTGCGCGTGCAAATGACCAGACATGGTACAGCCAGTGATGGCACATTCTTGTGGTGGCTGCACTTACACTGGGAGAAGCTGGCGAAGACATTGCCTTCTTAAATTTGCGGCCCGTATAGTCGCTGCCATTGTTTTTCCGGAAGTTTGGGTGGATAGAGTGATTGGAGGATTTTAATGGGCGAAAGTAATACTATGAACCACGAAGCTTGCCATAGTAGAGGGCTCCTCCGTATAAATTTTCATCACTGTGGGTTATTAAACACGCGACAGAATCTCACTAAACAGGCGTTTCATCACCCGGCGTTACTGAACACGCTACAAAATCTCACTACACAGGTGTTTTACATCTTACCTTCATTAAAAAAAAATGACAGGTGCAATAAAAAAACAAAGCAGTACTCTAATAGGCGGCGTGAATCAATCCGGACGCGCTTTGGAAAACTCTTACACTAAGTCAGTGTTGTTACCCACAGTATCAAAGACGTCACGTGGTTGTAAGTATGCGCACTGTCATGTTAACACGTGCCCTTACGGTACCAAGTGCGCATGCTCATGCTTGTACCTGTCCTTATATAAGCAGCCGCTTGTCTGATAATAAACACACTTTGTTCCCTGCCTCCCGGCCGTTCACATGGTGTCAGAAGTGGGGCGGCGACGCGTTTCGCAAGCCGCGTTCACCGCTGTTCTTCGCCGCCCCCTCGTCCAGCTGCACCCCTAGTACCCTCCAGAGAAAGAAGCATGGCCTCGACGGTTCTTCCGCCGCCAAAGCCACTGGAAAGTACGGGTGACGCTTACCAGAATTGGATCATCTGGAAAAGTGAGTTTACTCTGTTTTCTACGGCGACCGGACTAAGGAAGCAGCCTAAAGACGTTCAGGCAGCAACCCTTCTTGTGACGATTGGAGAAGAAGCAAGGCGGGTGTTCTATACCTTCGATTTCGCAAATGAGGACGAAAAGAAAGACCTCGATAAGCTGATTGAAAAATTTGAGGCCCACTACAAACCAGCGAAGAATTTAACATTCAACGAGTTTCGTTTCGGCTCCCGAGATCAACGTGAGGGCGAATCTTTTAACGAATGGCTAATCGATATCCGAAGTCTTGCTCGCTTGTGCGAATTCGGAGAGCTGGAGGACAGACTACTGCGCAGTCGAATAATTCTAGGAGTTAAAGACAAGGACCTGCAGCAGAAACTTCTGTCTGAAAATCCGTCGTATGCCACAACAGTGGAAATATGCCGAGCAAGGGAACAAGCGAAGGAGCATTTTAACGAGATCAGGGAGGCAGAAGTGAGCGGAACAGATGAGGCCGCCATACATGCAGTGAAATCGAAAGCTAGCCTCGGAATTTGCCCGAACTGCTGTTTCACGGAGCACGGAAAAGGGAAGTGCCCTGCGCAAGGAAAGCGCTGCAACAAGTGTGGAGGCCGAAATCACTTCGCGCGTGGATGCCGTCAACAAGCAAGACCGAGGGGCCAAGGATGCAAGATAAAACAGGTCGAAATGGCAGAGGACGAGGGTTACTTCCTTCAAACCTTGGAAGTCAATGCAATTGATAACCAAGACCGCTGGTCAGCGACTGTCGACATCGCAGGTTCCGCCATACGCTGCAAAATTGATACTGGAGCCAACTGTTGCGTCATGCCCGAAGCGACGCTCAGTAACATAACTACGAAGCCAGCACAAGACTGCTGCTCTACGCTACGGTCGTTTTTCGGGCACATAGAAAAGGCGACGAAGAAGATTGAGCTTCCGGTCGCCAGTACAACGCAGGCTACCACTGCGCTATTCTTTATCGTTAAACAAGCAGTTCCTGTTACATTGAGCGGCAAGGTGGCTGAACGCTTAGGGCTGATTGGCCGCATAAACACCGTGGACGCCTCAGAAATTAAGGAAATAGTAGAAACATTTGAAGATGTTTTTCAGGGTTTGGGAGAAATCAAGGACGTAGCCTACCACATGGAGCTGAAACCTGAAGCTCGAGGCGTCGTCAAGCCAGCGCGACGAGTCGCCATCGCACTTCAGGAGCGCGTCCGAGCTGAGCTGGACCGGATGGAGCACGACGGCGTCGTTGCTAAGGTAACAGAACCGACTTCCTGGTCTAGTCACATGGTTGTAGTGGTAAAGAAAGAAAAAGTACGCATATGCTTGGACCCTTCTGACTTAAATAAGGCCCTTCTGAGGGAGCACTACCACATGCCGACGTTAGAAGATATCCTACCGCAGCTGCATGGAGCGAAATTATTTTCTACTCTTGATGCATCATCAGGATTCTGGCAGATTAAGTTGGACGAGCCGAGCTCCCGCCTATGCACAATGAGCACGCCCTACGGGCGATACAGATTCCTGCGCATGCCGTTCGGCATCGCTTCAGCGCCGGAAATTTTTCAGCGGGTGATGCACCGGGTACTAGAGGGCTTGAAGGGCGTTGCTGTCGTTATGGACGACATATTGGTTTGGGGAAAGTCGCGAGAGCAACACGACAGCAATTTAGTAGCTTTGCTGTCCCGATGTCGCGAACACAACTTGAAGCTCAATAAGAACAAGTGCAATTTCCTCCAGCCCAGAGTCCGCTACATGGGCCACATTCTGACTCCAGAGGGGCTGTGCCTGGACCCGAGCAGAGTCGAAGACATCATGCAAGTTCCGCAACCACAAAACCGTAAGGAACTGCAGGCTTTCCTCGGCATGATCAACTTCGTGGCTCGGTTTGTTCCTAACATATCCACGTTGTCAGCGCCGCTTCGCGAGCTGTTGAGAAAGGACGTCGCGTGGGTCTGGACAGACCAGCAAGATAGCAGTTTTCTTCAGCTTCGAGAGACTCTCACGAAGGCGCCAGTCCTTGCCTATTTTAACCAAGAAGAACCAGTCACCTTGTCAGTAGACGCCAGTCAGCATGGAGTAGGAGCCGTTCTTCTACAGAATGGGCAGCCAGTTGCGTACTCATCCCGTTCGCTAACAGAAGCACAGCAGCGCTACGCGCAGATCGAGAAGGAAACATTGGCAATTGTTCATGGTTGCACAAAATTTCAAGATTATATCTTCGGGCAATCAGAGGTTATCGTCGAGTCTGATCACAGGCCTCTGGAATCTATATTCAAAAAGCCACTTTGTGAATGCCCTCTACGATTGCAACGCATGAGGCTTGTTTTGCAAAGATTCCCAATCAAGGTGACCTTCAAACCAGGAAAGGAGTTGTTTTTAGCCGATGCGCTTTCTCGCTTCCCGAGTACTAAGGAACTAACCGACGAGACAGAACAATTTCAAGTCAGCGTTGTTTCTTCGCTTCCTGTGTCCGACCAGCAGCTCGAAAGTATTCGGCATGAAACTAGCAAAGACGCTAGTATGGCTGAACTGCGCCGTTACTCGAGCACAGAATGGCCGGAAATGAAGGACCATGTGCCGCATGCCCTGCGTCCATACTGGTGCTACCGCAACGAGTTGCACGTTGAGGAAGGCCTGCTACTCAGAAGCAACAAAATAGTCATTCCTCCTGCCAAGCGACCGGAAATTCTGCGCTTGCTGCACACCGCACATGGAGGCGAAGAAAAAATGAAGATGAGAGCTAGAGAAGTAATGTTCTGGCCCGGCATGAACGCAGACATCTCATCTCTAGCTAAGTCATGTGCAGCGTGCGAAAAGTACAAGCGCAGGAACACTAGACTGCCTATGCTTAGCCACGAGATACCAGGCCTGCCATGGCAAGTAGTAGGGCTTGATATTTTCCACCACGATGACCAGTCCTACCTAATCCTCGTGGATTTCTACTCGTTCTTTTTCGAGGTTCAAAAGCTACGTCAGACAACAGCGACAGCGGTAAACAATGCGTGCATGCTCGTCTTCGCGACTCATGGAATCCCGGCAAAGCTGTGCAGTGATAACGGCCCACCTTTCAACAGCGCCTGTTTCCGCTCTTTTGCTGCGCAGCTAGGAATTGCCCACGTAACGTCAAGCCCGTACTATCCTCGTGGTAACGGCATGGCGGAGCGTGCGGTGCAGGAGGCGAAAAAACTGCTCACGAAGTGCCCGTTCGCAACCCTGGAATTTTACAGCGCCCTGCTGGAGTGGCGAAACATGCCAAGGGACGAGCAACTGAAGTCGCCCGTTCAAAGGTTGATGGGCCGCCAAACAAGGACCCAGTTGCCGGTTCTTCCCCAGCACCTCGAACCACAAACTGTGCCATCACAATCCGTTCGCAATCGCCTCCAGGAAATAAGAGAAAAGCAGCGCGTCTTCTACAACCGAACAGCTAAGCGTTTACCACATCTTCGCAGCGGGTCTCAAGTATCGGTGTACGACACCATACGCAGAACATGGTCGCCAGCTGTGGTTGTAGGCCCTGCAGGAACACCTAGGTCATACACCCTACTTACAGACAGCGGACAAGAGCTGCGGCGCACCAGGGAGCATCTCAGTTCCAAAGAAATGCAACCAACGTCGGACCCTGAAGCGACCATTTCTCCGGAGTCGGTATCCCAGCCTGACCAGATGGCGGAGCTACAACCTGAGGGCATCCTTCGTAGAAGTGACCGTCAGCGTAGACCGCCACAACGTTACCCCCTGCCAGAGAGACCGCAGCCTTAGGTCCCTGACATGTGAATTTGGAAACTGCTTTTCCTTTTTTTTCTTGTTTCTTTTTCTTTCTCTTCGAAAAGAAGGAAGATGTAAGTATGCGCACTGTCATGTTAACACGTGCCCTTACGGTACCAAGTGCGCATGCTCATGCTTGTACCTGTCCTTATATAAGCAGCCGCTTGTCTGATAATAAACACACTTTGTTCCCTGCCTCCCGGCCGTTCACAGTGGTTATCTCTACCACGTCAATTACGGTGGAACCTCCTCGCGGCTACACTAAACTAGTCGAGTGGCTAGGGCGTTCCTTCTTTGAGGTATTTCCTGCCGGAGAACACCTACGTGGAAGCTTGGGATAGTTAACGAGACACTACCAGGTAAGCAGCGAGGAGGACAATGGATGTTAAAGAAGACGACACGCGGACGTCGAAGCCGACGCACGTCGTCCTCTTTCATCCCCATTGTTTTTTGCGCTGCGGATGTGACGGCTAAGATTTCCGCACAGACACATAGAAAAAGAAGAAAGTGACGGGCCAGTTCCAGTACACTGAACTACACAGGACTACGGAGACCTCGTGACCTGGAGGCTCGAGTCACAGCAAGTTTCCACGGATAGCAACAAGCGCAGAAGGCGACCGGGCTGGCCCGTGATGCTGCGCAGCCAGCGATGCGCTGCAGCACGTGCGAGCGGCGAATGAATGAACAGTGCGTAGTCAGTTCTTACCGGCGAGCACGGTCTTCCACTGCACGGAGAAAAATATCAGGTAGAATCCGTAGATGGAGATGAGGTGCAGGCTCCCCATGAGGAACACATTGCGCCACACTATCTCCATCTTGTACGGCTTGGGGGCCGACCGCTCCTCCGTCACAGTCTCCGTCACAGTCGACATGGCTCTTTTCTGCGTGCGTTAAGGCGGAACTCATTATTTCGCACCTAACAAGCGCAGGGCTAGGGAACACTCAGCAACCTTGGTCTACAGACTATAGCCGCGGCGACGGGCAAGTTAATCGAACTTTTCGTTTCGCAACTAGTTGTGGCGTGAAACGGCGCCTATTCGCCCAAAGACACCTGAAGAGCGAGCGATGGAGAGCAAACTAACTTCGTCAAACTGTGACAAACTCGTTCGCGACAAGTAAGCCCTTACTGCTAAGACGCCGCGAGAGCGCCGAGTATACGGTTGCAAAGATCTTTGATAGCAGGGCGCGGCTTCCGTACATGCTCTGGTCGTCTTGCGGAAAAGCCCACACGGTGACCGTTGCTAAAACGCCGATCGTATACGATGTAACATTAGGATATTACAGAGTAAACCTTTTCGCCGCGTCGCTGATGTTCGAAGGAGGATATCTGCGACAAACTATTGCGACCGACAGGCGTGCGAGAAGGTGGCTTAAGTCCCTTTTAAAAACGAGATAAAAGGACAAAAATTCAAGCGTCCTTCGCAGATGGAGACCAATTCAAAAGTCTGAATTGCATCAGCCTAACGGTAAGAACCAGCGAATACGAGGCCGATGAAAAAGAAGAAAATGTTAACTCGTAACACTCCAGCTTAGAAGTGGAGGCCAGATCCAGCGAAAATGTGGGAAGTCCAGCACCGGGTAAATTAAAATAGTCGCTGAGCTAGGGACGAAGTGGCCACGACCGCACCGGCAGATTCATTGAAACATATCGCCGCATCGCTCAAGCTACGGGTCCGCGCCGACACGCTCGTTCCAGTCAAGCGCCAAGAGGAGAACACTCGCCTGTGGTTAATCCAGCCGCGCAGAGTATCCAATGTGACGGCTGCCAACGTGCTGCCACTGCAGTTATAAGAGGAGACGTGCGCCGCTGCTGGCGGGAATCCAGAGAGAGCGGATAAAAATCACGCGTTCGCAGAGCGACCGGCAGCGCCGGCTGAAGGAAGCCGGCTGTCACGTGATGTCACCTTTCGACCGCGGATTGGCTGCACCGCGCCGGAAGCAACGTGGCCCTCCCTCGCCGTCTCCTGACGGGTGAGCGCACCGAGAGCAGCTAGCGACGCAGAGCAGACGACGTCGGTCGTCTGCTCGTCTACTGGGCTCGAAAACAATTAATTACGCCCGCTGCGGTCGTCTCACCGACGCGAGCCTTGCGAATAGACGTAGCCCTATTTTTGCGTCCGAACACAGCGTACTGTTCGAATGCAGCCTCAAGCAAGAAGCCGCTGTGAACATCGGCTGGCGGTAATGCGTGGCGTGATGCCTGTGGCGTGAGCAGATCAGATGATGCTCCTTCTCTCCACCGCGTTCTCGCCCATGCCTTGCTCGCTCGCTTTCTCCGCTCTTCACCTCTCCGAGCTTCGAGGGGACAGGCGAGGCGGCCGAGGAGCGCCGCTTTTGAAAAGACGACGACGGGCAGTTTAGGCGCGCGGGCATAGGGCGGTCGCGTTATCTTTCCTCGGCGAAAGGCAGGTATGCAAATTTGAATGTCCACGTGGCGTAAGAATACACGCGCTCGTAAACGAGTTTCACGAACAAACGGGGGGTCTAAATGTTGGACCAACACGCCTGAATTTTTATTGTTCATGGAGTTATGCATTCCAACACTGGCAACAGAGAAAGAAAGCTCTTTACAGGGAAGTGGAGCCTCTGCCGGCGTGAGGTGCTGGCACGCTGGGTTAGAAGGATTCGCTATAGAAACAGCAGCTAAGCGAAATAAAAAAACAAAGCGATGAAGAAAATCTACTGACGTGGAAAAAAAGGTTTGAAAGAAAAGTGAAAGAAAAAGTAACGTCGCTTCTGGCGGGGAAAATGCGGGACATCCCAAATTTGCAAGAACACAATTGCCATCAAGACACGCAAACAAAAAGAGAACGGCCGGTGTTGCTTTAATGGGTGAGTCCAGGAATGAATAACCTAGTCTGAAGCCGCGTGTACGTGTGGCTATATTTAGTGTTGATTATGACCTTTAATATGCTTGAGCACGCCGGGCATTCCCCGAGGCATGTCGGGTTATACTACCCGGTCTTGGCTGACCCCAGCAGACAGGTGGTTAGCCCAAGTAGACAAAACACAATGCAAGTTTACGCACCTGGAAACTCTCCAACGGTCAGTGACTGTTGTGTCATTGTGGGCCTTTGTTTGTCTTCGACTGCGATGCGAATAGGGGTCGCGCTTCTAATGCGATATTACAGACGGGAGGTTCGAAATTTCGTGGACATTGATAGTAAACTTTGCTGCACGAGTGTCTTGTCTTGCCGAGCTGTAGAGTGATATTTGCATGTTCGAAAAGCGCTGCTTGCAAACGGGGACAGGACTAGGTGGAAAGACATAAGATGAAATACCAGCTAGCCCCAGTCCTGCCTAGTCTGTATTTTCGTTTTGGAGGCAGAATTGGCTCACGGTTCTTCTCCAGGTAAGCACGCTCCCTAGAAATTTCAACAAAAGTGGAGCTGGTGCGAGGGGAACCATGATGTTCTCGAAGGAGCAAACATAAAAAATCATGCTGTACCATGTTCATTATGCTTTAAGTCCTACCCAGTGAATTGTTGAGCTTCAACAGACCTTGCGAATGAAGATTCATATAGGGCCGTTGTTTTCAAGTGGTTTAAGAGATTCCAAGGTGGACACTCATAGCCAAAATAAAGAACGCAGTGGACGCCATCACTTATCAAGCAGTGGCACAAATGTTGTTTACGTAGAGAAATTGGTCGGAGAATAATTGTATAAAATTGTGGATATGATTGTGGATACTTTAAATGCTCCAAAAACGTCACCTTAAGCATCCAACCTGATCAACTCTTGCAACTTGAGAAACATGATAGACACTGCTAGCATCCAACATGGACACAATATGGACCCTCCTGTAACCGATTGCTGAAGCCACTAATTATTTGGAAGATCTTGTTCGTTGTGACACATGCAAGCCCCCACTCCATGGAGAGGTATATAACTTCAGAAATGTGGTATTTGGGGCCAGGGAGCTGAGAGCGGAAAACAGTGGAGCTGCCAGAGAGTGGAACAACTTACCAACGGAAACTGTACTACATAACATGTAGTACAGCTCCCTGACCGCTTCAAAGCATCAATCGAAGAACTAATCACTTAATACATATATCAGCCCACCCTTCATGTAATGAATGTCCCCTTGGGGGCGTTAGAGGTAAAAATAAGTAAAAAAGAAAAATAGCAAAAGTTCGGGAATAGTGATTTCGAATCATGTGATGAAGATTAAATCTTTCTTATGAAGAAATGCTCTGACATTAGCGGCGATTATGTCGAGAAATGCTGAATGAACATATTTGGTTTCGGTGCGATTAAAATTCTCATTTCATTATTTTATGAACAAAGTGCAGAAAATTTTGGACTTCCTCTTGTAATATTTTCGCACTGACTGGGCTCATCAGCCTCTGTCGTTGCTGCGCTTAAAAAGTAAAAGAAAAAAATGAACAAAATTTATACTCATCACGGAGATAGCCGGTAGCCGACGAATGTTTGTCGGCTGAGGTGTGAAAGCGAAAAACAAAAATGCCGTTACCAACCCAGCTGAACGGGAGAAAATTGCCTTTACTGTGTTGTGTTTTTTTTTTTTTTTTGGCCCACAGGCAACTAAGGCCATCATGCGCCAAGCTCAGGGTATGGAGTTCTGTTTGTTAATCATCGCAGACTCCCCTGATACATTATGTATAACGGACTCTTGGACTTTTGGAACCCCATTTCACAGCATTTTTTCAGTTGGCCAGTGACTGCACTTTTTTTCCTGTGTTTCTAAGGGGTGTAAGGAAGTCGAACCCAATCAGGTCCAGCGATTATACGAGGGAAAACGAGCCAGTGGAAGTAAGAGATGAGCGGCCAAAAAAGCAAAGGGGAAAAAAAAATGAGAGAGAAAACGCCGAGAAAGTAACAGCTCAAATTAACGGACTTTCCCCGATGCGTCAGTGAACTAGTACGCACAGACTACCATTTTCCCCTCCTTTTTTCTCCTATAGACTCTTCTCTTGTCACCAGCAAGAAAATCAGCTTAAAAATTAGAGGTCGATGGAAAGACGCTAGTGGAGAAGGGAACGACCAGTAGGAGAAATAAAGACGGGAGGACTGGGACGCTTTGAGCATTCACTTAGAGTTTCGGGAAGGAAGTGTCCTAAATGTTCCTTGGAAACGCAACACGTGGAGGCTTTCGTAACTATACAAGGCGCTGCTTTCTAAACTCATTCACAGAGTACACTGACCTTCCAAGCTGCACGTACGCGGCTTTGTGCGCGCTATAAAAAGAGAGAGACAGAAAAAAAAAACACATCTGCGGGCCGGCTCGAGGACAAATTCGACAATTGAAACGGAACACTCGGAGGGTCACTCTAGGCTGCGACGTAACGATCGAAGAAGGTCAGCGCTGAGCCTGAAAGAAAAAGTCAGGCAGTAAAACAGACGCTGCGTCAGGGACGCCAACCAAAAGCCAGGTTGTATACAGTTTGCTCTATTTTGCGACGGAGAGGGGATACACATGGAGTAAAGGGAGATAAATTTAAGGTAGCCAATGAAATCTCCACCGTAGAGGGCACACTCGTGCTCTCAAGGGGAATTAAGTAACAAAGAGTCACAAAGCTTTATATATATATATATATATATATATATATATATATATATATATATATATATATATATATATATATATATATATATATATATATATGTTTTGCAGTTGACGCAATGGAATAGTGATTAGGCGCTGCAGTCAGTTCGCAGAAACAGGCAACGAATATGTTGATGACCTCAGAATTAGCGCCACAAGAACAAGTTCTGCGCCGCGCAAGAGTAGAGAATGAAAGAAATCTGAAGCCGGTTTCACACGCTTTCCGGGAAAAATGGGCGGGCTCCACGTAAGATCTACGACTGCGATTTTCTGATGTAGAAGCCAGTGAGGTCTGATTCGGATTTAGGGAAATAGCCTGGCACTCGTGGAGGGAACGCTGGGAAGCAACGGCCACTCAGGTGATAGAAGCCTTAATAGCGATAGATTTGTCTTCAACAATCATGGATGAACTCATTCAAATAACGCTACATGTATCAGCCACATCTGTCAACCGTTGCGTGGGCTCAAGTTTTCGCTTCCCTGCCTGTCGCATCTTGCTTCGCCACTTGCAGCGGGTCCTTGACGCAAAAAACTTTCTTTGTTTCTATTTTGCCATTTTGTCGCGACACCGGCCTGACGTGCCAGGGAAGCAACGCTGCTGTAAGTAGTTTGACACAGTCAAGGACGTCTTGCTAACAGCTGTGAACAAGAATCTCCTAGTCGATTGGCCTAAAGGGTCGGTACCCTGCTGAAAAAAGTTGTATGATGCAATAACCTGATACAGGCTACTTCATACAAAAGTCATAGATTATGTGTGACATGGTATGACACCTGAATGACAAATTTAGGATTCTGCAAAGATGAATGACATTTGTGTAATATTTTTCATGATTTGTATGATAACCTAAGAGTTTAATGCATCATACAACTTTTTTAAGCAGTGTGAGCTTGTTTGTTTTTATTTCAGTGATAAGACGTGGCGAAGGAGAAAAATAGTGATACTGCGAGGACGTCCTTGCAGACGCTTTTTCCTATAGCTGGTGACGGCCTCTGCTTTCAAAATTTTAATATAGTTTTTAGAATATTTCTTTAACATGGTATTTGTTTGAAAGACGAATAGTTGGTCGAGTTGGCTGGCAACCACGGAAAGGACGACGGACGAAGAAGAAAAGGCGAGACAACACGGTGCCAGGCCGCGCTGTCTTGCCTTTTCTTCTTTCTCCGTCGTCTACTGGTATTTGTGACAATGTCAAGTTGTTTGAAAGCAGCCTGAAGCGTTCGATGAAACGTGCTTTGAGAACGATCTTCCCTATTTTATGAAACTTGCACGCGACAACATGTTAATGTGGGAGAGAATCGGAAACCGCGCCCTCCATCGATTTTTCGCATTTCTCTCCACTCTGCTTAGCAGGCTAGCTCGCAACTCTGCTACACAGCCGCTTTCTCCTCGAACATTTGTATATTTTGCCGGAGGAAAGCGCGGGATCGGAGAGCCTCTCTAGCACTGCAGCGCTCGGCAGTGCCGCATGCCTTCGCGTATCTCGAACAGGGCAGCGGGCTGACGTCCAGCCCGCATGGACAGCAGCGGGCCGCGATATTCCGCCCGATTTCGCAAACCGTCGCCGCCACGGACGAACGCTGCAGCCGCATTACGCGCGCTGCCCGCCGCTACGGGGCTAGGGTGCCAAGGCCGCTCCGTTCATCCCGCGCCAGCGTGCCTCCATTCCGCGTGAACCAGCCCGAACGATGAGGCGGAGGAGAAGGAAGACCGTGGCGCCTGATTTCTCGGCGCTGTTGTCATCCGGGAGATGTCGATCGGCCACCTGCGCTGCGGCGTGCGTGCCTTCCCGCCCGTCGGCGCTGATACATGCTCCGTTCTGGCAGCCATGCCCCGCCGGGCGTTACTGAATCACGCGGCAATTTGTGGGCGCACCGCAACGGCTCCCGTGTATTACGCGGAGTCGCACATGCGTGGAGAGCGCGCGCCCTTCTCATCCCTGGTCACTCTTGCTTCATGTGGCGCAGTGTGCGCGTGTTCACCCACGTCCTTGATTTTCTTTTTTTTATTTTTCTCGTGCAACGCGCGAGCAGCAGCGGTAACGTGGAGAGCGCGTATTAATAAGATTTATCGCCACTGTCATTTGGGCGACGTTGTCCTTTGCTTCCTTCGTCAATGCTCAGCCTCCTCCGCGATCGCCCTTCGCTGCTGCCACCGGCTCCGTACTACAGGCCCCGGCGCTGTCGCCTGTGCCGTATTGCGCGATGTTACACATGCGCGGTGATCTCATCCCTGGCCACTATTGTGTCTTCAGGTGGCGCCGTGCATCCGTGTTCGCTTCCGCTTCTCATTTATTCTTTTTTTACTTTTCGCTCTCGCATGAAATGTGCGAGCAACTGCGACAAAATGGACAGCGCATATGGCGCAGCTAACAGAGCTTTGAGAAAATTGAGCCGGCAAAGTCTCCTCACGTGCGGTGCCGGCATCAAAATGGCGTCTCTAAGGTCACCCCGCACGCTGGCAAGTGAAATAACTGTCGCACGCGGCCTACGCGCTGGCATTCACACGTGCTCTGTGTCGTACGCGGCCGCTCAGCCAACGAGGAGGCGAATAATGCTATATATTATATGTATATATCAGTGAACGCAGTAAACAGGCTCGCATGTACCGTAGGTGTTACCAAACATGGAAACGACATCAGTGTCTTTTAGTGCAGCGCAGACATACATAGCGTAGACGTACCGTACGTGTTATGCATCTTTATCGTAGCGACTTTCACAAAATTTTCCCACCCCTACCACTGGCTCGTTTGCGGTGAACTGCGAACAGACCTTGTGTATTGCCGTAACTTTTCTCTCGTCGTAAGTTTGGAAACGGCACTGGCTTGGTTCAGCCACGCATGATGTAAGCTTGTAATCATTCCCGTAACCGCCTGCGCCTCTGCAGACGACACACACATGGCGCCGCCGCCGTCGTCGCCGCCCTTGGGCGGAAACCCGGCGACGATTCCGAGCTTGCATCGTGCCCAGCCAAACCAGGCACTGTTGTCAAGCTTACTACGAGACAAGCGTTGCCGCAGTGTGCAGCGTTTGTGCGCAGTTTCGCCGCAAAAGAACCAGAGGTTTAGGCGGGCAAATTTTCAGAAATCGCTGCGATGAAGATGCACAACACCTGTATACCGGGCTAGCCAGTGCCAGCTGCGCATGCGCAGTGGCAGTCGCGTGTCCCCACCCGCCAGGCCACTGGGCATGCGCACCTGGATCTGGCACCCGCCCGGTCCGTTATGCGCCTTCATACTATAATACGTCTCGTCTGGACTAAAACTGTGTATTAACGCGATCAAACGTCCGCTACTTATCCGACTTTTATGATTTCATTGAGGTCGCACGTCTATCCACCGTTCTTTGATCGCAGATACCTTCCGGATGTTCTGGGTAAGATTCTCCTGCGCTGAGAAGGTAGTAAAAATCCCATTTTCAACCTCCTTCCTTTCCCATCGCTGCTTGAGGACTCCCCCCTCCAAGAAAAAGAAAAAAAAATAGTGTCAAACTTGTCAGCGCATGTGAAGAAATCTCAAGTCCCTGAAGTTCTCAATTATAGTAACGTTATTATGAGAAACCTTATTCAACTCGTTAGGTAATCATGCGTGCAATGGTGAGCTGAGGTTTCCACCTTTTTGAAGAATAAAATAAAAATCGCAGTAGGTGTAGGACGCTTCACAAGGTCACGCGGGGCCAAAGACAGATGCGGAAAAGAGATTACAGAGACAAAGTGTGAAATTTCAGAGGATGGCGGTAATATATATGAAAGGATATGCCGCTGCTTTCTCAGTATAGGGGGAGCTTAGACTGGAGCAATGATTTTTCAGCCGTTGCCGATCGAAGTGCGATCTGCAGGTGACAGTCCGAAAGAACGGATAGGAGGCGCTGGAAGGGAGTAGCATTGAAGTTTCCCCAACCCCGTTTGGCAATAGGCGGTGTACGAAGAGAGTAAAGACGGCCGCACAGTGCGCTGCTATTAAGAAAGGAATGGGGACAATTTCTTTTTTTCTTCGAAGCTTGCACCACTTCATTCTAGCAGACATGGGACCTGAAGTGCAGTTCAAGGAATGTAAAGGGCCACAAAGGAAAGTATGCATATAGATGAGCTCCACTGCAAATTAAGAGTTCCACTGCAAATTAAGGGGCACTTATGAAGGACCCGTATGCGAACGAAGGAAAGCAGCAGAATTCGCTACGTTAGAAAC